>NW_004443974.1:3054036-3105477 GCF_000243295.1 Trichechus manatus latirostris
CCAAGCCATTAAAGAAAAATTTTTGACTTGTTTACAGATAAATCATCCTGTTTACCTTCTCCTATTAAATACTCCTCATAGTCTTACAGGCATGCTCTGTCAATTTACTCCTGACTTCAGAGCACTTGAGTAGCTTTTTCTTCCTTATCGCCCTCCGCAACAGTTGTTTACACGTTTCTCTCAGCACGTTAACTTATTAATGCAGGGACTTACCCACACTCAACAGCTTTTGGGTTCTGACCCTCATTTGATATACTTTGGGGTGACGAAAACAGCTTTTGATCATGCTCTTCTCAATTCTGAAGAGCTCCAGATAGCTTTGGCTGATTTTACTGAGTGAGTAATTTATACTTATCCCACTTCAAAGCCACTCTCTACCCTACAGCTTCTTCCTTTACAATTTTCTACTATGCTCTCTCCTTCACCTCTTGCTAACGCTCCTACTGCCTTTATAGACGGATCAGGAAACACTGGAAAAGGAGCAGTCACTTGGCAAACATATGATGCCTGGCAACATTTCATTACACAAAAGGCTTCCACTACACAGCGTGCTGAGCTGTCAGCAGCTGTTGCTCCCTTTAAAATTTTTAAGTCAATGCCATTCAATTTAATTGCTGATTCTGCTTATGTTGTCCACACCATTCAACATATTAGTGATGCAACTCTCCGCTTTAGTTCCGATTATGAGTTATTTACTTTATTTAAAAGGCTCCAAACTCTGCTTAATAGCTGTAACTCTCCCTTTTTTATGGTACATGTGCGCTCCCATACACCCTTGCCGGGTCCTCTTTCTGATGGCAACTCTCGCACCGATTTACTTGCTGGCTCTGCCTTTTCTAATGCACGAACTTCTCATAATTTCTTTCATCAAAATGCACGCGGACTTCAAAAACAATTTTCTATCTCCCTTACTGAAGCACAACATATTGTTTGCACCTGTCCTGACTGCCAACGCTTTTCTCCCACGTCCTTTGCTGCTGGCGTTAGCCCGCGTGGTCTAATAGCCAATCAATTGTGGCAAATGGATGTAACACACTATCCTCCCTTTGGGAGACTTAAATATCTCCATGTATCCATAGATACATGTTCTGGGTTTCTTTATGTCACAGCCCTTTCTGGGGAACATTCTACTCATGCCTGTCGTCATTTCACCCAAGCTATTGCGACTATGGGCTGTCCCCAAGCTCTTACAACTGATAATGGGCCTGCATATACTTCTGCTAAATTTCAACAATTTTGGAATATCCTTGGAATATCCTTCATTCCACTGGCTTTCCTTATAACCCTCAAGGGCAAGCCATAATTGAACGTGCCCATGATATTCTCAAACAGCTCTTAAATAAACAAAAGCGGGGAGATGACAGGTCTAGAGTATGTGATCAGAATGAAAGACTTGCCAAAGCTCTCTTTATTTTTAACTTTTGATCGGTTGCTAAAGATGGCCGTACTGCTACAGAACGACATTTTATCCCCTCTGACACCGGACCTCGCCCACAGGTCCTCTATAAAGATCCTCAAAATCCCTCTGTCTGGCAAGGACCTATAGAATTACTAACGTGGGGGTGAGGGTATGCGGCTGTTTTGTCTCCTACAGGTCCACTTTGGATTCCCGCTCCGGCTGTGGTGCAGCCCGTGCTCCATCCCTCCCGCGGCGCTCTGAGCCCAGTCCCGGGTTACTGCTGCCCGGGCTCGCCAGCCCGGTCGCCTGGGGTGTCGCCGCCCAGGACGGCCTCACCTGGAGGCTCTGGGCAGGCGAGAGCGGGCTCTGTGCTCCAGCCGTGACTAGGGGTCCCAGATACACCCTGCGCTGTGGCTCCCCCGCACACCGGCACACTCTGCCCTGCACCTCCGCCCCTTCACTTCTCGGAACTGCCGCCGCCGCCCCTGCTGTGGCTGCTGGAGCTGCCATCCGATCTGACTCCAGAGCTACAACTGACACCGGCACCCCTTCCCCGGGGATGAACACCGAAGGGCTGCCATCTGACCCAAAATCACCCCTTCCCCTGGGGATGGACACTGAACAACAGAGATCTGCACTACTGGTAACATGGGGAGGTCTGAAAGCCCTCTCCTCTAAAGCTGAGCATATCCTCTCAACTGCAGGTGCCCCACTTACACCTGAAAACCTGTTTCTAGCTATGGTTTCCCTCGTGATAATCAATCCTCAATAGTCATCCTATATTATCTTGTTAATCAGTAAGTTCCCAATGAAAATTCGTTATGTGTAAATTCCTCTATATTTTCTGCTTCTCCTAGTTAGATGCTTCTGTATAGATAGATTTCTAAGCTAGATGATTCCTTTCCAATTGATAGGAAATTTGTGTAAATCAGTATTTGATTGTTAAATCTGTTATGATGTATAAATTGCCCTTCCTAGTGATTCCCTTCCAAGTAATAGTGAAGCTGTGTAAATCATTGCTTGTTTGATTGTTAATGAATCTTTGAGCCTTTATAAATCTTCAAGCCTTTAAGAATAATAATTTCAGTGGATGTTAAAAGTTAGTGTTTACCTGACAAAATGAGAGTCAGAGGAAACCCATGGGTCCAACAATCAGGATATTACTAGTGCAGAGGATTATATTATCCTCATAAGATCATCCTCTATTGTCTTACACACCTGAAAGGCACATTGAGTCTGCTCACTCCTGCTATGCAATTGATAAGAGCATCACTCTTACTTAGTAACCTGGTGAAGAACCAGATGGTATCCAGTGGAAAACCAACACCGTGAGTTTAAAGAGCCTGCTATGGCCGCCATCTAGGTGACTAAGTCCAGGTGTTACTCATAGCTTTGCTACTTCTCCTCCTTAAACATATGGAGTGTGCCCTAGCCGTAGCTGGGCTCACAAGGACTCACTAAGTCACCAGGCCCTGAGGTGTAGAGACAGTAGCTGAGATAATCTTAGACTTTATCTCATAGAGAAAATTTTACTTTGTCCTACCAGACACTTGTTGGACCAGTAAAAACCCTCTTGATTCTTATTCCATTAACTAAACAAAAAGGGGGAAATGTAGGGATATATGCCATTTAAACATGACTGCACTATTGACAACTGCAGCCCCCACAGGCCTCTATGCTGTATACCACATGTTGGAGACTTGTCAGCGACAAGAAAGAGATTAGGCATGACTTGTTTTCCAAAACCTATTGTCCTGTTACTGATTGGCTTGTTTACCTGAATTCCTTCTCCCTTGCCTGAAACTTATTGTTACTCACCCAAAGCCCATTGTTCTGTTATTTGCTTCACTGCTTGCTGTATTGACTATAAAATAAACTCCTGGGACTGGAGCCAGGGTTCGACTCCTCAGAGTGACCCTCCTGGCCCCACTTCTCTGTAAGAGTTGTGTTTGGCTATTGTCTCCGCTGCTCCGACAACCGTTGCTGCTGCGACAAAGAGACATAGACACACAGAGAAGATGACCATGTGAAGGCAGAGGCAGAGACTGGGGTGATTTATAAGCCAAGAAACACCTGGGGCTGCCAGAAACTAGGAGAGAGATATGGAATAGATCTTCTTTCAGAGTCCTCAAAAGGAATTAACACAGCTGACTCAGATTTGGAAGCCCAGCCTCTAGAACTGTGAGACCATAAATTCCTATTCTTATAAGTCACTCAAACCAAAACTCGTTGCTGTCGAGTTGATTCCGACTCATAGCGACCCTATAGGAGAGAGTAGAACTGCCCCATAGGGTTTCCAAGGAGTGGCTGGTGGATTTGAACTGCCCACCTTTTTGTTAGCAGCTGAGCTCTTAACCACTGTGCTGCCAGGGCTCCATAAGTCATCCAATTCATGGTTCTGTGTTACAGCAGCAACAGGGAATCCATAGAGATGGCATCTCTGTAAATTTTAGGATGCCAACAAATGGCACAGCCATGTTGGCAGTCAGTCTGGCAGTGTCTTATACAGTTGTAATACACTTATCATGTGACCCAGCAATCCTCCTCTGGGTATTTACTCAAGAGAAATGAAAACTTAAGTTCTCTCTAAAACCTGTAAGTGGGTGCTTACAGCAACTTTATTTGTAGTAGTCAAGAACTGGAAGAAATCCAGACATCCCTTAGTGTGTGAGAAGATAAACAAACTGGTTCATCCACACAGTGAAATACTACTCAACAACTAAAAGTAATGAACTACTGAAGCGTGCACAGCATGGATGAAGTGCAAATGCATTGTGCTGAGTGAAAGGAGCCAAACACAAAAGGCTACCTGCTGTATGATTCCATTTGTATGGCATTCTGGAAAAGTGAAAATTATAGGAACACCAATATTTATTGAAGAGCTGTTCACAGTAGCCAAAAGATGGAAACAAACCCAAATGTCATCAACAGATGAATGGATAAACAAATTGTGGTATATACACACAATGGAATATTATTCAGCCATAAAGAAAAATGAAGTTCTGATACATGATACAATGTAAATGAACCTTGAAACATGCTGAGTGAAAAAGTCAGACACAAAAGGACAAATATTTTGTGATCTCACTTACATGAAATACCTAGAATAGACAAATGCATAGAGACAGAAAGCAGATTAGTGGTTGCCAGGAGATGGGGGAAGGCAGTGGGGAGTTATTGCTTAAGGGATACTGAGTTTCTGTTTGGAGTAATGGAAGGGTTTGGAAACAAACAATGATGATGGTTACACAATTTTTCGTGAATATAATTAATGCCACTGAATTGTACACTTAAAATGGTTGAAATGGCAAATTTTATGTTATATGTATTTTAACACACACACACACACACACACACACAAACACTATAGAGGTGGAGAACATATCAGTGGTTGCCAGGGACTGAGGCTAGGGGAGGGGTTGGCTACAATGGGGCACAAGGGAATTTTGGAGGGGAGGATGAAAATGTTCTATATCTTGTTTGTACTGATGATTATGTAAACATGTGCGGCTTGTCAAAACTTGAAGAACTGTACACAACAAAGGATGCCTGTAAATTATACCTTAATATTTTGAGAGGTACTTAGGCTGGTGCCACCTAGGAAGTGGGCAGCAGCTTAGGAGCTGGAGGAAGGGACCAGGACTCTGGATGAGGGTGGTGGAGACCCTGATGTGCAGTGGGTATTAGCCTCCTAGGCAGCAGATGTGTCCTAACCCAATGTGAGTGGTGTCCTTATAAAGGAGTGACAAACAACGCACTAGGAGTGACACCATCTTTGGGGCATTCCAAGTCAGGAGAGGTGATGTTTCAGGGACAAAGTGGGTCAATGTCTTTCTTGAGGGGACATGCAGAGGTAGAGAGAGAAGAGGTCCAGGGCCCCAGCACTCAAGGGCCCCTGGAACTTCTTGACAGAGAGGTCAAATAGCAGTGCCTTGACTCCAACCCCCTCTATCACACCCCCAGCAGACGCTTTGAAAGAAACTTTAAAGCCGAAGGTGACTATGTAATTAATTGTTCAAGCCGGAACCCTTTTGAGAATGAAAGGATGCATGATTAATAATAATTACATGGGGAAAATAGGAGTAACACAGGGCTATCCTGGGCAGACTGACTGGGTCCCTCCTAGAGGCTGCCTAGACAGGGACCGAGTCCTCAGCCTTGTCTTCTTCCTGCCCACACCTCACCCTGCAGGGCACACTGGCCTCCGCCCCATCCTTCCACCCCAAGGTACTTGGAAGTGAGCAGAAAGGGCGAGGAGGTTCAAATCACCCCAGCCTAGGGCCCTGACCCTGCTGGGGCTCCTGGGCCCAGATGAACTGCCACTGCCCTCTTGGCCTCAGTGGTCCATCTGTACAATGAGGACTTTGGCATCAACCACCGAGCTCAAGTCTGAAGGCCACTGCTGGCACAGACTTTGGTTGAGACGTTCACACATGCCCACTGAACACAGTGTCTCCCTCTCTCACACATATACACCACTAAACACAGCTTCATACATATATCATTAAACAGAGTGCATCACACATGTGCCCACTCACACTAGTAATATAGGTCTGATACACAGTAAACACATCTCACATATGCATTACTATATGTCCACAAACACTCATGCTCACAGCAATAAACGGTGTCTCACACACACATCACTAAGCACACTTTTCACACATACACACAACCATGGTAATACAAGTAAATGCAGTGTCTCAAACATACACACACCATTAAACATAGTGTCTCACAAACACAATGCTAAACAGTGATACCTCAATAGATACACAGAAGACAGACAAAGAAGGACAGATAGACTTGCATTTAGATAAACACGACACATGGAGAGACAGACAGACAAACAGAAAGATAGACAGGCAGACAATAAATAGAGAGACACACAGACAAATGATAGGCAGATACAGAGAAAGATGGATGGATAGACGGATAGATAAATAGATGGTAGAGACAAACAGAGATGTAGACACATAGATAGGCAGATGGATAGGCAGAAGAGAGACAAATGGACAGACAGACAAGTCAAGAGACAGACAGAAAGTAAAGAATTAGGTACATAGAAAGAGATTTAGACAGATAAACAAGCATACAGAGAGAGAGAGGTACATAGACGAAAATATATAGTCAGAAATGTAGATGGAAAGACAGAGATGAAAAATAGACCAATAGATAATTCGAAGAGAGATAGACAGACAGGCAGGTAGATAGACAGATGATTAGGTAGATAGGAAGAGAGTTAGACAGATAAACAAATAACCTGAGAAGCAGGTAGGTAGATAGATAGGCAAAGAGACAGAGAGATAGAAGGATAGGCACATAGAGATCCAGACAGGTGGATATCCGGAAAAGCTGACAGAAGGAGAAAAAAAAAAGAGACATATATCAGATATACAGAGGGAAAAAGAGACAATGACACAGACATTCAGAAAAAAAAAAAAAGATAAAATAACTGAGAAATAGGTAGACAGACCGATAGTCGTATAGGCAGCTAGACAGGCAGCAGACATATAGGCAGATAGACAAACAGACAGAAAGACAGCCAGATAGAGACATAGTCATACAGACATATAGACAGACAGATGGAAGATATTTATATAAAAAATACACAGTGACAGAGTGCCAGTCAGAGACCTAAAAGATAAGAGGCAGACATACTTCAACGAGTTAGAGAGAAAGATAGGCAGATAGAAAGACAGACAGCTAGACAGATGTATAGATAGATGTAGACAGACAACCAGAGAGACAGAGAGTAGATAGCCAAACATATGGAGAGACAGATGTAGACGTAGGTAAATAGATAGATGAACAGACAGGTAGAAAGATAGATGGGCATACACACAGAGAGGCAGATAGACTAATACAAAGACACATAATTAGAGAAAGAGACAGAAACACACACAGACTGACAATAGACAAATAGATGTGCTAATTGAGATTGGTGGAGAGACAGAAGATGCCGTCTTTAATATGTGAGTTTTTTAGTAGTTCATGAATGAATAAAAAGCTTATCCTAATTTTTTCTCCCACAATCTCCTAGATCATGAATGTATGTTTCTGTCCCTCCTTTTATTGACTTATTTTCAGAGCCAGAGTTTGCACAAAGAGGACTCCCCTGATTCAGTGCCCTTACTCTAAACTTGCCTTTAGTTGTTCCAGGAGCTGCTGCTGATTTTACAGCAGAAGTCTCCCCTGGGATGGATCCAGGAAAGCAGGGGTGTGCTGGTGTGCTCCCCTAGGCCCTAGCAGGAGACCCAGCCCCAAGGGCTGGGAGCTCTTTGCCTCTTCCCTTTGAGCTGAAATAAAGGAGCCTCTCCAGGTTGGTGTGGATACATACAAAATAAACGAGATTTCTTGAAGTCCTCTTTGTGATTATTATCTGGAGTAGGGTGCGTGTATGGGGGAACACAGGGGAATAGTGACAGAAAAGGTAAACTTTAAGTGTGGTATGAGGAAGTAAATTTTGTATGGATTATGAAATTAAGGTTCATATTGACTGCATTTTCATTAAAATGCTCAATGAATTAGAGATTTTTTTTTTTTACTGTCACTAACTCCTGACTTAAAGAATACTTTGATTTCTGAGTATTAAACTTTTCCCCTGAGTAAGATAAAGTAGACTGTTGTTGTGTGCCGTCAAGTCAATTACTCCTAGTGACCCTATAGGACAGAGTAGAAATGCCCCACAGGATTTCCAAGGAACAGCTGGTGGATTCAAACTGCCAACCTTTCGGTTAGCAGCCTGAACTCTTAACCACTTCACCACCAGGGCCCCTAAAGTAGACTAGTCAGTAGTAATTACACCATCCCCATCCCCTTGCCATCTGCTGACAGTTGTTGATTGGCCCTTTGGCTGAAAAAACCCAAAGAACAATAAGCCCCACTTTTATCTCACGGGCTTTGAGGAGACTGAGCTGTAAAGAGCGGGGCATGCTCTTACAGACAAGAATGAGAAAGGAGTTTACGCACAGAAAATCAGAGTTTGAGTCACAGCTTTCATTAGCTTAATATCCTTCCTGTTTTGAGAGCGCTTTTTCTCCAAACGTATTCCTTTGGTTATACTAAGAAAAGAAATAGGATATATGTGCATGCCAGCTGTGTTTCAGGAGGCACCATTAAGAGCACATCTGTTTACAGCCACATCCATCCTAGGGCAAATGTTCTATATGGGAGAACATCCTGCAGGGAGAAGGTGGGCTGGTGAAGGGGGTACCGAAGCCAAATTTCACTTTTATTGCTCATGTGGTACCAAATAGCTTTGTTTGAGCCATGTGGGAGAATTTGGGTTAGCTGGTCTGAAGCCATTCTGTGTCATCCACGCATACGTGCTTGTGTGCGTGTATTCCTGCATATGTTCCTGTGTGTGTGTTCCTGTGTGTGTGTATGTTCCTGTGTATATGTGCTCCTGTGTATGTTCCTCTGTATATGTATGGTTATATGTTTCGGTGTATGTGTGTACGTATGCTCCTGTGTGTGTTCTTGTATGTGTTTATGTTCCTGTGTGTGTTCTTGTATGTGTTTATGTTCCTGTGTATTCCTGTGTATGTACGTCCCTGTGTGTGTGTTCCAGTGTGTGTGTACATTCTTGTGTATGTTTCTGTGTGTGTGATGCTGTATATGTTCCTGTATGTGTGTTTGTTCCTATGTATATGTGTACATTCCTGTGTATGTTTCTGTGTGTGATGCTGTATGGGTGTATGTTCCTGTGGGTTCCTGTATGTGTGTTTGTTCCTCTATATGTGTGTACGCCTGTGTATTTTCCATATATGTGATGCTATATGTGTGTACGTTCCTGTGTGTGTTCCTCTATGTGCGTTTGTTCTTGTGTATGTTTCTATACGTGTGATGCTGTATGTGTGTATGTTCCTGTGTATGTGTGTATTCCTGTGTATTCTCCTGTGCCTGTGTGTTTGCCTGAATTATGTAAAAGCTTTCTGGATTCAGATGGCTTCATGCACAAAATCATATAAAAATCACTTGGAATATTAAGACTTTGTCAGCTTTATTTATGTCTGGATGTGTCACACATTGCATTCTTTCTGCTTTTGAAAAAGGCTACTGTATTAGGGTTAGCAGATGAGACTTTCTGCTCAGAAAATAGCATGAGGAAACCACTACAACAAAGAGTTGTTATTGAACTCTAGTATTAATTATGGAGCCCTGGTGGCACAGTGGCTAAGAGCTTGGCTGCTAACCAAAAGGTCGGCAGTTTGAATCCACCAGCTGCTCCTTGGAAACCCTGTGGGACAGTTCTACTCTCTCCTATAGAGTCGCTATGAGTTGGAACCGACTAAACGGCAATGGTTTTTTTTTTTTTTTTTTTTTTTGGTAGTATTAATTGTGAAAGCTTAGATTCTGGCTAAAATGTCCAGGACTTTTGATGATGTTCAAATGATATAAAGGGCAAAACTAGGTAAATCTGTAATCTCTTATAGGATCAAAATACTTTCTGCTCTAAGTATCACTAGGCACATACATCAAGCTTTTCACATTTTTACTTATTTTCTCTTTGCTTGTCTTATGTTTTATGTTATAAAATTCTACCCTGAAGCCATTTTCCTGTAATATATCTAAACAAGCTATTCCAGTTGTAACCAGTAGAGGGCAGAAAAACCTTAATCACTAGAATATGCTTACTCTGTCAACAGTAAGGAAACAAAGGCTCTCCAGGCATTCTTGTGACCTTGGTTCTCCTGCATTTGGCAATCAGCATAACTCTGTGATGTCTAGAAGATCCAGACATCCTTAATGAACACCAAACTGAAGCCAAACAAGCTGCTGCTGAGTTGTTTCTGACTCATTGTGACCCTGTCTGTTACAGAGTAGAACTGTGCTTCATAAGGGTTTCAAGGCTGTGACCTTTTGCAAGCAGATTACAAGACCTTTCTTCTGAGGTGCCTGTAGGTGGGTTCAAACAGCTAACCTTTCAGTTAGTAATCAGCACTTAACCATTTGCCACCCAGAACTCCTTAATGAACACAGCCAAACCTTTTATTCTTAATAGCTCTCAGACTTCAAGTATCTTTCTCAGCAATGAGACATAAGAGGATACAGCTAAGTTATTAAAATCAGGATGGAAAAATAACAAAAATCTACTGAAAAAAAACTAATTTTATTGAAGTTCAGTGGAGTCAAACAATACAGAATGGGTATCATGCTGAGATAATCAATTTCTCAGCTTATTTTTTTTTTCCCTTTATATTGTTGAGGCAGTTTGTTGTAAGTAGACCTGCCCTACAAGGAATGCTAATTTCCTTCAGACTGAAATGAAAAGACACTAGACAGTAACTCAAAGCCATAAGGAAAAATAAAATACTCCAGTAAATGTACCAACACGGGTATATATGAAAGCCAGTATTATGGCCTTTTTGGTTTGTAACTCCTCTTTCTTCCCATATGACTTAAAAGACAAATGCATAAAAAAATTATAAATCTAATGAGCACATAATGTATAAAGGTGTAAATGGTGACAATAATAATGAAAAGCAGAGCTGCTGTGCAGGAGCAGAGATTTTTGTATTATCTTAAAACTAACTTGGTGTTAGATTGTTTTAACTTTAGGATGTTAATTGCAATCTTGAGTGTAACCAGTAAGAAAATACCTAAAAGATACAGGCATACTTTGCTTTATTATGCTTTGAAGATATTGTGTTTTTTACAAATTGAAGGTTTGTGGCAACCCTGCATCGAGCAAGTCTATCAGTGCCATTTTTCCAACAGCATGTGCTCACCTCATGTCTCTGTGTCACATTTTGGTAATTCTCACAATATTTCAAACTTTTTCATTGTTATTAGATCTGTTATGGTGATCTGTGATCTGTGATCAGTGATCTTTGATGTTATTATTGTAATTGTTTCGGGGTGCCACAAACTGTGCCAATGTAAGACGGCAAACTTAATTGATAAATGTTGCGTGCGTTCTGACTGTTCTACCAAGTGGCCGTTCCCCCGTCTCTCTCCCTCTCCTCAGGCCTCCCTATTCCCTGAGACACGAAAATATTGAAATTAGGTCAATTGATAAACCTACAATGGCCTGTAAGTGTTCAAGTGAAAGGAAGAGATGAATATCTCTCACTTTAAATCAAAAACTAGAAATGATTAAGCTTAGTGAGGAAGACATGTCGGAAGCCGAGATAGGCCGAAAGCTAGGCCTCTTGTGCCAAACGGTTAGTCAAGTTGTGAATGCAAAGGAAAAGTTCTTGAAGGAAATTAAAAGTGCTACTCCAGTGAACACATGAACGATAAGAAAGCAAAACAGCCTTATTGCTGATATGGAGAAAGTTTTAGTGGTCTGGATAGAAGATCAAACCAGCGGCAGCATTGCCTTAAACCGAAGCCTAATCCAGAGCAAAGCCCTAACTCTCTTCAATTCTGTGAAGGCTGAGACAGATGAAGAACTACAGAAGAAAAATATAAAGCTAGCAGAGGTTGATTCATGAGGTTTAAGGAAAGAAGCCATCTCTATAACATAAAAGTGCAAGGTGAAGCAGCAAGTGCTGATGTAGAAGTTGCAGCAAGTTATCCAGAAGATCTGGCTAAGATAATTGATGAAGACAGCTACACTAAACAACAGATTTTCAATGAAGACAAAAGAGCTTTTATTGGAAGAAGATACTACCTAGGACTTTCATAGATAGAGAGGAGAAGTCAATGCCTGGCTTCAAAGCTTCAAAGGACCGACTAACTCTCTTGTTAGGGGTTAATGCAGCTGGTGGCTTTAAGTTGAAGCCAATGCTCATTTACCATTCCAAAAATCCTAGGGCCCTTAAGAATTATGCTAAATCTACTCTGCCCTTGCTCTATAAATGGAACAACAAAGCCTGGTTGACAACACAACTGTTTACAACATGGCTTACTGAGTATTTTAAGCCCACTATTGAGATCTACTGCTCAGAAAAAAAGATTACTTTCAAAATATAACTGCTCATTGGCAATGCACCTGATCACCCAAGAGCTCTGATGGAGATGTACAAGGAGATGAGATTAATGTTGTTTTCATGCCTGCTAACACAACATCCGTTCTGCAGCTCATGGATCAAGGAATAATTTCAACTTTGAAGTCTTCTTATTTAAGAAATACATTTCAAAAAGCTATAGCTGCCATAGATAGTGATTCCTCTGATGGATCTGTGCAAATTGAAAACCTTCTGGAAAGGATTCACCATTCTAGGTGCCATTAAGAACATTTGTGATTCATGGTAGGAGGTCAAAATATCAACATTAACAGGAGTTTAGAAGAAGTTGATTTCAACACTCATGGATGACTTTGAGGGGTTCAAGACTTCAGAGGAGGAAGTAACTGCAGATGTGGTGGAAATAACAAACAAAGAGAATTAGAATTAAAAGAGAAGTGGAGCCTGAAGATGTGACTGAATTGCTGCAATCTCATGATAAAACTTCAACAGATGAGGAATTACTTCTTATGGATGAGCAGAGAAAGTGGTTTTTTGAGATGGAAACTACTCCTGATGAAGATGCTGTGAATATTGTTGAAATGATGACAAAGGATTTGAATATTACATAAACTTAGTTGATAAAGCAGCTGCAGGGTTTGAAAGGATTGACTCCAATTTTGAAAGAAGTTCTACTGTGGGTAAAATGCTATCAAACAGCTTTGCAAGCTACAGAGAAATCTTTTGTGAAAGGAAGAGTCAATCAATGTGGCAAACTTCATTGTTGTCTTATTTTAAGAAATTGCCACAGCCACCCCAACCTTCAGCAACCATTACCCTGATCAGTCAGCAGCCATCAACAGTGAGGCAAAACCCTCCACCAGCAAACAGATTAAGACTTGCTGAAGGCTCAGATGATGGTTAGCATTTTTTAGCAATAAAGTATTTTTTGATTAAGGTAAGTACATTTTTTTTAAACCTAATGCTATTGCACCCTTAATAGACTACAGTATAGTGTAAACTTAACTTTTATATGCACTGGGAAACCAAAAACTTCATATGACTTGCTTTATTGCGATATTGACTTCATTGTGATAGTGTGGAACTAAACCCGCAATATCTCCAAGGTATGCCTATAAACAGAAGGGAATCAAAGTAGTACACTAAAAAATTCAATTAAAAACAGAAGGCAGTAGTAGAGGATACAGGGAAGAGAAAAGTCGGCACTCAATAAGAGCTTAAACTGATCTCTTTTCTCTAAGCCCAAATTCTTGGAATATATGCTAAACTTCCCCCAAAAGTGGCAGATACAGAAGAAATCTCTCTCCTTTTAGAAGAAACAAATATATCAGGAAGAATATGAATAATGCTGTTTATGAGAAGTAGAGATCATCTTCAGGGCATGTGTAATGTAAGAACCAATTAATTTTCTGTAACTGTATGGAAACATTTATTTGAGAGACATTATATTGGGAGTAGGAGATGGAAGATAAATTTCTAGCTAACCTGAGGAAACATGCCCCCGGAGACAGAGGCTGGGCCAGGTGTAAAGGGACCACATGGCCCTGGCATCCTTGCTCTGGGATGTGGGGTCCTGGCTGGCTGGGGACATAGGCTACCTCGGGAGTATGGAAGTGGGTTGTCTCAAACACGTCTGATCATCTGGAACTGCACGGTTTTCTAATGCTGCTTGTGACCTTCCTACTGTTGTCTGGAGTGTTTAGACACTCTGAGTCTACTTGAAGGAGGCAGGACACAGTCCTCAGCCCCTTCCTTTCCCAGGGAACTAAGGGGCCTTGTAATCACAGAAATATGATTTTTTTTATTATTAGGGGGACACAATCATTTGCTTTCATACAATACTATGATAAAATAATATGAAAGGAAATACCAACATTAATGACATTTTGGTGAGAGAAATGTGATAAAAATGCTCATTTTCTAAAAGTTTGTTTTGATACTTTTTAATACGTTAACGTGAAGATAAGGCTCTGAGTACAATAGATTTCTATAAATTTTAAAAGTTACTATAATTTTTTTGTGCATGAAATAATCAATACTTGCTTTTGACAGCTGTGAAAAAAACCCTCACAAATACACATAAATCCAGATGGATAAAACTTGTTGACTGTGCTTACTAACGCATGACACTAGTTTTATACTTCTAGCTACCAACTGTGCAAAGGATTTTGTTGATTTGTGGCTGAGAAATTTCCATTTTTCCTAGGATAAGCAGTTGTTCTGGAATCAAAGGACAATGCTTTTTGCTGTTTTTAAAACTCATATCCAAATCTTATTGAAATTCTTCATTTAGAATATTTAAAAAGTTAGTTTAGAAAATTCAGTTTACCAGTTGTTTTTTTACATGAGTAAATGTGAGAGTTTCATAGGTGACACATCTCCTTTCTGTCAACAGAGTCACATCATGAGGGAAATATTCCCAAACTTCTAAAAGCTGCTCCGTTGCAGAAGGTTCTTCTGAAAAGCTACTTCTTCATTTCTTGATAAAACATCACATTTACTTTGAATCAGCAGCTCTTGTTTATTTTTTATTTTAATTTTATTTTTTTAAAGCTTGGTAGCATATTACTAACAACCATTGCCACTGTAGAAAAGGTCAGTAACATGTGAACGCTTGTATATGAAAAATGCTTCCCTCATCTTTAAGGGGGCAAATGCAGTGTATTTTGCTATAAAAAATGTAAGAAAATCCATAAATTAAAATTTCTAATAATCTTCTCTGTAATTTTTATGTTTTTAGCTAACTTCTTATCAGATCTGATTAAATTATTGTTACTTCATCAGCCAGTATGTGGCTGTAAGAACAGCTCCTGCTAACAGTACAAGCAACATTTTGGCCATTTTCTCGTTCACCTGGTGTGAAGGTTAATTTTATGTGTTAACTTGACTAGGCTCTGGTGCCCAGCTGTTTGGTTGAACACTGGTCTGGATGTTGCTGGGACGGCATTTTGTAGATGTGACTAAACTTTATAATCAATTGACTTTAAGTAAAGGAGATTACCTTTGATGATGTGGGTGAGTCTCATCCAATGAATTGAAGGCTTAAGAGAAAAAACTGAGGTTTCCCAGTAATACAGAAGAAATCCTCCTCAAAAACATAACATAAAAAATCCTGCCTGAGTTTCCAACCTGTGGGGATGTCCCACGGATTTCCAGACTTGAAGACAGTAACATCAACTCAGTTCCTGAGTTTCCAGCCTACTGGTCTGCCTTACAGATTCTAGACTCACCAGCACCCACAATCATGTGAGCAATTTCTTTTTTTTTAAAAAATTGTACTTTAGATGAAGGTTTACAGAACAGTTTCTCATTAAACAGTTAGTACACATGTTGTTTTACGACAATGGTTAATAACCCCACATGTCAACCCTGTCCCTTCTAGTGACTTCATTACTGAGCTAAACGGGTGTCCAGGTGCCATACTCTCAGAGTTTCTCCAGTCTCTGTCAGGCCAGTAAGTCTAGTCTTTTTTTGTGAGTTAGAATTTTGTACATTTTTCTCCAGCTCTGTCCAGGACCCTCTGTTGTGATCCCAGTCAGAGCAGTCAGTGGTGGTAGCAGGGCACCATCTAGTTGTACTGGACTCAGTCTGGTGGAGACCGTGGTAGTTGTGGTTCATTAGTCCTTTGGACTGATCTTTCCCTTGTATCTTGTTTTCTTCATTCTCCCTTGCTCCTGATACTCCAGTGGAGTATCTTAGATGGCTGCTCACAGGCTTTTAAGACCCCAGACACTACTTACCAAGGTAGAATGTAGAACGTTTTCTTTATAAACTGTGTGATGCCAATTGAGCCAGATGTTCCCCAAGACCATGGTCCCCACAGCCCTTAGCCCAGCAATTCAGTCCCTCAGGGAGTTTGGATGTGTCTATGGAGTGACCATAACCTTTCCTTGTACAAGTTGTGCTGGCTTCCCCAGTATTGTGTACCGTCTTACCCTTCACCAAAGTTACCACTTATCTATTGCATATTTAGTGTTTTTTCAACCGAGCCCTCCCCTCCCTTGTAACCATCAAAGATTGTTTCTTTTTGTGTGTAAACCTTTTATGAGTTTTTAAAGTAGTGGTCTCATACAATATTTGTCCTTTTATGATTGACTTATTTCACTGAGCATAATGCCCTCCAGATTCATCCATGTTGTGAGATGCTTCTCAGATTCATCCTTGTTCTTTATTATTGCATAGTACTCCATTGTGTGTATGTACCACAGTTTGTTTATCCATTCATCTATTGATGGGCATGTAGGTCGTTTCCATCTTTTTGCTATTGTGAACAATGCTGCCACAAACATGGTTGTATATATGTATATATTCATGTGATGACTTTTATTTCTCTAGGATTTACTCCTAGGAGTGGGATTTCTGGATCATATAGTATTTCTATTTCTAGCTTTCTAATGAAGCGCCACATCATTTTCCACAATGGTTGTACCATTCTGCATTGCCACCAGCAGTGCATAAGAATTCCAATCTCCCTGTAGCCTCTCCAACATTTGTTGTTTTCTGTTTTTTTGATTCATGCCAATTATGTTGGGGTGAGATGGTATCTCGTTGCGGTTTTGATTTGCATTTCTTTAATGGCTAGTGATCACGAGCATTTCCTATCCCTGAGAAATTTTATTTCAAATTCTGGAAACAGCAAATACTCCCTGAATATTTGAAAAGATAAATTAAAATTATAAATCATAATATTATTCATTTAAGAAACATAAATGTTGCTATCTTCCAGAAATTTCTTTTGGAAATTCAAGTTTTAGGGTATTTTATAAATATATTGCCATGATTTTAGTTTCAGGTATTTTATAGCTGGTACAAAAATACAATTACAGATGGCTTTCTTGTGCTTAACAATATAACTGATTATAGAGTGTCATGAGTACCATTTTCTTTCTTATTTCCTTAATTTTCTTTGGGACTCACTAAATGAGAAAAAAGCACAATTCAGTTTTCCCTCTGACAAGCTCCAAGTCACACTGCTCAGATAGCTACTTACTCCTTGGGAGTATCTCTGAAGACAATTTCCCAATAGAGGTAAGCTGGGTTGTACTGAGTGAAATAAATCAGGCAGTGCAGGACTCTTTGGATCAGAGTAAATAATTACACTATTCACTGGCATGGTCACAGGCCTTTATTACATAGTAATCAGGAAGATGATAAACAGAGTAGGGTTTATCCTGAGCCAGGTTCCCCCCAAAGACACTCGATCAAGGGTGGGATGTTTAGTCACTTAACACATGCCTCGTGATGTGTTGTGGGTGAGAGGCGAAAAGGGAACTCAGGCATGGGGTTTTTATAGTATAAACTGGTGGAGTATACATGCTGGATTGCATGGGAGAAGCGAAAGGAGGTGTCTTAGTCGTTTAGTGCTGCTGTAACAGAAATACCACAAGCAGATAGCGTCAACAAAGAGAAATTTATTCTCTCACGGTCTAGTAGGTTACAAGTCCAAATTCAGGGCATCAACTCTAGGGCAAAGCTTTCTCTCTTGGCTCTGGAGGAAGGTCCTTGTCATCAGTTTTCCCTTGTTCTGGGAGCATCTCAGTGCAGCAACCTCTGCTCCCGGTGCTGCTTTCTTGGTGGTATAAGGTCCCCCTGTCTCTCTGCTCACTTCTCTCTTTTATATCTCAAAAGAGATTGGATTAAGACACTATCTAATCTTGTAGACCTCATCAGTATAACTGCGACTAATCCATCTTATTACATCATAGTGATAGGATTTACAACACATAGGGAAATCACATCAGATGATAAAATGGTAGACAATCACACAGTACTGGGAATCATGACCTAGCCAAGTTGACAGATATTTTTTGGGAACACAATTCAATCCATGACAGGGGGTAAGAGGAAGGTGTCTTTGTTCAGTTACCAGGGCAGCATCTTTTGTTCAGATGCACACAGAATAACCATCCTGTGCCCAAGCTGCGGAACCAGAAAGAACATTCCTCCCTCTCTGTTGTTTTTGTTAGGTGCCATCGAGTTGGTTCCGACTCATAGCGACCCTGTGCACCACAGAATGAAACACTGCCTGGTCCTGCACCGTCCTCACAATTATCGCTATGCTTGAGCCCATTGCTGCAGCCACTGTGTCAATCCATCTCGTTGAGGGTCTTCCTCTTTTCCACTGACCCTGAACTTTACCAAGCCTGATGTCCTTCTCAGGGACTGATCCCTCCTGCCAACATGTCCAAAGGATGTAAGACGTAGTCTTGCCATCCTTGTTTCTAAGGCGCATTCTGGCTGTACTTCTTCCAAGACGGATTTATTCATTCTTTTGGCAGTCCGTGGTATATTCAATATTCTTCGCCAACACCACAATTTAAAGATGTCAATTCTTTATTGTCTAGCTTTCGCATGCGTATGATGCGATTGAAAATACCATGGCTTGGGTCAGGCGCACCTTAGTCTTCAAGGTGACATCTTTGCTTCTCAACACTTTAAAGAGGTCTTTTGTAGCAGATTTGCCCATTGCAATGCATCTTTTGATCTCTTGACTGCTGCTTCCATGGGTGTGGATTGTGGATCCAAGCAAAATGAAATCTTTGACGTCAATCCTTTCTTCCTTTATCATGATATTGCCCATTGGTCCAGTTGTGAGGATTTTTGTTTTCTTTATGTTGAGGTGTAATCCATACTGAGGGCTGTGGTCTTTGATCTTTATCAGTAAGTGGTTCAAGTCCTCTTCACTTTCAGCAAGTAAAGTTGTGTCATCCGCATAATGCAGGTTGTTAATGAGTCTTCTTCCAAACCTGATGCTGCGTTCTTGTTCATATAGTCCAGCTTCTCAGATTATCTGCTCAGCATGCAGATTGAATAGGTACAGTGAAAGGCTACAACCCTGACACACACTTTCTTGACTTTAAATCGTGTTGTATCCCCTTGTTCTGTTTGAACAACTGCCTCTTGATCTATGTACAGGTTCCTCATGAGCACAATTAAGTGTTCTGGAATTCCCATTCTTCCCAATGTTATCCATAATTTGTTATGATTCACACAGTTGAATGCCTTTGCATAGTAAATAAAACACAGGTAAACATCTTTCTGGTATTCTCTGCTTTCAGCCAGGATCCATCTGACATCAGCAATGATACCCCTGGTTCCACATCCTCTTCTGAATCCAGCCTGAATTTCTGGCAGTTCCCTGTCGATATACTGCTGCAGCTGCTTTGAATGATCTTCAGCAAAATTTTACTTGAGTGTGAGACTAATGATATTGTTTGATAATTTTTGTGTTTGGTCGGATCACCTTTCTTGGGAATAGGCATAAATATGGATCTCTTCCAGTCAGCTGACCAGGTAGCTGTCTTCCAAATTTCTTGGCATAGATAAGTGAGCACTTCCAGTACTGCATCCATTTGTTGAAACATCTCAATTGATATTCCGTCAATTCCTGGAGACTTGTTTTTCACCAGTGCCTTCAGTGAAGCTTGGACTTCTTCCTTCAGTACCATCGGTTCCTGATCATATGCTACCCCTTGAAATGGTTGAACATTGACCAATTCTTTTTAGTATAATGACTCTGTGTATTCCTTCCATCTTCTTTTGATGCTTCCTGCATCATTTAGTATTTTCCCCATAGAATCCTTCAGTACAGCAACTCGAGCCTTGAATTTTTTCTTCAGTACTTTCAGCTTTAGAAATGCCAAGCATGTTCTTCCCCCTTGGTTTTCTATCTCCAGTTCTTTGCACATGTCATTATAATACTTTACTTTCTTTTCTCAAGCCACCCTTTGAAATCTTCGTTGAGTTCTTTTACTTCATCATTTCTTCCTTTTGCTTTAGCTACTCGACATTCAAGAGCAAGTTTCAGAGTCTCTTCTGACATCCATTTTAGTCTTTTCTTTCTTGCCTGTCTTTTTAATGACCACTTGCTTTCTTCATGTATGATATCTTTGATGTCATTCCACAACTCATCTGGTCTTCGGTCAGTAGTGTTCAGCGCATCAAATCTATTCTTGAGATGGTCTCTAAATTCAGGTGGGATATACTCAAGATTGTACTTTGGCTCTTGTGGACTTGTTCTAATTTTCTTCAGTTTCAACTTGAACTTGGATATGAGCAATTGATGGCCTGTTCCACAGTCTGTCCCTGACCTTATTCTGACTGAGCTTTTCCACAGATATACTCAAGGTTGCACTTTGGCTCTTGTGGACTTGTTCTAATTTTCTTCAGTTTCAACTTGAACTTGGATATGAGCAACTGATGGCCTCTTCTACAGTCTGTCCCTGGCCTTGTTCTGACTGATGATATTGAGCTTTTCTACAGATGTAATTGATTTGATTGCTGTGTATTCCATCTGGTGAGGTCCATGTGTATAGTCGCTGTTTATGTTGGTGAAAAAAGGTATTTGCAATGAAGAAGTCATTGGTCTTGCAGAATTCTATCATGTGATCTCCAGCATTGTTTCTATCACCAAGGCCATATTTTCCAACTACTAATCCTTCTTCTTTGTTTCTAACTTTCACATTCCAATCACCAGTAATTATCAATGTATCCTGATTGCTTGTTCGATTTCAGACTGCAGAAGCTGGTAAAAATCTTCAATTTCTTCATCTTTGGCCTTAATGATTGGTGCGTAAATTTGAATAATAGTTGTATTAACTGGTCTTCCTTGTAGGCATATGGATATTATCCTATTACTGACAGCGTTGTACTTCAGGATAGATCTTGAAATGTTCTTTTTACTATGAATGCAACACCATTCCTCTTCCAGTTGTCAGTCCCAGAGTAGTAGACCATATGATTGTCCGATTCAGAATGGCCAATACCAGTCCATTTCAGCTCACTAATGCCAAGGATATCTATGTTTATGAGTTCCATTTCATTTTTGACAATTTCCAATTTTACTTTGAGGAGACAGCTCTTCCCCATTTGTCTTTTGAGTGTCTTCCAACCTGAGGGGCTCAGCTTCCAGCAGTGTATCAGACAATGTTCCACTGCTATTCATAAGGCTTTCACTGGCTAATTCTTTTCAGAAGTCCTTCTTCCTAGTCTATCTTAGTCTGGAAGCTCAGCTGTAACCTGTCCGTCATGGGTTACCCTGCTGGTATCTAAACACTGGTGGCATAGCTTCCAGCGTCACAGCAACACGCAAGCCCACACAGTATGACAAACTGACAGACAAGTGTGGGCCTCCCCCTCTAGCTACAAGATTAATTTTTTAAGCCTGCATTTTCAGATTAATGATACAGCAGGTTAGAAAAACACCAAGGGGTCTGTTCCACGTGGGGCACATTCTTTGAAGTTACCATAGACATGGAGATGGTGGGGTTGGCCAGGTGCCGTATGGTGCCCAGCATGAGCAAGAGACAGAGAAAGTTACTGTGAGCTCAGAATAGGGAAGAAGGCTTCTCTGTCAAGGAGAAGGGACTGGGAGAGAGAGAGAGAGAGACCCAATTCACAGCCTTCTTATTAGAGAATGTTCTGAGCCCCAGGCCTCAGTTTAGGCAGCCTAGGTGGGAATTGCAGAGGTAGACCATCCTACCAACAGAGATTTTCCATTCTCATCTCCTGCTCCATTTGTTCATGAACGTGATCAACTATAGAGAGTACTTGATCCCGGACGATCTTATCTCAAGCAGTATTGTGGTTCTCTCTGCATGTTGCTTTACACATGAATTCTTTTTTAAATTGTTGTAAAAATATAAATAACACAGTAGCTTTATACATGCTTTTATTAAAATTTTTAATGGTTTGTTTTTCCTACAATGTTAAATTAGTTGAAAAAATATTGAAAAGTAGGTGTATGAAATAAAACTACATTATTGTAACTGCATTAATATTTTATTTTATTTATAACAAAACCAAGATTTGTTATACATTTACACCCCTGGCTTTAAAGGAAACAAACTCACCAATAATATTTTACAAGTATACTTTTTATCTTATCATCTTTTCAATTGAAGAATGCTATGTTTGACAATTTCTCATGACTTGGTGCTAATATGAAATGATTTTTAATTAATTTCAGCTTCTGAAACTGCTTTCACAAGAAGCTACTCTGACTGGGATTGTTTAAAACAAAAAACAACAAAAAGAATCAAATTTGAATGAGATCGTACCAAGCGAAATGTATGAATCAATTTTAGAAGACTGAAACATAATGATGATTTTATAAAATACCAACTATTGACCTTGCATGCTTTTGTAAACCATTTAAGATGAAATTTCTACCTGACTTAAATCATCATCATATTTCAGAGTCAAGTCAGTAGCTGCATATAGTAAATCAGATGTGTTCAGTCATTCAGTTGCTGGGTGGCACAAACAATTAAGCGCTTGACTACTAGCCAAAAGGTTGGTGAACCCACCGAGACATCCTTGGAAGACAAGCCTGGCATCTGCTTCTGAAAGGTCACAGCCTTGAAAACCACATGGAGCAGTTCTACTTGGCACACATGGGGTCGCTATGACTCAGAATCAACTCCAAGGTGACTAACAACCACAAACTGTGTCTTTGATGGAGTAGAAAATTGTAATTTTAATACAATCCATCTGCTTAATTATTTTCAATCATGACTCATGTTTTTTGTGTCATATATAACAGGTCATCTCCAAACCCAAGGTCACATAGATTTTCTCTTATGTTTACCTCTAGAATTTCATACGTTTGCATTTTATATTGAAGTCCATGAACTATTTGAGGTGAAAGATGTGTAAGGTGTACAGTTTGTCTCTTTGTTCAGTGTTTTTCCCCTTGTGGTCATCCAATTGTTCCATTGCTGTCTGTTGAGACTATCCTCTCTCCACTGAATTGCCTTTGCTCGTTTGACAAAGACCGCTTGAATCTATATTCGTGGCTCTGTTTTGGGAGTCTGTATTCTGTTGCACTTATCTTCCGCAAGATCACATTTTCTTTTTTAATTTTTTTTATTGTACTTTAGATGAGGGTTTACAGAACAAGTAGTTTCTCATTAAACAGTACACATATTGTTTTATGACATTGGTTAACAACCCCATGACATGTCAACACTCTCCCTTCTCGACCTTGAGTTCCCTATTACAACCTTTCCTGTTCCCACCTGCCTTCTAGTCCTTGTCCCTGGACTGTTGTGCCCCATTAGTCTCGTTTTGTTTTATGGGCCTGTCTAATCTTTCACTGAAGGGTGAATCTCAGGAGTGACTTCATTACTGAGCTAAAAGGGTGTCTGGGGCCATACTCTTGGAGTTTCTCCAGTCTCTGTCAGGCCAATAAGTCTAGTCTTTTTTTGTGAGTTAGAATTTTGTTCTACATTTTTCTCCAGCTCTGTCGAGGACCCTCTGTTGTGATCCCAGTCAAAGCAGTCAGTGGTGGTAGCTGGGCACCATCTAGTTGTACTGGACTCAGTCTGGTGGAGAGTGTGGTAGTTGTGGTTCATTAGTCCTTTGGACTGATCTTTCCCTTGTATCTTGTTTTCTTCATTCTCCCTTGCTCCTGGTACTCCAGTGGAGTATCCTAGATGGCTGCTCACAGGCTTTTAAGACCCCAGACACTACTCACCAAGGTAGAATGTAGAACATTTTCTTTATAAACTATGTTATGCCAATTGAGCTAGATGTTCCTGGAGACCATGGTCCCCACAGCCCTCTGCCCAGCAATTTGGTTGCTCAGGGAGTTTGGATGAAGATCACATTTTCTTATTTACTATAACTAAATATAACATTGATTTGGGTTACTTTAAATTGGCAAAAATTGACAAGTTGGGAAGAATTGAAATCTTAACAATATTGAGTCTACCAAACATGAAAAAAGAACATCTTTTTTTTTTAAAATTTAGATTTTCTTTGATTCTTTCATCAGTGTTTTCCTCCTTATTTTCTTTTCTGTATATATTTTTAGTTATTTTCTTAGTGGTTACCCTGGAGATTACCATTATATTGTTAAATCTTGTTTGAATTAATACCTACTTAGCTTGAATAGCATACAAAATGTCTACTCTTATACAGCTTCATGACCCCTAGAGGTGAAATCACTCTTTCCTTTCTCTGGTAATGTCTTAATTTATTTTTATTGAGGTGAAATTTAAATAACATAAGGTTAACCATGTTATAGTGTACAATTCAGTGACATAATACATTCACAATATTATGCAATTATCAACTATATCAAGCTCCAAAATATTTTCGTCAGTCACAAAGAAAACCCCACGGCCATTAAGCAGTGACTCTCCATCCCGCACTGTCCCCAGGGTCTGGCAACAATCAATTTGCTTTATGTTTATATGGATTAACCTATGGATATTTCATATCAGTAAAATCGTATATTATGTGACATTTTGTGTCTGGCTAATTTCACTTAGCACAATGTTTTCAAAGTTTATTCATGTTGTATCTTGTATCAGTACTTAATTCCTTTCTATGGCTGTGTAGTATTCCAATGTAAGTATATGCCAATTTTTTTTACTCATTCATCCATTGATGGACATTTGGATCGTTTCCACCTTTTGGCTACTGTGACTAGTACTACAATGAACATTTGTGTACAAGTCTTTGTTTGAGTGCTTGCTTCCAATTCTTTTAGATAGATGCCTGGGGTAGAATTGCTGGGTCATTTGATAATTATATGTTTAATGTTTTGAGAAAGCACTGAATTGTTTTCCACAACGACTGCATTATTTTGCACACCCATCAGCAATGTACGAGGGCTTTATTTTCTCCACCTCCTCACCAACATTTGTTATTTTCTATTAAAAAAAAAAGTATAATAGCCATCCTAATGGGTGTTAGGTGGTATCTCATTGTGGTTTTGATTTGCATTTCCACAGTGACAAATGATGTTGAACCTCTTTTCATGTGCTTGTTGGCAATTTGTATTATCTTCTTTGGGGAAATGTCTATTTGAGTCCTTTGCACATTTGTTACTTGGGTTGTTTGTCTTTTTGTTGTTGAATTATTATTGATATGTATTTATTTTCAATACTAGACCCTTATCAGATACATGATTTGCAAATATTTTCTCCCATTGTTTTCACTTTCTTGATGATTTACTTAGATCCACAGAAGTTTTTCATTTTGATGAAGTCCAATTTATTCATTTTTTCTTTTGTTGCTTATTTTTTTGGTGTCACATCTAAGAATCCATTGCCAAATCCAAAGTCATGAAGATTTACTTTTTTATCCTAAGTGTTTTTGAATTTTAGCTCTTACATTTACGTCACTGATACAATTTATTGTGGTGAAAATATACATACCAAAACATTCGCCGATACAGCAATTTCTACATTTACAATTCAATGACATTGGTTACATTATTCATGTTGTGCAGCCATTATCTGTAGCCTTTTCCAAAATATTCTATCATCATTAACATAAACTCGTTGCCCCCAGGCAAAAAATCCTCCTTTCCTTCTCCCTTCCATCTCTGGTAACCATCCTTTTGGTTTCTATATATTTGCTTGTTTCATATAAGTGAGATCAACAGTATTTGTCCTTTTGCATCTGACTTCCTTAGCTCAGAATAATGATTTCAAGGGTTATCCATGTTGTGGCATGCATCAGGACTTCATTTTACCACATTTTGTTTATCCATTCATATGTTGATGGACATTTCAGTTGTTTCCACCTTTGGGTTAATTCTTCTATGTGGTCCGAGGTAGGGGTCCAACTTCATTCTTTGCATGTGAATATCAAGTTGTTCCACTACCATATTTTTGAAGAGTTCCCATTGAATTGTACTAGCACCATTGTTGAAATCAATTGGCCATAAATGTATGGGTTTATTTCTGAACTCTCAATTTTATTTCTTTTGTCTCTATGTCTATTCTTATGCCACTGTTTGGATCACTGTAGCTTTGCAGTAAGTTTTAACGTGGGAAAGTAAGTCCTCCAACTTTGTTCATCTTTTTCAACGTTGTTTGGACTATTCAAGGCCTCTTGCAATTCCATATAAATTTGAGGATTGGTTTTTCCATTTCTGCAGAAAAATCTGTTCAAATTTTAATAGGGATTGCATTGAATCTAGATCACTTGAGCAGTATTGACATCTTAACAATATTGTCTTCCAATCCACGGACATGAGATGTCGATCTATCTACTGAGGTTTAATTTATTGATTAATTTGTTTCATCAGTGTTTGTAGTTTTCATTGTACAAGTATTTGACCTCCTTGGTTATATTTATTCCTATGTATTTTTATTATTGTGGATGTTATTGTAAATTGAATTGTTTTCTTAATTTTCTTATTGAATTGTTTACTGCTAATGTATAGAAATACAATTGATTTTTACATGCTGATTTTGTAACCTGCAACTCTGCTGAATTTGTTCATTAACTCTAATTGTTTATTTTTTGATTTTTTTGGATCTTCAACATATAAGATCATGCCATTTGTGAGTAGGGATAGTTTTACTACTTCTGTTCCAATTTGGAGGACTTTCATTTCTTTCTCTTGCATATTAGCTCTGGCTATAACTTACAGTACAATGTTCACTAGAAGTGAAATCGCCCACCTTTATCTTCTTTCTGATCTTAGTGGGATCTTAGTGGGAAAGCTTTTAGTCTTTCACCTTTGAGTATGAGAATAGCTGTAGGGTTTTCATCTGTGCCTTTTATCATGTTAAAGAAAATCCTTTTTATTTCTAGCTTTCTGAGTGGTCTTTTTTTCATGAAGGTACATTGCATTTTATCAAATGCTTTTTCTGCATCAGTTGAGATGATCATGCTGCTTTATTCCTTTGTTTTATTGATATGGTGTGTCATGGATTGAATTGTGTCCCCCCAAAATGTGTGTCAACTTGGCTAGTCCATGATTCGCAGTATTGTGTGATTGTCCACCATTTTGTGATCTAATGTGATTATCCTATGTGTTGTAAATCCTAACCTCTATGATGTTAATGAGGCAGGATTAGAGACAGTTAGGTTAATGAGGCAAGGCTCAATCTACAGCATAAGGTTGTATCTTTAGTCCATTCTTTTGAGATATAAAAAGAGGCAATTGAGCAGAGAGGAGGGGGACCTCTTACCACCAAGAATGAAGAATCATGAGGGGAGCATGTCCTCTGGACCCAGGATCACTGCACTGAGAAGCTCCTAGACCAGGGAAAGATTGACGACAAGGACCTTTCTGCAGAGCCGAAAGAAAGAGAAAACCTTCCCCTGGAGCTGGAACCCTGAATTTGGACTTCTAGCCTCCTAAACTGTGAGAGAATAAACTTCCGTTCGTTAAAGCCATCCATTTGTGTTATTTCTGTTATAGCAGCACTAGATAACTAAGACATGGTGTATTACATTGATAGATTTTCTTATTTTGAATCACACTTGCATTTCTGGAATAAATTCTATTTGATCGTGGTGTATAATCCTTTTAATATGCTGCTGGATTTGGTTTCCTAGGATTTTGTTGAGGAATTTCCACCTATGTTCATAAAGAATACTGGTGTGTAGTATTCTTGTGTATCTTGGTCTGGCTGGCTTTGGTCTCAGGGTAATGCTGACCTCATAAAATGAGTTAGGAAGTTGTATCTCCTCTTCTATTGTTTAGCCGAATTTAAGAAGGATTGGTGTTAACTATTTTTTTAAAAAAGCATGATGGAATTCACTAGTGAAGTAATCTAATCCTGGGTCTTCTTTATGGGAGGTTTTCAATCACTGACCATGATCTTTACCTACTCTAGCTAGATCTGTTAGATTTTCTATTTTTCTAGGAATTGTTGGCATACAATTATTCATATTTTCTTATAATTCTTTTTATTTCTGTAAGTTTGGAGGTAATGTTCCCACCTTCATTTCAGATTTTAATAAAATTTGAGTCTTTTCTCTTTTGTTCTGTTGTAGTGAAGCAACTTTCACCACAACCTTCTGCAACAAAGAGATTTTTTATTGTGACATAGCAGAAAATAAAAATGGGAAATTAGCTGCAAGTGCTAAGGCTATAAACAGACCAAAATCAAAGAACTACACTCTATAAGTGCTTTTTATACATTTTTGACAGGTGCTAATTCATTATGAGTAAGGATCTTTCAACATGCCCTTAACAATCATTAAAACATGTACCTATGGGTAAATTACTTACAGACTATGATTGGTTAAAGTAAAGACAAAGAACTAAGATCATGATTGGGTGACCTTTTCATGCTTTTCTGTTCTAACAATTTGATCTCTTGGCTCAGGGGTCCTGGGTCTGTTATATGCTGGTTGTTTTTCACTATGTGGGCTACATGTGATACTGGGTAGATCTTTAACTCACTTCCTGGGGTATTTAGTTTTGGTACCCAGGTCCACAGTCCACTGAACCGGTTACAGCACTCTGTCCTACAGGTTTGATGTCATTTCTTACTGTTTGAAGGCCTATAGATTCTGACAAACAAGTTCGCCTTTTGTGGTTATGGCCGGCTGTGGTTAACCAGTGGTTATCAGTTCTTAGTCATTCTTTGTATATATTTGTCAATTGTGTTGATCTTTTCAAAGACCCAACTTTTGGTTTTATTCATTCTTTTTTTTTTTCCTGTTCTCTATTTTATTTATCTTAACTTTAATCTTTATCGCTTCTTTCCTTCAGCTAGCTATGGATTTCTTAAGTAGTAAAATTAGGTTATGTATTTGAAAAGTTTCTTCTTTTTTTTTAATATGAATAATTACAGGTATAAATTTCCCCAACACTGCTTTTGCTGCATCCCATATGTTTTGTTTTTTATTAATCTCAAAGTATTTCTATTTTTATTTGTAATTTCTTCTTTGATCCATTGGTTGTTTAAAAGTGTGTTGTATAATTGCCACATAGTTTTGAATTTTTCATTTTTATTGTTATTTATTTTTATATTCATTCTACTTTGGTCAGAGAAGATACTTTGGATGATATAAAATGCTGTAAATTTATTAAGGCTTGTTTTGTGATCTAGTGTATAGTATATCCTGAAGAATGTTCTGTGCACACTTGAGAAAAAAGTGTGTGTTCTTCTGTTTTTTGTGGAGTGTCTGTTAGTTCTAGTTAGTTTATACCAAACCAATTGCTGTCAAGTCGACTCTGACTCATGGGGACCTCATGTGTGTCAGAGTATAACTGTGCTCTGTAGGGGCTTCAATGGCTGAGTTTTTGGAAGTAGATCACCAGACCTTTCTTCTGAGGCACCTCTGAGTGGACTTGAACCTCCAACCTTTTGGTTATCAGCTGCGTGCATTAACTGTTTGCACCACTCAGGGACTCCTTAGTTGATTTATAGTGTTGTTGAAGTCTTCTGTTTTCTTATTGACCTATGTCTAGCTGTTTTGTCCATTATTGAAAGTGGAGCATTGAAGTCTCCAACTATTATTATAGAACTGTCTATTTCTCTCTTTAATTGTCAATTTTTTCTTTATCTATTTATATAATGCTATACATTCTTTATTGAGGGTAATTTAGAGCCCTGGTGGTGCAGCAATTAAGAGCTATGTCTGCTAACTAAAAGGTCGGTGGTTCGAATCCACCAGCCACTTCTTGGAAACCCTATGGGGCAGTTCTACTCTCTCCTATAGGGTTGCTATGAGTTGGAATCAACTCAAAGGCAATGGGGGGTATACATTCCTTATATACTGACCCTGTTATCAATATATAATGTCATTGTTTTGGTCTCTTGAAATAGTTTTTTTTTTTTAAAAAACATTTTAAGTCTGTTTTGTATGATATTAGAATCGCCACCTCAGCTCTCCTTTGGTTGATATTTTCATGGAATATCTTTTTTCATTCTTTTATTTTCCACCAATCTGTGGGTCTCTTGTGGACAGCATGCTTTTTTTTTTTTTAAATCCATTTCTACCAATTTCTGCCTTTTAATTGAAGTGTTTAATTCATATATTTTTTTAAGTAATTTCTGATAAGCAAGGACTTCCTTCTGACATTTTTCTATTTGTTTCCTATATGTCTTAGATCTTGTTTCTTACTTTTTCCATTACTGCCTTCTTTTGTCTTTAAATGATATTTGTAGTATACTCTTTTGATTCCATTCTCATTTCCTTTTCTGTATATTTTAAAGTTATTTTCTTAATGGTTACCCTGGAGATTCAATTAACCTGTTAAACTTGTAACAACTTATTTTGAACTAAACTAGTATCACCTTAGCTTCAACAGTATACAAAAACTCTGCTCTTACACAGCTCCATGGCTTCCTATTTATATTGCTTTCGTAAAAAAAAAAAAATTACATCTTTATACATTGTGTGTTCAGCAATACAGATTTAACATTATTGTTTTAAAATCATATGGGAAAAAAGAGGAGTTACAAATGTATGAATAATACAATAAAACTAGCTTTTGTATTTACCTATGTAATTATCTTTACCAGTGTTTTTTATATCTTCCTATGTCTTTGAATTACTGTCTATTGCCCTTTCCTTTTAGTCTGAAGGAATCTCTTTAGTATTTCTCGTAGAATAGGTCTATTAGCCATGAACTTCCCCAACTTTTGTTTATCTGGGAATGCCTAGATTTCTCCTGTGTTGTTGATTTGCTGGAAATAAATTTCTTGGTTGACAGTCGGTTTGTTTTTTTTTTTAAGTTGTTGTTTTTGTTTTTTTCTTTCAGCACTTTAAATATGTCATCCCACTGCCTTCTGGCCTTCATGGTTTCTGCTGAAAATTTGGTTGTTAATTTTATTGAGGGTACTTTGTACATGATGAGTCATTTCTCTTTTGCTGCTTTCAAGATTCTTTGATTTTGGCTTTTGACAGTTTGATTATAGTATGTCTCAGTGTGGATCTCTTTGTGTTTATTATCTTGGAGTTCATTGAGCTTAATGGATGTGTAGATTTATGTATTTTACCAAATTTGGGATGTTTTCAGCCTATTTCTTTGAATATTCCTTCTTCTCCTTGATAGCTCTCCTTCTGGGACTTCCGTAATTTGTATATTGGTACACTTGATGGTGTCTTACAGTTCCTGGGTTCTATTTATTTTCTCTACTCATTCTATCTATTCCTTAGATTGGATAACTTTAAGAGACCTATCTTCAAGGTTGTGATTTTTCTTCTGCCTGCTCAAATCTGCTCTTGAAATCCTATAGTGAATTTAAAATTTTATTAATTGTACTCTTCAGCTCCAGAAATTGTTGAGTTTCTTTTTAAAGTTTCCATCTCTTTGCTGATATTTTCTATTTGCTAATACATGATGGGTTCCTTAAGCTCTGTATCCATGGTTTCCTTTAGCTCTTTGAGCATATTTAATACCAATGATGTACGTGTTTTTCTAGTAAGTCCTATGTCTATATTTTGTCATGAACAGTTTCTGTCATTTTGTCTTGCTCGTGGGCCATGCATTCTTGTTTCTTTGCATGTCTCACAACTTTGTTGAAAACAGGGCATTTTGAATACTATAGTGGTAACTCTGAAAATCAGATTCCTCCCCTTTCTCAGGGTTTATTTTTATTGCTTGCTATGAGTTTTAGTTCTTTATTTGTTTAATGACTTTTCTAAGCTATTTAAAAAAAATATGAATTTCCCTTTATGTGTAGTCTCTGATGTCTCTTTTCCTTTAGCTTGTGGAATGTAGTGTTTTGACAGATGTCAAATACCCAGTCAAAAAAAAAAAAAAAAAAAGAAGAAAGAAGGAAAGGAAAATAAATAGAAACTTCTCTCAGTCTTTGCAGATTGGCTGTGTGTTGGCCCATTCCTTCAACACTTAGCCAGTTCATTTACAACTCTGTCTTAGCCTCCACTTCCTCTTTGCAGTGAGCCTAAAGGTCAGCCAGAGGAGAAAGCTTACAGTCTTCTCAGGTTTTTTAATGAGCACAGAATGCCCCTCTGTTTATTTAGATTTTTAATTTCTTTCAGTAACATTTTATAGTTTTCAGTGCATGTCTTTCACCTCACTGGTGAAATTTATTCCTAGGTATTTTAATCTTTTAGATGCCACTGAAAATAGAATTGTTTTCTTAATTTCCTCATTGCTCATTGCTGATGTATAAAAACCCAACTGATTTTTGTGTGTGTTGATTTTGTATCCTGCCCCTTTGATAGATTAATTTACTAGCTCTAACAGCTTTCTTGTGGGTTCTTTGGGGTCCTCAATATACGGGATCATATCATCTGCAAATAGAGATAGTTTCACTTCTTCCTTTCCAATTTGGATGCCTTTTTTTTCTTTTTCTTGCCTGGTAGCTGTGGCTAGGACTGCCAGTACAGTATTGAATAGGAGTGGTGAAAGCAGGCATCCTTGTCTTGTTACTGATCTTAAGGGGGAAATCTCTCAGTTTTGTCCAATGAGTATGATGTTAGCTGTGAGTTTTTCATAAATACCTTTTATTGAATTGAGCAATTCACCTTCTATTCCTAGCTTGTTGAGTGTTTTTATCCTGAAAGAGTGTTGGATTTTGTCAAAAGCCTTCTCTGTGTTGATTAAGATGATCATGTGTCTCTTTCCCTTTAATGTATCAATGTGGTATATTATGTTGTTGATTTTCTAATGTTGAGCCATCCTCGCATTCTGGGACAAATCTCACTTCATCATGGTGCACTATCCTTTTAATATGCTTGAAGATTCAGTTTGCTAGTTTTTTTTTTTTAAGATTTTTGTATCTGTATTTACAAAGAATATTGGTCTGTGGTTTTCTTTTCTTGTAACGTCTTTGTGTGGCTTTGGTATCAGGATTATGCTACCTTAAAGAAGAGTTAGGAAGTGTTCTGTCATTTTCTATTTTTTGGAAAATTTTTAGAAGGATTGGGGTCCCTTCTTTTATAAATGATTGGTAGAATTCCCCAGTGAAGCCATTTGGTCCAGGATTTTTCTTTGTTAGAAAGTTTTTGAACACAGATTTAATCTCTTCTCTTGTTAGGGGTGTGTTGAGATCCCCTATTTCTTCTTGAATCAGTATAGGAAGTTTATGTGATTCTAGGAATTTGTCCAATTTGTCTAGACTATTTACTTTGTTGGCATACAATTGTTCAAAGTATTCTCTTAAGATCCTTTTAATGTAAATAGAGTCAAGTTGAAATGTCCCTGCTTTCATTTTTGATTTTAGGTATTTGCCTTTTCTTTTTTTCTTTGTCAGTCTAGCTAAAGGTTTGTCGATTTTACTGGTATTTTCAAAAAACCACCCTCTGGATTCACTGAATCTATTATTTTTCTATTCTCTATTTCATTTATCTCTGCTTTGATTTTTGTTATGTCCTCCCTTCTGGTTTCTTTGGGTTTGGTTTGCTCTTCTTTTTCTAGTTCCTCAAGTTGTTCAATTAGGTTATTGATTTGTGATATTTATTCATTTTTAATATAGGTATTTAAAGTGATAAATTTTCCTCTGAGTACTGCCTTTGCTGCATCCCATCAGTTTTGAGGTGTTGTGCTGTCATTTTCATTCGACTCTAAATATCTTCTTATCTTTTGATTTCTTCCTTGACCCATTGGTTGTTTAATACAGTGTTGTTTAATTTCCATACATTTGAGTAATGTCCAGTTTTTTTTCTGTTATTAATTTCTAATTCCATACCATTATGGTTTCAGAAAATACTTTGCATGATTTCAGTCTTTTTATATATATTGAGACTTGCTTTGTGACCTAACATGTGGTCTATACTGGAGAATGATCCATGTGCAGTGGAGAACAACATATATTGTGTTGTTGTTGGAAACAGTGTTCTATATACGTCTCTTCGGTCTATTTGGTTTATAGTGTCATTCAGGTTCTTTGTTTCTTTATTGCCTGTCTTTTAAATGTTCTGTCCATTATTGAAATTGGTGTATTAAAGTCTCCAGCTCTTATTGTGGAACTGCCTCTTTCTCCCTTCACTTCTATCAGTGTTTGTTTTATATATTTAGAGGTTCCATGTTAGGTGCATATATATATGTATAATTGTTATATCTTCTTGATGAGGATTGTTCCTTTTTTTCATTAAATAGTGTGCTTCTTTGTCTCTTGTAACAGATTTTGACTTTAAGTCTATTTAGTCTGATATTGAGATCTCCACCCCAGTCTCTTTTAGCTTTTATTTGCATGGAATATTTTTCCAACCATTTCACTTTCAATCAATTTTTGCCTTTGGGCCTATGATGTGTCTCTTCTAGGCAGCATATATAGACACCCCTCAGTATCCATGGAGGATTGGTTCCAGAAACCCCTGTGGATACAAAAATCTGCAGATGCTCAAGTTCCTTATTTGCATATAACCTATGCACATCCTCCTGTATACTTTAAATCGTCTCTAGTTACTTATAATACCTAACACAATGTAATGCTATGTAAATAGTTGTTAATGTTTACACTTAACATTTAATGCTTTCTCAGTCTTGCAAGCACTTTATCATGAAGCAGAGCGACCATTGTTGCCATTGCAGGGGCAGCACTAACAGTTCCAAGAATTTCAACTTCTTTCTGCTTTATTGTGTGAATGCCTGATTCGTTCTTATCAACCTTACAATTCACTTCGGCAAGCGACATGCTACTTTTCAAAAGATCTAAAATTTTAATTTTCTGTCGAGAGAGCACTTTACACTCTCTCTTAGCCTTTGAGGGATTGCTTTGACCACTTAATGCTTTTTAGGATCGAATTTTTCACAGAAATAAAGGGTGCACACAACACAAGTAACGAATGAGACATGAGGTGAACAGTGTTAACAACAAATGCTGGAGAAAGACTGAGGATCTGTGAAATGGCAAGAGGCTACAACAGGGTATTCCTAGACATCATTTCATTTGCATGGATTCAGCATTGTGCTCAGTGTTCAGAAAATTCAAGTTTTGCATTTTGGAACTACCTTTTTTTTTTTTTTCTTTCAAGTATTTTTGATCCATGGTTGGTTGAATCCAAGGATGCAGAGCCCATGGACACGGAACGGCTACTGTAGTTGGATCATGAGACTTTTTTTTTTTTTTTTCTTCTTAGTCACCTCATTTACTTTGGTCAAGCTGTGCTGATTACACCCACATTCCATGCTACATTTCCCATCACCAAAAACATTTATGATCTAGAGGGTGATTTCCCCTCTCCCCACCCATCCCTGGTAACCACCAATGAACACAGGTCTCTGTATATAAGTTTATTCTTATCTTCTTATGAAAGCGGGATCACACAATATTTGTCCTTATGTGATTGACTTACTTCACTTAGCGTTATGTCCTCCAGATCTATCCATGTTATAATATGTTTTGTGGACTGATCATTGTTCTTTATGGTTGTATAGTCTTCCATTGTATATGTATGTACCTCATTTTGCTTATCCATTTATCTGTTGAAGGGCACTTAGGCTGTTTCCTTTTTTTTTTTTTTGCTATTTTGAGTAATGCTGCAGTAAACATAGGTGTGCACATATCTGTTCATGTCACTTCTATTGGGTCTGTAGGATATATACCTAGGAGAGGGATTGCTAGATCATAAGGTGAATCTATTTCTATCTTTTTTGAGGAAGTGCCATAACATTTTTCATACTAGTTGTACCATTTTACAGTCTTAGCAGCAATAGATAAGTGTTTCAATTTCCCCACATCCTTGTCCACGTTCGTTGTCTGTTTTTTTTTTAACCACTGCCATTTTATCTGAGGTGAGATGGTATCTCGTAGTTTTGATTTGCATCCCTCCAATGGCTAATGATAGTGAACATCTTTTCATATGTTTGTTGGCTGCTTGAATTTCCTCTTTGGTGAAACATCTGTTCATGTCCTTTGCTCATTTTTAGTTGGACTGTTTGTCTTATTGTTGTTGAAGTTTTCCATATGTTTTAGAGACTAGACTCTTATCAGATACAACATTTCAAAAGAATTTTTCCCAGTCTGTAGGTTGTCTTGTTACTCTTTTGATAAAGTATTTTTCTGAGCATAAGTGTTTAATTTTCATGAGGTCTCAATTATCTAATTTGTCTTCTGCTATTTGTGCATTTGCAGTTATATTTATTATGCTATTATTACAAAACATTAGGTCCCAAAGTTTTTTCCCTATGATTTCTTGCAGGAAATTTATAGTTTTAAGTTTAACATGTCAGTTATTTGATCCATTTTGAGTTAGTTTTTGTCTATGGTGTGAGGTATGGGTCCTGTTTCATTTTTCTGTAAGATGATATCCAGTTTTGCCATAATGGATTTATTTCTTGGTTCTCAATTCAGTTCCACTGGTATATGTGTCTATTATTGAACCCATACTAACCTGTGTTTTTTTTTTTTAATTGTGCTTTAGGTGAAAGTTTACAGCTCAAGTGAATTTCTCATATAAAATTGTATACACATATTGTTATGTGACATGAGTTGCAATCACTATAATTTGACAGCACACTCCCACTTTCCAGCCCGAGTTTCCTGTGTCCCTCCAGCTAGCCCCTGTCCTTTCCTGCTTTCTCATCCTGCTTCCGGACAAGAGCCACCCATTTGGTCTAGTGTATCTACTTGAACTAAGTACAATCTTCACGAGTATTATTTTATGTTTTATAGTCCAGTCTAACCTTTGAAGTGTGGGCTTCGGGAATGGTTTTAGTTCTGGGTTAACAGAATGTCTGGGGGCCATGGCTTCGAGGGTTCCTCCAATCTCAGTCAGACCATTAAATCTGGTCTTTTTACGTGAATTTGAGTTCTGCTCCACACTTTTCTCCTGCTCCGTCAGGGACTCTCTGTTGTGTTCCCTGTCAGGGTTGTCATTGGTGGTAGCCAGGCACCATCTAGTTCTTCCAGTCTCAGGCTGATGGAGTCTCTGGTTTATGTGGCCCTTTTCTCTCTTGGGCTAATATTTTTCTCGTGTCTTTGGTGTTCTTCATTCTCCTTTGCTCCAGGTGGGTTGGGACCAATTGATGCATCTTAGATGGCCGCTTGCTAGCTTTTAAGGTCCCAAATGCCACTCACCAAAGTGGGATGCAGAAGATTTTTTTATTAACTTTGTTATTAGATGTCCCTGAAACCATGGTCCCCAGACCCCAACTTCCACTACTCTGTTCCTCAAAGTGTTTGGTTATGTTCAGGAAACTTCTTAGCTTTTGGTTTAGTCCAGTTGTGCTGACTTCCCCTGTATTGTGCATTGTCCTTCCCTTCACTTAAAATGATTCTTGTCTACTATCTAGTTAGTGAATTTCCTACTACCTCCCTCCCCACCCTCATAACCATCAAAGAATGTTTTCTTCTGTGTTTGTTCCTCTTCAGTAATGCTTTACTTATCTGGGACCTCTTCTCTTTTCATATGAAGTTGGTGATTTATTTCTCCATCTCATTAAAAAATGCCATTGGAATTTGGATTGGGATTACATTGTATCTGTAGATTGCTTTGGGTAGAACTGACATTTTCACAAGGTTGAGTCTTCCTATCCATGAGCAAGGTGTGCTTTTCCACTTATGTAGGTCTCTTTTGGTTTCTTGCAGTAGTGTCTTGTAGTTTTCTTTGTGTAGGTCTTTTACATCTCTGGTTAGATTTATTCCTAAGTATTTTGTCTTCTTGGGGGCTATTGTAAATGACATTGATTTGGTGATTTCCTTTCCTTTGTTGATATAGAGGAATCCAACTGATTTTTCTATGTTTATCTTGTATCCTGATACTTTGCTAAAACCTTCTATTAGTTACAGTAGTTTTCTTGTGAATTTTTTTGGGTTTTCTGTGCAAATAGGGGTACTTTTACTTCCTTACCAATTTGGATGCCCTTTATTTCTTTTTCTTGCCTTATTGCTTGGGCAAGGACCTCCAGCACAATGTTGAATAAGAGTGGTGATAAAGGGCAGACTTGTCTGGTTCCCGTTCTCAAGGGGAATACTTTCAGACTGTCTCCATTTAGGATAATGTTGATTGTTGGCTTTCTATAAATGCCCTTTATTATGTCGAGGAAATTTCCCTTTTATTCCTGTTTTGCTGAGAGTTTTTATCATGAATGGGTGTTGGACTTTGTTAAATGCCTTTTCTGCATCAATTGATAAGATCATGTGGTTCTTATCTTTTCTTTTATTTATGTGAGGATTACATTGATTGTTTTTGTAGTGTTGAGCCATTCTTACATATCGGATATGAATCCCACCTGGTCATGGCGAATTATTTTTTTAATATATCATTGAATTCTATTGGCTAGAATTTTGTTGAGAATTTTTGCATCTGTGTTCATGAGGGATACTGGTTTGTAATTTTCTTTTTTTGTGGTGTCTTTACCTGGTTTTGATATCAGGGTTATGAGTTTGGGAGTATTCCATCGTTTTCTATGCTCTGAAATACCTTTAGTAGTAGTGGTGTTAACTGGTCTCTGAAAGTTTGGTAGAATTCTCCAGTGAAGGCATCAGGGCTTTTTTTTTTTGTTGGGAGGTTTTCTAATTACCTCTTCAATCTCTTCTTTTGTTATAGGTTTATTTAGTTTTTCTACCTCTGTTTTAGTTTAGGTAGGTAGTGTGTTTCTAGAAATTTGTCCATTTGCTCTAGGTTTTCAAATTGTTGGAGTACAATTTTTCATAGTATTCTGTTATGATTCTTTTAATTTCAGTTTAGTCTGTTGTGATATTGCTCATCTCATCTCTTATTTGGGTATTTGCTTCCTTTCCTGTTTTTCTTTTGTCAGTTTGGCCAGTGGTTTATCAGTTTTGCTGATCTTTTCAAAGAACTAGCTTTTGATCTTGTTGACTCTTTCAATTGTTTTTCTATTCTCTATTTCATTTAATTCTGCTTTAATTTTTATTATTTCCTTTCTTCTGGTGCCCAAGGGCTTCTTTTGCTGCTCTTTTTCTATTTGTTTGAGTTGTAGGGTTAATGTTTTGATTTTGACCTTTTCTTCGTTTTGGATGTATGCATTTATGGCTCTAAATTGACCTCTGAGCTCTGCTTTTGCTGTGTTCCAAAGGTACTGGTAGGATGTGTTCATTCTCATTTGATTCTGTGAATTTCTTTATTCTGTCCTTGATTTCTTCTATAACCCAGTAGTTGTAGAGCAAGGTGTTGTTCAGTTTCCATGTATTTGATTTTTTTTCCTTACTTTTTTTGTTATTGATTTCAACTTTCATGGCTTTATGGTCAGAGAAGATGCTTTGTAATATTTTGATGTTTTGGATTCTGCTAAGGCTTGCTTTGTGGCCTACTATGTGGTCCATTCTGGAGAATGTTCCATGTATATTGGAAAAGAAAGTATGCTTGGCTGCTGTTGGGTAGAGTGTTCTGTATATGTCTATGAGATCAGGTTGGTTGATCGTGGCATTTGGATCTTCTGTGTCTTTACTGAGCTTTTTTCTGGATGTTCTATCCTTCACTGAAAATGTTGTGTTGAAGTCTCCTCCTATTATTGTGGAGCTGTCTATTTCTCTTTTCAATGCTGTTAGAGTTTGTTTTATGTATTTTGAAACCATGTCGTTGGGTGGGTAAACATCTATTATGGTTATGTCCTCCTGGTGTATTGACCCTTTAATCATTATGTAGTGTCTTTCGCTATCCTTTGTGGTGGATTTTGTTTTAAAGTCTATTTTGTCAGAGGTTAATATTGTCACTCCTGTTCTTTTTTGATTGTTGTTTGCTTGATATATTTTTTGCATCCTTTCACTTTTAGTTTGTTTGTGTCTTTAAGTCTAAGGTGTGTCCCTGGTAGGCAGCATATGGATGGATCATGTTTTATCCATTCTGTCACTCTCTGTCTCTTTATTGGTGCATTTAGTCCATTTACATTCAGTGTCATTACTAACAGGTATGAAGTTAGTGCTGTCATTTTGATGTCTTTTTTTTGTGGTGTTGACAGTTTCTTTGTTCCACTTAATTTTCTGTGCTGAGTCATTTTTCTTTATGTATTTTCATCTTTTTCATTTTTGTTGATTTTGTGTGTGCTGAGTCTTTATGTTTTTCTTCTTTTTTATTTTGTTGTATAGATTTGTTAGTTTCCTTTGTGATTACCTTAAAATTTACCACCTTTTTCAAAGTTTAAACCAATCTTTTGTTTCTTTATATCACCTTAACTTCTTGTCCATAAAAAGTTCTGTGATTACATTATTTAGTCTCTCTTTTTTGTCTTAATGTTGTCATCTTTTACATATTGACATCTGTTTCCCTATTTTCAGTGTTTTATCTTTGACTTTTTGTGACTTCCTTATCTAGGCTGATATTTGGTTGTTTTGTCCTGTGTTCTAGTCTTGGGTTGTTATCTGATATTATTGATTCTCTAGCTGGAGAACTCTCTTTAGTATTTCTTGTAATTTTAGTTTGTTTTTTTCAAATTCCCTTAACTTCTGTTTATCTGAAAATGCCCTAATTTCGCCTTCATATTTGAGAGACAGTTTTGCTGGATATATAATTCTTGGCTGGCAATTTCTTTCCTTCAAGGCTTTATATATGTCATCCCCTTGCCTTCTTGCCTGCATGGTTTCTGCTGAGTAGTCCGAGACTAGTGTTCTTGACTCTCCTTTGTAGATGACTTTTTGTTTATCCTTAGCCACCCTTAAAATTCTCTTTTGTCTTTTGTTTTGGAAAGTTTGGCAAGTCTTGGAGACTTTCTTTTGGGATCTACCCTCTGTGGGGTTTGATGAGCTTCTTGGATAGATATCTTCTTGTCTTTCATGATGCTGGGGAAGTTTTCTGCCACAAATCTTCAACAATTGTCTCTGTATTTTCTGTTATCCCCCTCCTCCCCTGTTCTGGTACTCCAGTCACTCATAGGTTTTTCCTCTTGATAAAGTCTCACATAATTCTTAGGGTTTATTCATCTTTTAAAATTCTTTTATCTGATTTTTTCTCAAAGAAATTGGTGTCATGTGCTTTATCTTCAATCTCACTAATTCTGACTTCCATTGCCTCAATTCTGCTCCTATGACTTTCTATTGAGTTGTCTAATTCTGAAATTTTATTGTTAATCTTTTAGATTTCTATTTGCTGTCTCTCTATGGATTCTAGCAACCTGTTAAATTTGTCATTTTACTCATGTATAGCTTTCCTAAATTCCTCTATTGCTTTGTCTCTGTATTCCTCAGCTTGGTCTGCCTTTTGCGTGATCTCCTTTACGATATCTTGAAGAGCTCTGTATATCAATCTTTTAAATTCTACCTCCAGTAATTCCAACACCTTCTCTTCCTCTGGGAGGTTTCCTGGTTCTATGTTTTGGTCACTTGCTGGAACCATCATGGTCTGCTTCTTTATGTGATTTGATATTGACTGTTGTCTCTGAGCCATCAATAAGTTATTATAGTTATCTATTGTATGTTTGCTTACTGTGTCCTAGCTTCTTGTTTTGTTTTGATATGCCCAAATAGGCTGGCTGTGTGAGCAACTTTGATTATTAGGTGTCTTTGAAACCGTCACATCCTGTCACTAGGTGGTTAGAGCTGCTACTAGGTATGTGAGCCCAGGAGTCTGTTTATTTTTCTTGTGTGGATTCATCTTAGGTGTCCAGGTCGTCAGTCACTGAGTGTGTGGTGCAGGCTCTCACTTACAGTCCTAGATGGGCAGGGCTATGTAAGGGTGATTGGAACAGGCACAGGTGTCTGGCTGCAGTATGGGGTTATGTATTGAGCAACGTAGGGGGCTGATGGCTGCCCATGAGTGCCTAGGTGGAAGGCATGTCCCCATTCCCTAGAACATGTAGGTGAGTGGGTTTTGCAGCCAGACTTTGGGCATCCAATGCTGCTGGCTCTAAGGACTGGGAGGTCCCACTTATTCTTGGACCCCTGTTGTGGGTGGCTAGGTGGAGTGGATGGAGCCACCAGTCCTCAGGCCCCTGATGTGGTTAGGTGAGGACCCTGATTAATGGGCAGGGCAGTGTCTAATGTCACGAATTTGCAAGTTCCCATTAGCTGTTGCATTTGAAAATAGGCTTCCGGTATATACCCTGTTGTACTATGCTAATGAGGGCCTATGCTGTTAAATGAGCCCACACATGTCTATGCATAGGTCAAAGGCATTCAAAGTCCATGGACCCCTAATGCCTGTGCTTAGGCAAAATTGCAGTGCCTGCCCTGAGTTCCCGGCTTAGGGCACGTGGTGATTTTTTAAAGCTGCAAGACTGGTTTGGGTGTGGTTAGCCCTGAGCTCCAAGCTTAGGGGAGCTGGTGGTTTCTTTTTTGTTTGTTTGTTTGTTCAGTTTGTTTATTTGTTCCCTCCCCAAAGCTGGGAGACTAGTTCGGGCTCAATGGGTTCCACTTCTGGCCTAGGGGGCAAGGCAACTGCTCATCACTGACAGACCAGGACGGGAGCAGAGTTGGGGTGGGGGTGAGGGAAAGAGAGGCACTTCCTAGAGGGGAAGGGTTATTTTGATTCTGCAGGGTAAGTTAGACACTTGGACTCAACTTTCACACATCCAGAGCCACTTCCCCCTGGCTCCAGAGGCTTGTACAGACTCTGAGCCACTCAGTTTCTCCCGAGATGGTAAAACATGTCCCAGGCACTAGTGCTTGCCTCAGCCCAAGTGTGCCAAATGATAGACTGCAAAGTGCTGACCAGGTCAGGTCTGGCACTTCCTCGCTGCTTCTGAACTGTCTCTCCCTCACTCTGCTTCTCAGTCTGACTCCTTAACTTTGTCTTTGATGTTTGTGTCTCCTGTATTGTCATATATAATCGATTCACTTGTTTTTTCAGGTCTTTGTTGTAAGAGGGATCACAGGAAGTGTCTGACTATTCCACTGTCTTGGCCTCGCTTTCAATACCAGGTTGTTTTGATTACAGTGGCTGTAGAGTATGTTTTTATATCGGGAAGTGTGAGACCTCCTAATTTGTTCTTCTTCTTCAACAATGTTTTGGCTGTTCGGGGTCTCTTTCCTCTCTATATAAAGTTAGTGATTAGTTTTTTGATTTCAGGAAAGAATGTTGCTGCCATCTGTACTGGGATTGCATTGTGTCTGTAGATCGCCTTAAAAAAAAAAAAAACTAAACCCCTCTCCGGCAAGTTAATTCCGACTCATAACGACACTATAGGACAGAGTAGAACTGCCCCATAGGGTTTGCAAGGAGTGTCTGTTGGATTTAAACTGCTGACCTTTTGGTTAGCAGCCAAGCTCTTTAACCACTGCATGATTACCTTAGGTAGTATTAACATTTTCACTATATTAAGTGTTCCAATCCATAAGCATGGAATGTCCTTCCATTTATGTAGGTCTCTTTTAGTCTCTTGTAGTAGTGTTTTGTAATTTTCATTGTATAAATCTTTTATGTACTTGGTTAGGTTAATTCCTAGGTATTTTATAATTTTTGTGGCTATTGTAAATGCTATTGTTTTCTTGATTTCCTTTTCAGAATACTCCTTGTTAGTGTAAAGTAACTCAACTGATTTTTTTTCTTTAAATTGTATTTATTTTGCTGTTGTTGTTGAGAATATACACAGCAAAACATACACCAATTCAAGAATTTCTACAAATACAATTTAGGGACATTGGTTACATTCTTTGAGTTGTGCAACCGTTCTCACCTTCCTTTTCTGAGTTGTTCCTCTCTCATTATATAAACTCACTGCCCTTTAATGTTCCCAGCTAATCTTTCAAGTTAAGGTTGTCAATTTGATCCTGTATAGATAGTTCTTAAAAGAGCATAATGATCAAGGCAGACCTTTTTCACTAGTTAAGCTAAACTATTGTTCAGTTTGAAGAAGACTTCAAGGGATATTTTGGTTCAAAGTTCAAAGATTATCTCAAGGCAATAGTTTCAGGGGTTCATCCACCACCCCATGGCTCCAGAAAGTCTAGAGTCCATGAGAATTTGAAATCCTGTTCTGCATTTCCCCCTTTTTGATCAGGATTCTTCTATAGAATCCTTGGTCAAAATGTTCAATAATGGTAGCAGGCACCCTCCAGTTCTTCTGGTTTCATGGCAAAGTAGGCAGCTGTTCATGGAGGCTGTTATCCACACATTCCATTTCCTCCTCTTATTCCTGACTCTCCCTCTTTCTCTGTTGCTCCAGGTGAATAGAGACTAATTGTTGTGCCTTGGATGTCCACTTGTAAGCTTTTAAAACCCCAGGCACGATGCAGCGAACTAGGAGGTAGAACAGAAGCACTTAATACGTTATTAGGCCAATTAAATGGGATGTCCCATGAAACCATGGCCCTAAACCTCCAAACCAAGGAATCAAGTCCCATGAGGTGTTTGTACAAAGCAACCATAGCAGCTACTCTTTTTTTGTCATTGTTGTAAATGTATTGTCACACAACTTTTGCCAATTCAACTTTTTACAAGTGTACAACTTAGGGACAACCATTACAATAGTTGCTGTGCAACCCTACCCTTAATCAATGCAGTTTTTCCATCACCACATCAATAGGACAAAGTAAAAGAACCACATGATCATCTCTATGGATGTAAAAAAAGTATTTGATAAAATCCAACACCTTTTCTTGATGAAAGCCTTTAAGACGGTAGGAATAGAAAGAAAATTCCTTAATATGATTCAGGGCATATATGAAAAGCCAACATTGTACTTAATGGAGAAAGACTGTAATTCAAAGCCATATATAAAAAGAAAAATCCTTAATAAAGGGAATTGCATGGACAAGTATAAGGAGTACTAATAAGATATTCATGTTTGATAATTCTAATTATTTTGTCCTCCATGCTTTTTAATGACAAATATATAAAAAGGAAGGATAAAACTATGTTACAGGGAACATGAAATATAAAGATGTAACCTGTGATAACAACAACAAAATGGGGGTGGGAGACGAATGGTGTAGGTATAGAAGTTCTTGTATGTTACTGAAGTTGAGTTGGTATCAACTTACCCTAGGATGTTATAATTGCAAGATGTCACATATAATATTCATAGTAACCACTAAGAAAATGTCTATAAAACATACTCAAAAGTAAAGGAGAAGGGAACCAAAATGTCTCACTACAATAAACCAACAAAACACAAGCAGTAAGTAGTAAAGGAAAAAGACAAAGAAAGTTTAAGACACACACACACACACACACAAAACAAATAAGAAAATGGCGGACTAAGTCAATTCTTATCAGTAATCACAGTGAATGTAAATGGATTAAATGCTCCAATCAAAAGGCAGAGAGTGGCAGAATGTATAAAGAAACACGATTCAATTATATGCTGTTTAGAAGAGACATACCTTAGTCTTGCAGAGGGTTGGGGTGGCAATCTTAATACTGGACAAAGTAGACTTTAAGACAAAATATGTTCAGAGAGGGACTTTTGGGCAACATGGTGCTAGAGACAGAAGCACCACACTGTCCCTCCACAGCAAAGATCTGAAAAACTAAGCCAAGCAGAAAACATCAATCCTGAAACCCTAAGAATCAAATGAAGAGATAAAGAACTCAGCCAAGCACTGAATGGAATAAGAAACTCATCGAGAACAGAGAGTGAGGAGAGATACATGCAGAGGTGCCCTATCAGCTACTGCAGCATGGATCCGTCATGTTGGACTTCTATTGGAGATCAGCGAACAGGGGGTATGAGAAACCAGCTTCACAGAGCTTCCAGCAGGAGACAGAACAACCAGTAACCAGTGATATATGCTTTCCCACCCCCACACTTCTTTACGCCCACTTGGCCTCCTCTGTTTCCTGCAGCCACAGTCTCTTGGCTGGGAAGCACAGGCTTCACCCCTGTGTCACTTGGATTCCCCACACTTGCACTGGCTGGCTGCCTGAGTGCCATTTGTTGGCTGCTGGTGTTGCTTTTTTTCCACTTTTTGATTTCTTCCATAGCTCTCACCACCTCCCCCTTCTTTCTCTCAAATACTTGACTCCATGCGCTATCTTTGCTTCTTCCTGAAAGGCTGTGAAATGCTGCTCGAATGTGAAACTGCCTCCCGACCCATGCTGTCACACTGGTGGGATCCTGGGGCATTTTTTTGTTTGTTTGTTTTGAATTGTTTGTTTGTTTTCTTTTTCTTTTCTAGAACTGGGAGCCCGTTCTAGCCAGGCAGTACTGTGCAGCTTGGGAACTACCCCCTCAGTTTGCGCAGATGCTCAGAGGGATTCCTGAGGACATTTCTTTGTTCTTGTTTTTTTTTTTTACTTGTTCTTTTTTAATTTGTTTGTTTTGTTTTCTTTTCTCTATTTTTCCCTTTTTGTCTTTCTTCATTACTAAGTTTGTCATCTCTCTATAATTACCTTCTCTTCCTGTCTCCAGAACACCTGGCAACCTAACCCTTCTAACCAGGCTGTACTTCATGACCTGGGAGCAACTTTCCCAGACGTTGCAGCTGCACTGATGGGATCCCTGGAGGCTTTTCTTTTCTTTTTTTCTAAATTTATTTATTCATTTTTTCTTCTCCTTTTTGTTTTTCTCCATTTCTCAGTCTCTCATCTCTCCACTACTACAGCATGCTCCCTTAGCACATTTTTTGTTTGTTTGTATGTTTTTGGCTCCTGCTTCTCTCTCCTCTTTCCCATACCCATCTTAGCTCCACACATCACAATCTACCCCTCCATCCTACCTACCTGCACCATGCGCTGAACATCACACCCCCAAGCAGCACAGGCACAGCCTACCGGAACCTGAGCTGCACTGATTCCTGGCCCGTCCTGTTGACCATAGTGCGTGCCACAAACAACCCATCCCATCAACTCCTCTTCAGCTAGATGTGCCCAGCTGTACCATATCTGAGCAACTGACTCTGCCAATTGGAGAAGGTGGTGAAAAGTATCAGGCCCACAGAGATGCAAACAACAAACACACAGCCTGCCAGCTCAGACAACAAAAAAACAAAAAAACCAGGATGAAACAAACAAATCTACAATCAATAAACGAGGAAAATAACTACTGAATGTCCCAAAGACAGCAGACAATATCAAAACATTTACAAAACAGGACAGGATGATTCCAATAAGCATCCAAAATAAAACACCAGATGACTTTCTGGTAGAAGAAAAGGCACTAGAACTACCTGACAGGGAATTCATATCTCTAATACTCAGAATTCTCCAAGAGTTGAAGCAAAAAGCAGACAAAAATGAGAAAAAAAGACAAATTTGTGGAAAAGGCAGAAAAATTCATGGAAAATATAGACAAAAACATTGAAGAATTCAGAAAAATAACTCAGGAACAAAAAACCAAAATAAATTCACAACTAAAATTATACAAAAACAACAATTAGAAATCCAAAAGATAACAAGATTTCATAAATGGACAGAGTCATAGAAGGGCTGAGGAGCAGGTTTGAAATGGTGGAAGACAGAATCAGTGAAATTGAAGACAAACACTTTCATACAACTCTGAGGAAAAATTAGAAAAAAGGATGAAGATGAATGAAGCCACGCTGAGAATTATGTGGGACACAATCAAAAGCAAAAATTTGTGACTGATAGGAGTTCCAGAACAGGAGGAGAAAACAGAAAATGCAGAGAGGATGATTGAAGAATTACTGACAGAAAACTTCCCCAATATCATGAAAGATGAAAACCTGGCCATCCATGAAGTTCAATGAACCCCATACAAGATAGACCCCAAGAGAAAATCACCAAGGCTTATCATAATCACACTTGCTAAAACCAAAGACAAACAAAGAATCTTGAAAGCAGCTCAAGAAAAACAAAAAGTCACGTACAGAGGAGAAACAGTAAGACTAAGCTCAGATTATTCAGCAGAAACCCTGCAGGCAAGAAGGCAGTGGGATGACACATATAAAACCTTGAAAGAAAAAAATTGCCAGCCAAGAATAATATATCCTGCAAAACTCTCATTCAGATATGATGGTGAAATTAGGACATTTCCAGAGAAACAGAAATTAAGGGACTATGCGAAAACCAAACCAAACTTACAAAAATTATTAAAGGGAGTCCTTTGATTTGAGAATAAACAATATCAGCTCACAGGCTGAATCTAGGATGCAGGATCATACCAGCCAGATACCAATCTAGGAAATGAACTCTCAAGGACTATCCAAAACAAAAAGAAATGCAACAGGGAATCAGAGAAGTTAATCTGTAAATGACAACAACATCAGAACAATAAAAGAGGGAATAAACGGTGTAGGTATGGAAGCCTCTAATGGAGAGGAAGGTAAGGTGATACCAAGAAACAATAGACTGCTTCAAACTTAGGAAGATGAAGGTAAATTTCAAGGTATACTCCAACAAATTTGACCACAAAGAAAGTTAACAAACCTACTCATCAAAATAAAGAGGAAAAACATAAAGTCTCAGTAAAAACAAAACTGACAAAAACAAAAGAAATGAAAAAAAAAAATCCACAAACAAAGAGAATTCAGCACAGGAGAGTAAGAGGAACAAAGAAAACATCAGCACCACAAAAAGAAAAAAAAACTACAAAATGACAGCAATACACTCACATCTATAAATAATTACACTGACTGTAAATGGCCTAAATGTACCCATAAAGAGACAGAGGGTGACAGAATGGATAAAAAAACAGGATCCATCAATATACTGTCTACAAGAGAGACACTTTAGAAACAAAGATGTAAATTTATTAAAAATCAAAAGATGGAAAAAATATATCAAGCTAACAACTACTGAAAAAGAGAAGGAGTGGCAATACTAATCTCAGATAAAATATACTTTAAAACAAAATCCACCATAAAAGACAAAAAGGACACTATATAATGATTAAGGGGATGATCCATCATGAAGACATAACCATAATAAACATCTACGCACCCAATGACAGGGCTCCAAAATACATAAAACAAACTCTAGCAGCACTGAAAAGAGAAATTGACAGTTCCACAATAATAGTAGGAGACTTCAACACTCCACTCTCAGAGAAAGTACAGAAAATCTAGAAAGAAATTCAAGAAAGATACAGAAGACTGAAAGGGCATAATCAGCCAACTTGACCTCATAGATATACATAGAACACTCCACCGAACAGCTGCAAAGTACACATTCTTTTCCAATGCACATGGAATGTTCTCCAGAATAGAAGACATCTTAGGCCACAGAGCAATCCCCAACAAGATCCAAAACGCTGAGATAATACAAAGTATCTTCTCTGACCACAATGCCATTAAGGTAGAAATTAACAACAGGAAGAGCATGGAAAAAAAATCAATTACATGGAAACTGAATAACACCCTGCTTACATATCACTTGGTAATAGAATAAATCAGAAATGGAATAAAAAAATTCCTAGAATCAAATGAGAATGAAAACACATCATACCAAGAACTTTTGGACACAGCAAAGGCAGTTCTCAGAGGACAATTTATAGCAATAGATGCACACATCAAAAAAGAAGAAAGGGACAAAATCAAAACATTAACTACAGAACTCAGACAAATAGAAAGAGAACAGCAAATAAAGCCACAGCAACCAGAAGAAAGTACATAATAAAGATCAGAGCAGAAATAAATGAAAGAGAGAATACAAAAACAATAGAAAGAATCAACAAAACCAAAAATTGGTTCTTTGAAAAGATCAACAATATTGACAAACCACTGGCCAGACTGACAAAAGAAAAACAGGAGAGGATGCAAATATCCCAAATAAGAAACGAAATGGGGGACATTACAACAGACCCAACTAAAATAAAAAGGATTATAACAGAGTATTATGAAAAATCATACTCCAACAAATTTCAAAACCAAGAGGAAATGGATGAATTTCCAGAAACACATTACCTACTCAAACTACCACAAAGTCATGCTGAAAATCTGAACAGACTGATAACAAGAAAAGAGATTGAAAAGGTAATAAAAAAAACTTCCAACAACAACAACAACAACAACAAAAAACCCTGGCCCAGATGGCTTCACTGGAGAATTCTACCAAACATTCAGAGAAGAGCTTATTACAGTACTATTCAAACTATTTCAGAGCAAAGAAAAGGAAGCAACACTTCCAAATTCATTCTATGAACCCAGCATAACCCTGATACAAAAACCAGGCAAAAACGCCATAAAAAAGAAAATTACAGACCAATATCTCTCATGAAGATAGATGCAAAAATTCTCAACAAAATTCTAGCCAATAGAATTCAGCATCATATCAAAAAAATAATACACCACCACCAAGTAGGATTCATACCAGGTATGCAAGGATGGTTCGACATTAGAAAATCAATTAGCTTAATCCACCACATAAATAAAAGGAAAGAAAAGAATCCCATGATCATCTCAAATGAAGCAGAAAAGACATTCAACAAAGTCCAACACCAATTAATGATACAAACTCTCAATAAAATTGGTATAGAAGGGAAATTTCTCAACATAATAAAGGGCATTCATGCAAAACCAACAGCCAACATCATTATTAATGGAGAGAGGCTGAAAATATTCCCCTTGAGAACAGGAACAAGACCAGGATGCCCTTTATCACCACTGCTATTTAACAGCGTGCTGGAAGTTCTAGCTAGAGCAATAAGACAAGAAAAAGAAATAAAAGGCATCCAAATTGGTAATGAAGAAGTTAAACTGTCCCTTTCTGTGGATGATATTATATTATACACAGAAAACCCTAACGACTCCACAAGAAAACTACTGGAACTAATAGAAAGATTCAGCAGAGGAGCAGGCTACAAGATAAACATACAAAAATCAGTTGGATTCCTATACATCAATAAACAGACCAATGAAAAGGAAATCAGGAAAACAACACCACATATAATAGCCCCTGAAAACATAAAATACTTAGGAATAAATCTAACCAGGGATGTAAAAGACCTATACAAAGAAAACTACAAAACACTACTGTAAGAAACCCAAAGGGCTCTATATAAATGGAAAAACATACCATGCTCCTGGATAGGTAGACTCAACGTTATGAAAATTACAATTTTACCCAAAGCAATTAAGAAATATAATGCAATCCGGATCCAAATACCAACAACATTCTTTATAGAGATGGAAAAACTAATCATTAACTTTATATGGAAAACGAAAAAGCCCCGAATAAGTAAGCAACTATTGAAGAAGAAGAATAAAGTAGGAGGACTCACGCTACCTGACCGCAGGACCTACTATACAGCTATGGTAGTCAAAACAGCCTGGTATGGTACAACGACAGATACATTGGCCAATGGAACAGAATTGAGAAATTAGATGTAAATACATCCACCTACGGTCACCTGTTCTTCGTCAAGGGCCCAAAGCCCATCAAATGGGGAAAAGACAGTCTTTTTAACAAATGGTACTGGCAAAACTGGAAGTCCATCTGTAAAAAAATAAAACAGGACCCATACCTCACAGCATACACAAAAACTAATTCAAAATGGATCAAAGTCCTAAATATAAAGCCCAAAACTATAAAGTTCATAGAAGAAAAATTAGGATCAATGCTAGAGGCCCTAATACACGGCATTAACAGCATAGAAACCATAACCAACAACACACAAACTCCAGAAGGTAAGCTAGATAACTGGAATCTTCTGAATATCAAACAGTTATGCTCTTCAAAAGGTATCACCAAAAGAGTAAAAAGAGAACCTACAGA
>NW_004443974.1:3106940-3139050 GCF_000243295.1 Trichechus manatus latirostris
TGAGTAAGGATAGTGTTGATGTGTTGTGAGGTTGTTAACCATTGTCATAGGGCAACATGTAAACTAACTGTTAAATGAGAAACTATTTTATTCTGTAAGTCTTCATCTAAAGTGAGAATAGCAGCAAATTGGAAGAGCGTAGTCGATGTCCCTGAAGGGTGCATGTAGAAATTTTTGAAATGGTGTATCTTTGGCTATATATATTTTCACACACACACAAAATAAGTTGAGAAGGGAGAGGGTTGACATGTTGTGGGGTTGTTAACCAATGTCATAAAACAATATGTGTACTACTGTTTCATGAAAAACTATTTGTTCTGTAAGCCTTCACCTGAAGGCCAATAAAAAAAAAAGTTATATCACAGAAAAAACCAAAAAACAAAGTTTATTAGTGGATACCAGGGGCCGGAGGGAAGGGGAAAAGAGAGAGTCATTATTTAAACAGTGTTGAGTTTTACATTAATCAAGGGTAATGGTTGCACAACCAATGAATGTAATTGATGCGAATAAGTTGTACACTGTAAAAAGTTGAATTGGCAAATGTTGTTATTTTGTTGTTGTTATATACTGTTGAATCCGTTCTGACTCATAGCGACACTTTAGGACAGAGTAGAATGGCCCCATAGGGTTTCCAAGGAGTGGCTACTGGATTCGAACTGCTGATCTTTTGGTAAGCAGCCAAGCTCTTAACCACTGTGCCACCCAGACTCCACTGTTGTTACATTTATTAAAAAAATAATGTTGTTGTGTATATACATGTATACATATGTATATGTATATATATGTTTAAATAATATTACATTTTTGGTGAAAGTTTACGCAGTAGTAAACTTTTCAACAATTTCTACTCAAGTTGTTCAGTGACATAGTTTACATTCTTCACAATGCATGAAACACCTCATTATTACCCTAATGCTTGTTTCATTTCCATTAATCTAGTTAAGTGATATATATTTTTACAACAACAACAACAACAAAGGGCAACTGTTGATATACAACCAAAGACCACAGGAGGTTTTTTTTCTTGGTTTGGAGGTTTAAGATCATGGTTTCATGGGACATCCCAGTTAATTGGCCTAATATAGTTTTCAGGGCTTTTGTTCTATCTCTAGTTTGTTGCATTGTGCCTGGAGTACAACAATCCAAGATCCAACAATTGATCTCTAGTCACCTGGAGCAACTGAGGAAGAAGAAGAATCAGGAATGGGAGGGAGGAGGAAATAGAATGTGTGGCTAATTACCTCCATGAATAACTTCCTCCTTTGCCACGAGACCAGAAGAACTGAATGGTGCCTGGCTACCGTTACTGAATATTTTGATCAAAGATTGTATAGAAGAGTCCTAATCAGAAAGGGAACATGGATAACAGAATTTCAAATTCTCTGAGGAATGAGGCTGGATGAACCTCCCAAAATATTGCCCTGAGATAATCTTCCAACCTTAAACCTTAAGCCAAAAATATTTCCTGAAGTCTTCTTTAAACAAAACATTAGTTTAGCTTAAGTAGTAAAGAATGTCTGCCTTGAGCATTGTGCTCTTTTAAAGAACTCTTTATATGGGATGAAATTGACAACAGCAACTCTCCAAAGGTTAGCTAGGAAGCTTAGAGGGCAGTGACTTAACGTTAATGGGGAGGAACAATTTTGAAAAGGATGGTGAGAATGGTTGCACAACTTGAAGAATGTAATCAATATCACTGAGTTGTAATGTAGAAATTGTTTAATTGGTATATGTTCAGTCGTGTATATTTTCAAGAAAAACAGCAAAAAATTAACTCATTAAGAAAATGTGTTGGAAACAATCCCTTCCTTTATACACGTGATGTACTTTGAAAATCAGGATAACTCTCTTGACTACATGTACTCGAATGGGAGCATATGTCTAATGTTTTTATACTCAAAAAAGCCTGGAACACCATTTTAACTTTTTATGTACTTGAATGGTAGAAGCTCTATGTTGTATGTTCATTCAAAGAACGTGTTTGTAACTTTCACATCTTTGTTACACACTATGAACTTTGAAAATTTGGAAAACTCTGCTGAATTCATGTGTTTGCGTTGGAGAATACTTATAAAACCCGTTGCTGTTGAGTTGATTCCGACTCATAGCGACCATACAGGACTGAGTAGAACTGCCCCATAGAGTTTCCAAGGAGCGCCTGTGGATTCGAACTGCTGATCTTTTGGTTAGCAGCCGTAACTCTTAACCACTACGCCACCAGTGTTTCCAAGGAGAATACGTGTAGTGTTTCCAAATTCAAAGGATGTGTTTTGGGAACTTCTCCATCTTTATTACATTAGATGTACTTTGAAAATCAGGGTAACTCTTTTGACTTCATGTACTTGCGTGTGCGAATCATTGTAATGCTTTTGCAAACAGAGAATGTGTTGGATACGTTCCTGTCCTGATTCACAAGATGTACTTTGATGACCTGGAACACTATTTTGAGTTCACATAGTAGAATGGGAGAAACTCTATATTGTATGTTCATTCAAAGAATGTGAACTACACGATGTAGTTCAAAACATGGAAAACTGTTGAATTCAAGTACTTGCATCAGAGAATCTGTGTAGTATTTTCTCATTCAAAGGATATCTTGGGAACTTTTGGGTTTTTCTTATGCACGATCTATTTGGAAAACTTGGAAAACTCATTTGACTTTATGTACTTTACAAAGTGAAAGACTATGTAGCAAATTTGTTCTTGTAATACTGTACTTTGAAAACTGGAAAACTCTTTTGACTTTGTGTTCTTTCATGGGAGAATCTGCATAGAGTTTTCTCAGTCAAAGAATGTGTTGAAAACTTTAACATACTTGTAACCTAGTATGAACATTGAAAACCTGGAAAACTCCCTTAATTTCAAGGTAGCAGTATGGGAGAAATTTTGCGGCGCTTTCTTAATCAAGGAATGTGTTGGCAACGTATAACACATGATAAACTCTGAAAATCACATCTCTTTCGACTTCATGTAGTTGAATGGGAGAATCCCTGTAGTATTTCTCAGTAAAATAATGTGTTGGAAACTTTCTCGCACATGTCACCAAGATGTACTTTAAAATCCTGGAAAACTCTCTTGACTTCATGTACTTACATGGGACAATCTTTATAGTGTTTCCTCAAGGTATATGTTGGGAACATTCCAGTCCTTGTTACACATGATGTACTTTGAAAACCTGGATAACTCTCTTGGCTTCCTGTACTTGCATAGTAGAATATGTGCAGTGTTTTCTCTGTCAAAGAATGTGCTGGAAATGTTCTTGTCTATTTACACATGATGTACTTTGAAGACCAGGGTAACTCTCTTGAGTTCGTATATTAGAATGGGTGAATCTTTGTCATGTTTTCTCAGTCAAAGACTGTATTGGGGGGGATTTCAAAATGCAAGATATACTTTGAAAACCTGGAAAACTTTGTAGATTCATGTGCTTTCATCAGAGAACCTATGTAGTGTTTTCTCATCCAAAGGATATGTTGGGTACTTTCGTGTCCTTGTTACACATGACCTATTTCAAAAATCAGGGTAAATTCTATTGACTTCAGTTACTTGCATGGGAGAATCTGTGTAGAGTTATCTCAATCAAAGAATATGTTGAGAACTTAACCATCCTTGTTATACATGATGCACATTGAAAATCTGGTAAACTCCCTTGATATCATGTGCTTGCATTGGAGAATCTGTGTAGTGTTTTCTCATTCCAAAGATGTGTTGGATACTTTCATATCCTTGTAATATAAGATGTACTTTCAAAATCAGTATAACTGTCTTGAATTCATGTACTTTAATGGGTAAATCAGTGACTTCGTTATCTAATGCTGCTATAACAGAAATACCACAAGTGGATGGCTTTTACAAAGAGAAGTTTATTCTCTCACTGTCTAGGAGGCTGCACGTCTGAATTCAGGGTGCCAGCTCCAGGGGAAGGCTTTCTGTCTCTGTCGGCTCTGGAGGAAGGTCCATGTCATCAATCTTCCCCTTGCCCAGGAGTTTCTTAGCGCAGGGACCCTGAGTCCAAAGGATGCGCTTTACTCCTGCACTACTTTCTTGGTAGTATGAAGCTCCACGTCTCTCTGCTCGCTTCTCTCTTTTATATCTCAAAAGGTATAACCTAATCCTGTAGGTTCTGTCCCACCTCATTAGCATAACTGCCTCTAATCCTGCCTCATTAACATCATAGAAGCAGGATTTACAATACATGGGAAAATTACATCAGATGACAAAATGGTGGACAATCACACAATACTGGCAATCATGGCCTAGCCAAGTTGACACAAATTTATGGGGGACACAATTCAATTCATAACAATCAGTGTAGTTTTTTCTACTCAAAGAATGTGTTGGGAACTTTCTCATCCTTGTCACACAAGATGGAATTTGAAAACCTGGATAACTCTCTTGACACCCTGTGTTTGCATGCAAGAATCTATGTAGTGTTTTCTCTGTCAAAGAGTATGTCGGGAACTTTCACACCTTTGTAACACAAGATGTACACTGAAAACACGGAAAATTCTCTTGAATCAGGTGCTCGACTGGGAGAAATTTTGTAGTCTTTTCTCAGTCAAAAATGTCTTTAGAATTTTCCTGTCTTTATTACACATACTTTGCTTTATTTTTTAAATAATATTTTATTGATTTTGGTGAAAGTTCACACAGTAAATTAGGTTCCAATTTGACAATTTGTATAGAAATTATTCAGTGATATCAGTTACAGTTTTCACAATGTGTCAACATTCTCTTTAATTATGATCTGGTTTTTCAATTTCTAGTGCTCTAGGTTCCCTGCCCCCTTATCTTCTCATCTTTGCTTTAGAATAATTATTGAAATTTTGGTCACAGAGAGATTTATTAGTAGAGCACTGTACTTATGGGTAATATCCTTTATTTTGTGTGCCACTCAGTTATTTAGCTAAAAGGTGATATCAGGGCATAGTTTCAGTTTAAGGTTTATAATCTCAGGGAAATTTCTGGTCTCCACTTGTCCAGTAAGTCTGGAGTTTTTAAGAATTTGAGTTCTGTCCCACATTTTTCTCCCATTCTGTCAGGGTTCATCCATTATGGCCCTGATCAGAATGATTGTTACTTGTAGCTGGGCACCATCTAGTTCTTCTGATCTCAGAGTAGATGAGACCATGGCTCATGTAGGCTATTAGCCCTGTAATTTCTTCTCTGAGACTTTGGTTTCCTTTTTACTCTTTTGCTCTTGATGAGTAGAGCAATTTTTGTACCTTAGATGGTCACTTGCAAGTTTTTAAGACCTCATATGATACTCACTTCACTAGGATGCAGAACATAAAGTTTGTGGACTATATTATACCAATTGCCTGAGCTGTCCCATGAGACTAAGGTCCTAAGCCTTCAAACCTAGGAAACCAATCTTGCAAGGTGTTTGGTTATGTCTGAGAAGTATCTGTAATTGTGTCTTCTATGAATATATGTGCCTGCACACACATGTCTGTACTTACACGTACATATAGGTACTTCTATCTGTGCATATATACCTGTGCCTGCCCATATAACTATATGCCTATGTGACCATACATATGTGACCATACATTTGTTTTTTGGTCATTGTTGGTGTTGTTGCCAAATTATATACGTCAAATTCTTTAGTACAATAATCCTTTTCCCTGAGTGCTTCTTAGTGACATCATTTACTTTGGTCAGGCTGTGCTAACTACGTCCACATTTGGCACTACTTTTCCTACCACCAAAAATAACAAAGTATCAATGCTCTAGAGCATGATTCCCCCTCCCTCCACCCCTCTCTGGTAACTACCAACTAACACTGGACTGTCTATATATCTATTCTTCTCTTCTTATAAATGTGGGATCATACAATATTTGTCCTTATGTGATTGACTTATTTCACTTAGCATTGTGTCCTCTAGGTCATCCATGTTCTAATATGTTTTGCAGATTTATCATTGTTCTTTATGGTTATGTAGTATTCCATTGTATGTATGTACCACAGTTTACTTTTCCATTTATCCGTTGATGGGCAATTAGGTTCTTTCCATTCTTTTGTATTATGAATAATGCTGCAATGAACATAGGTGTGTGTGTGTCTGTCAATGTCTCTTTTATTACCTAGGACTGGGATTGCTGGATCATGAAGTATTTTTATTTCGAGTGTTTTGAGGAAGTACCATACCATATTCCATAGTGGTTGTACCATTTTACAGTCCTACCAGCAATGGACAAGTGTTCTAATCTCCCCTCATCCTTACCAACATTTCTTGTTATCTGCTTTTTTTAGTTCACTGTCATTTTAGCAGGGGTGAGATGGTATCTCATTGTAGTTCTGATTTGCATCTCTCTCATGGCTAATGATCGTGAGCTTCTTTTCACATGTTTGTTGGTCACTTGAATGTCCTCTTTGGTTGAAATGCCTTTTTATGTCCTTTTCCCATTTTATAATTGGGTTGTTTGTCTTTTTGTTGTTGAAGTTTTCTGTATATTTGAAGACTAGACCCTTATTGGATATGTCATTTTCCAAGGTTTTTTCCCAGTTTGTAGCTTGTCTTCTTACTTTTTTGGTAAAGTCTTTGGATGAGTATACATTTTAAATTTTCATGTGTTCTCATTTATCTCATTTGTCTTCCGCTATTTGTGCATTTATAGTTATGTTTGTTATCTTATTATTACGAAGATTAGGTCCCAAAATTTTCTCTGTTTTCCTAAAAGAAACTTTATAGTTTTAGGTTTAACATATAGGTATTTGATCCATTTTGACTTAGTTTTTGTGTGTGGTGTGAGGTATGGGTCTTATTTCATTTTTATGCAAGTGGATATTCGGTTTTGCCAGCACCATTTATTAAAGAGGCTGTTTCTCGGCCATTGAATGGACTTTGACCCCTTGTCAAAAATCAGTTGCCCATAATGGGTGGATTTATTTCTGGGTTCGCAATTCTATTCCACTTGTCTATGTGTCTATCACTGAACCAATACTTTTAGCATAGTATGACTGTGTATGAGTATGTTTACACCTCTTTTTTAAAAAAACGGTATTTTATTATGTTTTTGGTGAAGGTTTATAGAGCAATTTAAGTTCACATTCATCATTTTTACACAAGTCATTCAGTGACATTGGTTACATTCTTCACAATGTGTGAACATTCTAATTACTACTATTCTGATTGTTCTGTTTCCATTAATCTAGTTTCTCTACCCCCTTAAACTCTCATCTTTCTTTTAATGTGCTTACACCTCTTAAAAACGTGAAATAATCTCATTTAAAAAACGTGTATTGAGTACATACTTATGAACATAAAGCTCTACAGTGTTATCTCTGTAAAATGTGTGTTCACATCTGGCAAGATGAAATAATCTATTGTTAAGAAATTAAAAAATAGATAGGCTTTTTGTATGCATAGTGTTTTACAAACTTTCCTATGTAAAATGGAGTGTACTGAATATGTTTGAAAGTATGTCACAATCTGTGTATAGTTGGGTTAAAGTTAGAGATAGGTTTAGGGGTTAGTATTAGGGCTAGGCTTAGTTTTAGAGTTATGGTTAGGGTTAAGGTTATGGTTAGCGGTTTGGGTTAGGGTTAGGTTTATGGTTAGTGTGAGGGTTAGAGCTATGTTAGGATTGGGGGTTAGGGTTATGGTTAGAGTTAGGATTAGGGTTAGGACTAGGTAAGGGTTAACATTAGGATTAGGTCCAAGGTAGGATTAGGGATAGGACAGGGTTAGTTTTAGGATTAGATTTAGAGTTAGGACCAAGATAGGTTTATAGTTAGATTTGTGGTTAGGGTAAGGATTAGGGTTAATGTTAGAGTCAGAGTTAGGGCTAATGTGATGACTATATTAGAGTTACATTTAGGGTTAGCAATTTAGGGTTTAAGTTAATGTTAGGGTGAGTGTGGACAAGGGCTAGGTTAGGGTTAGCATAAGAGTTACGGGCAGTGTTAGAATTATCATTAAAGAGTAATAGGGTTAGGGTTAAGGTTAGTGTTAATGTTAGTGTTAGGGCCAGGATGGTTAGGGCTAAGGCTAGGCTAGGGTTAGGGTTGGATCTAGGCTAGAGTTAGGGTTAGGGCTAGGTTAGTGTTTGAGTTAGTGTTAGGGTTAGGTTTAGTGTGTTTAATAGGTGTTTTTTACACCACAACATAAAGAAAACAAAAATCCTCACAACTGGACCAATAAGCAATATTATGATAAATGGAGGAAAGATTGAAGTTGTCAAGGGTTTCATTTTACATGTATCTACAATCAATACCCATGGAAGCAGCAGTGAAGAAATCAAATGACTTATTTCATTTGGCAAATCTCCTGCAAAAGACTCTTTAAAGTGTTAAAAAGCAAAAGTGTCACCTTGAGGGCTAAGGTGCACCTGACCCAAGCCATGATCTTTTTAATTGTCCCATATGCGTGCGTGGGGCCCTGCTGGCATAGTGGTTAAGAGCTTGGTTGCTAACCAAAAGATGGGCAGTTCGAGTCCACCAGCTGCTTCTTGAAACTGTATGGGGCAATTCTACTCTGTCTTTTATGGTTGCTATGAGTTGGAATCAACTCGACGGCAAAAAGTTTGGTTTGGTTTTTTATATGCGCGTGTAAGCTGGACAATAAAAAAGGAAGACTGAAGAAGAATTGACACATTTGAATTATGGTATTGGTGAAGAATATTGAATATACCATGAACTGCCAAGAGAATGAATGAATCAGTCTTGGAAGAAGCACAGCCAGAATGTTCCTTAGAAGTGACAATGGTGAGATTTGCCTCACATACTTTGGACATGTTATCAGGAGGGACCAGTCCCTAGAGAAGGACATCATGCTTGGTAAAGTAGAGAGTCAACGAAAGAGAAGAAGACCCTTAGCAAGATGGATTGACACAGTGGCTGGAAAAATGGGTTCAAACATAGCAATGACTGTGAGGATGGTGCAGGACCAGGCAGTATTTTGTTCTCTTGTACATAGGGTTGCTATGAGTCAGAACTGACTCCACGGCACCTAACAACAACAGTGTTGCGATAAGGGTTAGAGTTAGGGTTAGCATTAATTTTTAGGTTATAGTTAGAAATAGGGTTAGGGTTAAGGTTGGGGTGAGGGTTAGGGTTAGTGTCAAGGTTAATGTTTGAATTAATGCTAAACTAAGTCAGAGTTAGGTTAGGTTTAAGGTTGGGGTAGGTCTAGGACTAGGGTTAGGGTAAGGGCCACTCTTAGGATTTAGGGTTAGGACTAAGTTAATGTTAGGGTTATTTTTAGTTTTAGAGTTAGGGTTAGGGCCAGCAGAGGATAAGGGTTGGGGCTAGGATAGGGTTAGTTTTAGGGTTAGAGTTAGGGTTAAATTTAGGGGTAAATTTATGTCTGATTTAGGATTAATGTTAAGGTTTAGGGTAACTTTTAGAGTAGGTTTATGGTTAGTGTTAAAGTTAGTTTTAGGCCTAGCATAGGGTAGGGTTAGGTTTAAAGTTAGGGCTAGTATATGGATATGGTTAGTGCTAGGATAGGGTTAGGGCTAGGATTAGACTAGGGTTAGGGTAAGTTTAGTGTTGTTTTGAACATAAAGCTTTACATAGTTATATATGTAACACTATGTGTTTAACAATCTGTGAAATTTTTAAGTCTCTTTTTAAGGAAGTTAAAAAAGTTTAGATAGATTGTTGTTGTAGTTGTTAGGAGCTATTGAGTTGGTTCTGACTCATAGCAACCCTATGTACAACAGAACAAAACACTGCCTGGTCCTGCATTATCTTCACAATTGTTTCTATGTTTGAGCACATTGTTGTAGCCACTCTGTCAATCTATCTCGTTGAGGATCTTCTTCTCTTTCACTGACACTCTACTGTACCAAACATGATGTCCTTCTCCAGGGACTGGTCCCTTCTGAAAACATGTCCAAAGTACATGAGATGAATCTCATCATCGTCACTTCTAAGGAGCATTCTGGCTGTTCGTCTTCCAAGACAGATTTGTTCAGTCTTCTGGCGGTTCGTGGTATATTCAGTATTCTTCGCCAACACCACAGTTCAAAAGTGTCAATTCTTCTTTAGTCTTCTTTTTTATTGTCCAGCTTTCACATGCCCATGAGGTGATTAAAAAGACCATGGTTTGGGTTTGGCACACCTTAGTCGTCAAAGTGACATACAGGTAAGTATTTTTAAATTTTGTTAGGTATAGGTTTTGTGAACATGAAGCTTTACAAAATTATGTCTGTGTATGAGTATGATTACACCTTTTAAAAGTATGAAATACTCTCTTTACAAAAACTTTGTTCATTGGTCTCTACTCATCTGGAGCAAAACAGAAAGAAGGAAACCAAAGACTCAAAGAAGAGTCTACTCTACAGGACAAATAATCTTTATAAGCCACGGTCTCATCTAGCTCGAGACTAGAAAAATTAGATAGTGCCCATCTGCCACTACCAATTATTCTGATTAGGACCACAATAGATGGACCCTGATAGAATAGGTCAAAAGTGCAGAACAGAAACTCAAGTTTCTAAAAAAAAAAAATCACAAGTAAACAACAACAACAAAAACCAGACATACTGGACTGGTTGAGACTGGAGTACTCCGTAAGACAATTTCCCTGTGATACTCTTCAAACCTCGAACCAAAACTATCCCTTGGGGTCACCTTGTAGGTAAATAACAAATTGTGTCAAAAGTAATATCATCTGTAACTACTGTGCACCTTTTAAAAATCATCTATGTGAGACCAGATAGTAAAAAATTACTTTAAAACAAAGATGAGAATGTAAGAGGACAGGGAAACTAGATTAATGGAAATTGAACAACCAGAACAGAAATAATTAGAATGTTTATTTGTTGTGAAGAATGTAACCAATGTCACTGAACAACTTGTGTAGGAATTGTTGAATGGGAACCTAAATTTCTGTGTAAACCTTCACTGAAAACACTATACACCCACTCCTCACTTGTCGACATGGGTAGGTTCCAAAGACCAGGCGTTATGTGATAATCGATGTTATGCAAAAGTAAGTGGAATTTGCATTTTTCAATGATTAGACGGCAGCATGTACTATAACTGAGGCACTAGTAGCCAAGAAACCTGAGAAATAAAAAACTTAAGTGGGCCTTATACGTCCCATCACAGTCAGAGTTACTCTCACTTGGCACCTCGGTGTTCATTACTGCCAGAGGTACGTTTCTAAAGCACAAAATAGTTGGATAGTAGATTTTTTACTATTGCTGTATATGCAAAACATCAGATAATGAGATAGTTGATAAGTGAGGAGTTATTGTTGTTGTTAGGTGCCATCGAGTTGGTTCCGACTCATAGCAACCCTATGTACAACAGAACTTTTTTTTTTTTCCAAAGAAAGACGTGAGGAGCAGGTGTAACATATGATTTAAAAAACTAAACAAAACTGTGCTCAAAGTGTGTTGAGGAGTACTTGTGAACCTAGAGCTCGACAGAGTTATTTCTGTAAAATATGTGTTTAATATCTTGCAAGCATGTGACAATCGATATTTAGGGGAGTTTTTTAAAAAATCATTAGGTGGGAAAAAATTCATTAGAAATGGGATATTGTGTGCGTGGTGTTTTACATGCTTTCCTATACGAAATGGACTGTCCTGAACCCTTTTGAAAGTATGTCACAATCTGTATACTGATGGGTTAAGGTTAGAATTAAGGTTAGAGTTAGGCTTAGGATTAGGTTTAGGGTTAGGGCTAGGTCTACAATAGGTTAAGGTAATGGAGTTTTAATTAAAGTTATTTCTAGGGTTAGTGTTAGGGTTAGGGCTAAAATAGGGTTAGGGTTATGGTTAAGGTTATAGTTAGGGTTACAGGTTAGGGTTATGGGTAAGGGTTAGTGTCAGGTTAGGAATAGGGCCAGTTTAAAGTTAATGATAGGATTAGTTTTAGTTTTAGGGCTATAGCTGGTTTGTGGCATGGCTAGACTAGAGTTAGGGTCAGGGATAGGATTAAGTGTTAGGATTTAGGTTAGGGTTAGTTTTAGGGTTAGGGCTAGGTATGATTATGGTTAGGCTTACTGGGTTAGGTTTAGGGTTAGAGCTAGATTAGGGTTACAGTTAGCATTAGGGGGTTAGTGTTATGGTTAGTGTTTATATTAGGGCTAGGGTAGGTTTAGGTTTAAAATTAGGGTTAGGATTAAATAAAGGCATGTTTAGAGTTATAGCTCAGGTTTAGAATTAAAGGTTATGATTAGTGTTAGAGTTAATGTTAGGATTAGGGTTAGAGCTAGGTTAACGTTAGGGGTTAGTGTTAAAGTTAAGGTTAGTGTGAAATTTAGTGTTATGGGCAGGATGTAGTTTGTTTAGGGCTAGTGCTAAATTAGAGTTAAAGTTGAGGTTACTGTTAGGTTTAGTGTTGTGAAAAAAATTAATAATGAATTTTTTTACTTTGGTAGGAGATTTTCTTTCCCATACCCCAAAATTAACCATAAAAGCCTGATGTAAACTGCAAATGTATTGATTTGTTTTTTCACCAAAATCTGCTCTGCAGCATTGTATGTTTGTCTTTTATGGCTAAAAAAGGGTAATCAGTAACAAACCCATTACCTTGTGATTTAATGAAAAAGACCATGTGTGTCCTTAATTTCAATTTCAAGAAGTCTAATAACTGCAAATATGCAACAGGCCAGATTTTCAGGATTTACTTCCTAATACTAACTCAAAATCATTAAATACTTGGTCACCATGGAAACTTGTAATTATTAAGAAGAAAAATATTTAAGCTCCTGTGAAATCCCCAATCCTCAGCAGCATTTTTTGTTCTTGCAGAGAGATGCACACATGCTCCTTCAATTTGCAAATTATTTTAATAAATCATGAAACTATAGAATACTATATTGTTGTTTTTGGCTAATTCAAAGTTTTATTTTTAACAATTTTAACTACTCTTCTTACAGCCACTTGTTTTTAGAAGCAAAATGCTCCCCTGCATGTATATAGAATGACAGCTCAGAGTAAAATTTATGCTTTAATTTCTTTGTGTTTTGATAGTTTTTAACAGAGTTAGGGTTAAGTTTAGGATTAGGATTAGATCTGAGTTAGCGTTAAGGTTAAGTTTAGGGGTTACATTTGGGTTAAGGTTAAGGTTAGTGTTAGAGTTAGGGTAGGGCCAGATTAAGGTTAGGACGAGGATTAGGTTCAGGTTAGGGTTAGTGTGCTTAAGAATTCTTGTTTTGAACATATAGCTTTAAACAGTTATATCTGTAACACCTTTAACAATTCTGGAATCTTGTAACAGTCTCACTTTTAAGGAAGTTACAAAAAAATTAGATCATGATAGTGGTTGTTGTTAGGTGCCGTCAAGTGGGTTCTGACTCATAGAGACCCTTTGTACAACAGAACAAAATGCTGCTTGGTCCTGTGCCATCCTCACAATCGTTGCTATGTTTGAGCCCACTGTTGCAGCCACTGTGTCAATCCATCTAACTGAGGGTCTTCCTCTCTTTCACTGATTCCACTTTACCAAGCATGATGTCATTCTTCGGGGACTGGTCCCTCCTGATAACATGTCCAAAGTATGTGAGACGAACCTCACCATCATCACTTGTAAGGAGCATTCCAGCTATACTTCTTCCAAGACAGATGTGTTCATTCGTCTTGCAGTCCATGGTATATTCAATATTCTTCACCAACACCATAATTCAAAGGTATCATTTCTTCTTTGGTCTTCCTTATTCATTGTCCAGCTTTCACATGCATATGAGGCGGTCGAAAATACCATGGCTTGGGTCAGGTGCACCTTAGTCCTCAAAGTGATGTCTTGGCTTTTTAACACTTTAAAGAGATCTTTTGCAGCAGATTTTCCCAATGCAATACATTGTTTAAGTGTTGAAACTATTTTTTTTATTGTGCTTTAGATGAAAGTTTATAGAGCTAATGCATTTCTCATTAAACAATTAATACACATATTATTTTGTGACATTGGTTGCCAGCTCCACAACATGTCAACACTCTCCTCTTCTTGACCTTAAATTTCCCATTTCCATTCATCCAGCTTTCCTGTCCACTCCTGCCTTCTTGTCCTTGCCCCTGGGCTGGTGTGCCCATTTAGTCTTGAATACATGGTTGAGGTATCTGTATTATTGTTTGTTTTATGGGCCTGTCTACTCTTTGGCTGAAGGGTGAACCTCAGGAGTGACTTCAGTACTAAGTTAAAAGGGTATCCGGGGGCCATACACTTGGGGTTTTCTCCAGTCCCTGTCAGACCGGTAACTTTGGTCTTTTTTTGTGAATTAAAATTTTGTTCTACATTTTTCTCTAGCTCTGTCTGGGACCCTCTATTGTGATCCCTGTCAGAGTGGTCAGTGGTGGTAGCTGGGCACCATCTAGTTCTTCTGTGCCCAGACTGGTGGAGGCTGTGGTAGTTGTGGTCCATTAGTCCTCTGAACTAATCTTTCCCTTGTGTCTTTGGTTTTCTTCATTCCTCTTTGCTCCAGACGGAGTGGGATCAGTGGAGTATCTTAAATGGCTGCTCACAAGCTTTTAAGATCCCAGACGCTACTCACCAAAGCAGGATGTAGTACATTTTCTTTATAAACTATGTTATGCCAGTTGAGCTTGATGTTCCCTCAGACCATGGTCCCCAGAGCCCTCAGCCCAGTGATTTGGTCCCTCAGGGAGTTTGGATGTGTCCATGGAGCTTCCATGACCTTGTCTTGGTCAAGTTGTGCTGACTTCCCCAGTATTGTGTGCTGTCTTACCCTTCACCAAAGTTACCAATTATCTACTGTCTAGTGTTTTTTCCCCCTCCCCTCCCCTCCTTCATAACCATCAAAGATTGTTTCTTTCTGCGTGTAAACCTTTTCATGAGTTTCTATAATAGTGCTCTCATACAGTATTTGTCCTTTTATGATTGACTTATTTCACTCAGCATAATGCTCCAGATTCATCCATGTTGCGAGATGTTTCACAGACTCATCATTGTTCTTTGTCTTTGCCTAGTATTCCACTGTGTGTATGTACATAGTTTATCCATTTATCTGTTGATGGACACTTAGGTTCTTTCCATCTTTTTCTATTGTGAATAATGCTGTAATGAACATGGGTGTGCGTATGTCTATTCCTGTGGTGGTTCTTATTTCTCTAGGATATATTCCAAGAAGTGGATTTCTGGATAGTATGGTATTTCTATTTCTAGCTTTTTTGGGAAGTGCAATGTCATTTTTCAAAATGGTTGTATCATTTTGCATTCCCACAAGCAGTACATAAGAATTCCAATCTACCTGCAACCTCTCCAATATTTGTTATTTTCTGTTTTTTTGATTTGTGCTAGTAATGTCAGGGTGAGATGGTATCTCATGGTAGTTTTGATTTGCATTTCTCTAATGGCTAGTGATGTGAGCATTTCCTCATGTGTCTGTTAGCTGCCTGAATGGCTTCCTTGGTGAAGTGTCTGTTCATATCCTTTGCCCATTTTTTAATTGGAGTATTTGTCTTTTTTTTGTAGAGGTGTTGGATTTTCTTATAGGTTTTAGAGATTAGACCTTTGTTGGATATGTCATAGACAATTTTTTTTTCCCCAGTCTGTAGGTTCTCTTTTTCGTTTTTAGTGAAGTCTTTTGATGAGCATATAGGTGTTTAATTTTTAGCTGATCTCAGTTATTTAGCTTATCTTCTGGTGTTTGTGCATTGTTGGTTATGGTTTTTATCCCATTTATGTCGTATGTTAGTGCCTCTAGCATTCAACCTATTTTTTCTTCTATGATTTTTATAGTTTTTGGTTTTATATTTAGGTCTTTGATCCATTTTGAATTAGTTTTTGTGTGTGGTGTGAAGTCTGGGTCCTGTTTCATTTTTTTACGGATGAATATCCAGTTTTGCCACCTCTTGTTAAAAAGACTGTCTTTTCACCATTTAATGGATTTTGGGCCTTTGTCAACGATCAGGTGAATTTACGTCTGGATTCTTGATTTTGTTTCATTGTTGAATGTGTCTGTCGTTATACCAGTACCAGGCTGTTTTGACTACCATAGCTCTATATTAGGTTCTAAGGTCAGGTTGTGCGAGTCCTCCTGCTTTATTCTTTTTCTTCAACAGTGCTTTACTTATCTGAGGCCTCTTTCTTTTCCATATAAAGTTAATGATTACTTTTTCCATCTCATTAAAGAACTCTGTTTGTATTTGGATCAGGATTGCATTGTATTTGTAGATTACTTTGGGTAGAATCGACATTTTCACAATATTGCATCTACCTATCCATAGCATGGTATGTTTTTCCATTTATGTAGGTCTCATTTGGTTTCTTGCAGTAGTATTTTATAGTTTTCTTTGTGTAGGTCTTTTACATCCCTGGTTAGATTTATTACTCAGTTTTTTTTTTAGGGCCTGTTATAAATGTTACTTTCCTGATTTCCTTTTTGTAGTTCTCTTTATTGGTGTATAGGAATCCAAGAGATTTCTGTATGTTTATCCTGTATCTTTTATTTCATTTATGTGGTGGATTAAATTGATTTATTTTCTAAAGTCTAACCAGTCTTGCATACTTGGTATGAATCCCACTTGGTTGGGGTGTATTATTTTTTTGATATGATGCTGAATTCTATTGGCTAGAATTTTTTTTCTTTTTTTTTTTATTGTACTTCAGGTGAAGGTTTACAGAACAAATAGTTTCTCATTAAACAGTAGTACACATATTGTTTTACGACATTTGTTAACAACCCCACAACGTGTCAACCCTCTCCCTTCTTGACTTTTTTTTTTCTATTGGCTAGAATTTTGTTGAGAATTTTTTGCATCTATATTCTTGAGAGATATTGGTTTATAATTTTTTTTTTTTTTTTTTGTGGTGTCTTTGCCTGGTTTTCGTATCAGGGTTATGCTGGCTTCATAGAATGAATTTGGGAATATCCTTCCTTTTCTGTGTTCTGAATTAGTTTGACTAGTACTGATGTGAGCTGTTTTCTGAATGTTTGGTAGAATTCTCTGGTGAAGCCATCTGGGTCAGGACTTTTTTTTTGGTTGGGAGTTTTTTAAAATTATTTTTTCAATTTCTTCTCTTGTTTGAGTGTGTTCAGATTTTTGATCTCAGTTTGTGTTAGTTTAATTTCTAGAAATTTGTCCATTTCCTCTAGATTTTCAAATTTTTTGGAGTATAGTTTTTCATAGTACTCTGTTATGATCCTTTTTATTTCAGTTGGGTCAATTGTAATGTCCTCCATTTCAATTCTTATTTGTATTATTTGCTTCTTCTGCTGTTTTTCTTTTGTCAGTTTGGCCAAGGGTTTGTCAATTTTGTTGATCCTTTCCAAAGAACCAACTTTTGGTTTTGTTAATTCTTTCTATTGTTTTTCTATTCTCTATTTCATCTATTTCTGCTCTGATCTTTATTATTTACTTTCTTCTGATGGTTGTGGACTTCTTTTGCTGTTCGGTTTCTATTTGTATGAGTTGTGTAGCTAACATTTTGATTTTGTCCCTTTCTTCTTTTTTGATGTGTGCATCTATTGCTATAAATTGACCTCTGAGCACTGCCATTGCTGTGTTCCAAAGGTTTTGGTATGATGTGTTTTCATTCTTGTTTGATTCTAGGAATTTTTCGATACCATCTTTGATTTCTTCTATTACCCAGTGGTTTTTAAGCAAGGTGTTATTCAGTTTCCATGTGTTTGATTTTTTCATTTGCTCTTCCTATTTTTAATTTCTACTTTGATGGCATTGTGATCAGAGGAGATACTTTGTATTATCTCAGTGTTTTAGATTTTGTTGAGAGTTTCTTTATGGCCTAAGATGTGGTCTATTCTGGAGAATGTTCCATGTGCATTGGAAAAGAATGTATACTTTGCTGCTGTTGGGTGAAGTATTCTGTATATGTCTATGAGGTCAAGTTGGCTGATTGTGCCCTTTAGATCTTCTGTATCTTTGTTGAGTTTCTTTCTAGATGTTCTGTTCTTTACCGAGAGTAAAGTGGTGAAGTCTCCTACTATTATTGTGGAACTGTCAATTTCTCTTTTCAGTGCTGTTAGATTTTGTGTTATGTATTTTGGAGACCTGTCATTGGGTGCATAGATATTTATTATGGTTATGTCCTCATGGTGGATTGTCCCTTTAGTTATTATATAATGTCTTTTCTTGTCTTTTATGGTGGATTTTGTTTTTAAAGTCTATTTTGAGACTTTAAAGAGACTTGTTTTAAGTATTTATCTAGTAATCCAGTGTCATGGTTTTCTAACAATGGCTTCTGTTGCTTTATTTTGTTGCTTTAAATGGACCATTCATTTTTCCCTGTTTCTCTGTATGCCTTGTGATTTTTGTTGAAAGTGGGGCATTTGAGTAATAAATGTGTTTAACTCTGCAAATTAAATTCTCCCTGTTTCCTCAGAGTTTGCTAGCTCCTTCCTTCTTTACTTCCTTTATTTCTTCTGTCCTTCTTTCCTCCTTCCTTCCTTCTTTCCCTCTTTCTTTCTCTTTCTTTTTTGAAGGCCATAGTAATCCACTGGCTTAGTGCCTTTTCCGAACTATTTTTGGAAAGACTGGATTACTTGACATACGTGTTTATGGAATCTCTGTTCCTTTAGTTTATCTTCAGCTAGTGTTCTTACAGAGGTTTTCTCAAACATCAGGAGTTAAAGAGAACAACAACAATACCTCTTATAGTCTTTGCAGATTGACTCTGTGCTGGGGCTCTCCTTCAACACTTAACTAGGTTTATACTAGGCCTAAAGGTCAGCCTGCGATGAAAGCTTAGGATTTTTTCAGGTGTTTTCTGGGCTTTCCCTGGGCAAGCATGTGGTTTTTTAAATTCCCTACTATATATGAGTGCTTCTGAATGCCCCAACTTCACGAAGAAACTCTCTTCCTGGCTTCTTGACATTAGACCTAAGCTTTCTGAAGTGTGTTTCAATTGCCCTCTCTTACCTCAGGCAGCAATTGGCCTTTCAGTGTACACCTGCTACTCCTCCACCCTGTGCTACATCCAAGGTGAATGAAATAGGTGTGTGCTTTGCTTCAGTGTTCAGTAACCACCTGGAAGATTTGAACAAACACAGATGGCTAAGTCTGGTAACAAATAACCACAAAGCTTTCCTACCATTTTGTTGATGTTTCTTTTTCTTGACTCAGCTTTTGTTTGTTTTTTGAGAACATCTGACTGCATACTATAGTTCTGACAAGGTTAATTCTTACAGTTTCTACTTGTTTTTTGATGTCTCTTTGGGGGATGGGAACAAGGAGCTTCTACTCTGCCATCTTAGTGATGTCATTCCTAACTAACCCCCAATAATGTAACTCTGATAGAGTCAATAAAGATGTCATGTGGCTAAACCCAATGACTGATTCTCCATTCTCATCTTACTTGGCCTATCAGCAACATTTGGCACATTAATCATTCCTTTCTGAGACACTTGTTCATTTGGCTGAAGGGCACCACTTTCTCTAAGTTGTTCTTCTACTGCACTAACCACTGAATTTTATAATTCTTTGCTAGTTCCTCCATATTTCTACAATCTGAAAGCATTGGGGTGCTCAGAGCTCTGTTCTTGGAACTCATATCTTCTCAAACTACATTCACTCTTAGGTAACCTCAGTCTGCCTCCTGTCTTTAAATACCATCTGCATTTGAATACATGCTTATGATTTCCAAATCTATGTTTCCATCTCTGATTCCTTTTAGAATTCCAACCTTGTATAACAAACTGCTTACTTAATATTTCAAACACTTCAGTATCTAGTAGTCAAAATTTTAATGTGATTTCCTCCAAGCATATTCCTTTTCCAATCTTCCCGATCTTGTTGAAAGACAACTCCATTTCTGCAGTTGGTCAGACGAAAAACTTTGGTGTCATCTTTGACTTCTATTTTTCTCTTAAATTCTACATTCAATTTATCAATAAATCCTATCATTTCTAACTTCAAAATATACCCAGGATTCATCAGCTTCTCACCACCTCCACTGCTACCACCTTGGTCAAAGCCACCATCATCTCTCATTGTGTTGTTGCAAGAAGTATGGCACAGAATCTCTATTTTTCTTTTCCCCCTCTGAGTCTCACTGTCAACTTCTCCATATGGAAATTTAAGTATTCAGCTTTCAGTTAATCACCCTTGTCATACTTCTTTTATTTATTTAACATGTTAGGACTTGTGGTATTTGAATTTTTTGTACTGTGTTTATTTTCCTACTTTAATGATTTCCTAATGTGATCTGACTCTTTCATAGAACATATTTTTAAAGTTTACTTTAAATTTAGAACAATCTTCAAATTGCTCAAAATAATAGTTTAAGGGTCCAACAACATTGCCTTCCAGAGACAAAATAAATAGAAAACAATTTCAGTGAAAGTACCAGAGGTTGACTGAGGTGTATTGGTTAATCCATTAGCAGTTTGCGAGAGAAAGGGATTGTTCTTATGAATTCTGTTTGTGTGAGTGGGAAGAAAAGGATGGTAATGGTCTGCAAGGTCAGCCAGTGCATTCTCTCTATCAGTGAAAAATTATTTTCTCTTAAGTGAGCCTGTCAAGATGTTTCTCTGCTAAGGCATGTATTCTGGGTCTCAGTGTGGCTGGATTTATTAGGACTATGAGCACTATCAGCCCTTATAATTTAAAGATAGTTCAGTGGACCGTGTGTTGAACATACTAACCATAAATACACCTATAGCAGTCCCACTGGAGGGGCCCATTTGTCTGCTCAAAATCAAAATGGTCTAAGTCACAAGACTTGCTGATTCTCATTTTCACAGGGATTTTTTTTTTCTAGTTTATTTTTCCTTTCATCCATGTATTTTGCCAAAATATTGATGATTTATCTCACCATTATTTATATTTGATTTTGTTAACCCTAAATATTCAAATGCTTCCTTTTATTCATGTTGCCTCAAAGAAGAAACCAGAATTCTCCTTTCTGAGGCTATTATAACTACACGAAATCACTTGATTTTGTCTCAATTTCATCATTGTGACTATGGCTCCCTTGTTGAAAAATATTTTAAAATTTTGTAAAGTCTATTTTTTTTAAAAAATGCCAGTTTACCCAACAAATAACACTATTTTATCAAATCTATTAACTTTTTAAATAAAAAATTAAAGCATTCTTGATAAACTTGAAATTGTCTTCATAATTCCCAAGCCCATTCCCTTCCCTCCTCTTTGGAGTGTGTATGTAAGTTTGAAATGAAATTTTTAGGTCATCTTTTTTAAATCTATTTATCTAAATTAATACATAGCCCAAAATTTCTATTCTATTTTACTGATCTATTTGTCTTTTCCCATGCCAATATATTGATGTATTATTTAGGTTTTTTTTTTCTCTCTCTCTCTCTTTTAATGATTCTTGATGTCTAGTAGGATTTTTTTTCATTTTGTTTTTCAAGTATCTTAACTATTCTTGGAACTTAATTTTTGATAACACTTTAGAATCTGTCAAGTTCTGCAGAATTTTTATGGGAATTTCATTGATTTAATAGTTTAAACTGTCTTCCTATAAAAGAACATAACATACTTCAAAATTTTACTGTCTTCTTTCTGCTCTTCGTAGTGATTAATATTTTAAGTTCATTCATAAAGATTTACTTGATTATTGTATTTTAAAGATTTATTCCCAGGCATCTTAAAGTTTTTATTACTATTGTGTATGATCACTGTGAATTAAGCAACAGAACCCACAAACCAAGGTACAGCAATTGATCTCTATTTGCCTGGAGCAACAGAGAAAGAGAGAGACAGGAATTGGATGAGGGACTGAAAAGCCTGTCTAACTGCCTCCAAGAATAGCTGCCTCCCAACATTTGTAGTAACTGTTAAATGGGAGACTATTTTGTCCTGTAAGCTTTCATCTTAAGTGAGAATAACAGCACAATTAGAAGAGCGTAGTCAATGTCACTTAAATGTGTATGCAAAAAAAATTTTTGAAATGGCGTATCTTTGGCTATGTGTATTTTCACCAAAAAAAAAAAAAGTTGAGAATTTAGAGGGTTAAAATGTTGTGGGGTTGTTAACCAATGTCATAAAACTGCATGTGTGTTACTGTTACATGAGAGACTACCTGTTCTGTAAGCCTTCACCTGAAGTACAATAAAATATTAAAAAAAAAAAAAAAAAAGAATAGCTGCCTCCTTTGCCATGAGACCAGGACTGGATGGTGCCTGGTTACAACTACAGAATATTTTGATGAAAGATTTTACAGAAGAATGCTGATCAAAGAGGAGAAAATGCAGAACAACACTTCAAATTTTCATGGAATTCAGACTTTCTGAGCCATTAAGGCTAGATGACCTTCCAAAACTATTGCCCTGAGATAATCTTTAAAACTTATACTGAAACTATGTCCTGAAATTATCTTTAAACCAAAAAAAGTTTAGCTTAATAAGTAAAGAATGTTTGCCTTGAGCATTGTGCTCTTCTAAGGAATTATCTACATGGAATCAAATTGACAATAGAAACTCAAAAGGTTAGATGAGAAGCTTAGGGGGCAGTGAATTTATCTTAATGATGGTGGAATGTTTTGGAAAAGGAAAATGAGAATGGTTGCACAACTTGAAGAATGTAAATGTAACTGAATTGTTCATGTAGAAATTGTTGAAGTGGTATACATGTTTCATTGTGTATTTTCACCAGAAAATACGGAAAATTTGTATAAAAAGAGGAAACCCACAGGTTGTGGCTCAGTTCCTAAAGTTAGTGTAACAGTCCAGAGTGAATAAGAACTTTGACCTACCTAAGTGGGACTTTGTGAGGGTAAAATTAAGGCATAGGTGGGAAAGCCGTGAGAACGAGAGAGACAATGTGATTGCCAGCAGGGCCTGCATGCTGCACTGCAGTACTCACTTGCATTCATACTGTGAACAGTGTGTGAGTTACGTTACAGTGTGATTTTATTTCTTCCTTCTTGACCGTGAGAACCAGGCAATACTTGACTTGTGAACACTACCTTTGAGCCATCACTGAGTGGAACGTGAACCTCAGCCTGGAGTTTTTCCCTCCTCCTCTGGGGTTGGGGTTGTATTGCTCTTTGTTCCCTGTTCAGCAGGACGGACAGGGTGATTTTTTTCCCAGATAGGTAACTTTCCTGTGTCAATACTGAGAACCTAAATATTCTAATTCTTAGAAACAGCTAGATTTACCATGGCAGGCCCTGCTGCAGTACACATTGTTTCTATGAGGGGAAATGCATCTCACATTCCAAGCAAACTAGCTTGGAAGGAACTTTGGAAATATGAGCTGCATGTAAGTTGGGAATATCTGTATAGAGATCCCCTACACTATTATGGTATTCTTTTTTGTAAAGGTCATTTTCAGCTCATTCTTTTTCAGACATTTTCTCATTGGGTCTGTCTCTGTATAGATAGCTACTTGTCTTTTTAGTTATTAAGAGAAAATGAAAATTTAATTCACTGGAAACAGACCTTCCTTTCTTCCCCCTCTTTCCTTCCTCCCACTTTCTTCAGCCAGCCATTCATTTTCCAATACGAGGCAGGCAGCAGAATAAGAGGCCGTGGGCTCTGTGAGTGTAGCCCCCTCATGCTGTCACAGTTCAGAGCCCTCTGTTTTGTTGGGAGTCCAAGGACAACCCATTTGCAGCACTGGCTCCCAGAATGAGATCTATTTGGTAATAAGGCTTGTTCTTTCATCGTTGGAGTGTGCCTTAAATTATTTCAAGCCCAAGGCCTTGGATGTAAAGCTGGCTGATGCAACTTGGTTATAACATAAAATTTGAGTCTAGACACCTTTCCTACGTTTGAAATGTTGGAAACATGAGAGTGTGGTTGGTTTTAGCTATATATTCATAAGGGATTGGAGGGCCATTTGTATGTAGGCAGCCCAGCCCTGGCACTAGACAGAAGTTGGGCATGGCCTTTGAGATAGAAAGCACCAATGACTACTACTTCCAGGCAGTGGGAGTCAGGAGTCACCAGCAGGCCAGCAAGCTAAGGATGGTGCTCTGTTCTCCTGAGACAAGAAGCTGCATTTTCCTGACTAGTTGATGGAGGCCCAGTTTCTTTGGAGACCCCAGACTTCCTCTCTCTTTTGTCAGTGCCTGCCCTTCTGGGATGGTGGATACTCAGCATCTGTAACCCTTAACTCCTTGTCTTATTTTCCTAGTGCTGCTGTAGCAGAAATAGCACAAATGGGTGACTTTAAAGAACAGAAATTTATTTTCTCATGGTTCTGGAGGGAAAAGTCCAAATTAGGGTCTTGGCTGTGTCAGTTCTTTCTTTGTCAGTATCCTCAAGTGTTCCTTGATTCTTTGGCCTGTAAACAATCCTCACATGGCATCTGTCTTCCCCTGTGTGTGTGTGTTTCTGGGCTTAATCTGCTCTTTTAATAACTCGGAAATGATTAGATTTAAAACCCACTCTACTTGGGTATGATTTAATTAACATAACAAACAAAACCCTATTTCCAAACTAGATCACATCCACAGGTAGGGAATTAGAATTTCAACACATATTTTTGGGAGACACAGTTAAATCCACAGAAGAAGACAAGAGATATTATTAAAGTTTGTTTAACTTCATGAATTTTGTGTCTTGATGCAAAGGCTCACTCATCCATAGTAAAAATAACTTGACTATACTTCCTTTTCTAGACCTGGAAAGTTAGTCCTTAATAGAGTAACAAAATCTAACACATAATTGACGAAGTTGGGTATAAATTTGAATCCTCTATTTTGTGAGTAATTAGTCTGTGGCAGATTGCTATAAAAAAGTTAAGCTAAAGGTCACCTTGGAAGAAAAATATCTTGTAGTTTGTCAAAACTCAGACTTGGTTGGCATAGAAATACATCATTAAAATACCGAAGCCTAGGTAAGTTATTGTGTTAGATTTTTTTTTCTTGTATAGATATGAGGTTATTATAGTGTATAACTAACACAGTAAGACCTTAGCTTTTATAAGTGTGAAAAATAAGGCCAGTATTTTTTCTTTAATGTACATGTGGCTAATTGAGTTTTACTTTAAGAAATAACAAGAAAGATAATCTCCAAGAAAGGGAAAGTGGAAAGTAACAAGAATAAATAGGAAAAAGGACAGGAATCAACGTAAGTTGAGTTCTCCCTCTAGGGCAGGCACCGTGCTGGACGCTTACCTCTGTTATCACCAGGAAAGGAGAAGAACAAGGACAAGAAGCCTCAGAGCAAAATGGTTCCCTCTGGACTGTGATTAGCACTTCCTCTTGAGAGCCCTCCATTACCTGACAGCCTACTGTCTTCATGGGAGAACATGACAGATTGCAGATCGGTAAAAGGAAAGCACATTCAGGGTAAGATTAGGTGAAAATTCCAGGCTGATAATGGGTCTCTCAATACATTTTTCCTAGTTGGCGAAGGCTCCTAATGCCTGCTGATTAGAAAACTAGTAAATGTATTTTTCTTATTATGAAATATTATTCACTTTAATTAAATGCATATTTCATGTGCTATGTAGTGTGTCAGGTGAGAGACAAGGGGGTGAGAAAAGGTCTCTGTTCTTAAAGATTTAGACATCTGGTGGAGGATAAACAAAACTTATTGTTGATTGCTGTTGAGTCGACTCTGACTCATGGTGACCCCATGTACAACAGAATGAAACATTTCCAGGTCCTGTGCTATCTTTATGATCATTGGTATACTTGAATCCATTGTTGTAGCCACTGTATATTTTGAGCGTCTTCCAACCTAGTGGTTTATCTTCCAGCAGTATTTTGGACAATATTCTGTTGTGATCCATAAGATTTTCATTGGCTTATTTTCAGCGGTAGATAAGCACAACTGCCCAACATACAAAACAGAACATGTGATATGCCTTAATAGAGCAAATGGAGCCATCCTGGGCTGTAAAAATGGAGATTCTAATTTTGACTAAGGATTTGCTGAACACTTAAGGAAAGGGCCTTAGTGGACAGATGGGAGATGAGAGAAGGCCACTCCAGACAGGGATAAACAGAGGCAAGGAGGCCCAAGAGTGTAGGGGTGCATGACTGTGGAATTGCAAGAGATGAGTCTAGCTGCAGGTCCATCTGAGCATGTAGTTTAAAATAAGGCTGGAAAAGTAGATTACATCTGCACTGTGGTGGGCTTTGAATGCCAAGCAGAGCAGGAGTGAAAGTCCAAGTGAAGGTTTTGAGCCAGGGTAGTGTCATAATCACATTTTGTATTTTAGGGATTAATTGTGGTGGCCGTGTAAAAGAAGTGATAGAGAAGAGAGAGACCAGAAGCGAAGACCACTAAGAAGGTCATTATTGTCAACAATCTCGGCGAGAAGTTATGTGGGAATGAACCAGAGGACTAACAATGGAAACAAATTATGATAGCCAGAAAGACGTGTGTGTTGGCAGAAAAAGCTTCTTTGGACACAGGCATTGGAGACTCAGATTCTGCCATTTTCTAGCCATGTGATTAAGCAATGTCTCCTAACTTGCTGAGATCAGTTTACTCATTTATAAAATGGAGGTAATACCTATGTTATAAGAGAAGTTTCGTGAAAATGTTTTCTAAATTCTAAAGTGCTATACACATTTTGATATTCTTATGTTTTTATCATTTTGAGAAAGCTTTGTTGAATCATATATTTAACAGGTATTTATTGAGTGCCAAGCATTGTTCTAGATTCTGGTGACACAGCAGTGAATAAAGCAAACAAAAGGCTTGCCCTCGTGGAGCTTGTATCCTAGTGGGGGTTGGGAACAGAAGAAACACAAGATAAATTAATAAGATGTATAGAATGTTGATAGTAATGAGTGGTAAACGGAAAAAAATAAAGAAGAAAATGGGGCTATAAAGTGATGAGAGAACGTTGAAATTTTAGACAAGTTGGCTCAACAGACACTCACTGTCAAAGGTGGGAAGGATGTGCAGAAACAAGTATGCAAGTATCTGGGAGAAAAAGGTTCCAGAAGAAGGAAACACGAGGTGCAATTACCCTGAGACAAGACATGCTTCCAGTATTTGAGAAATAATATGAAGACCCATGTGGCTGGAGCAGAGAGACAGAAGCCAGACCAGAAGTCAGTACTCTGGCCTTTACCCATAGTGAAGGAGAAATCTGTTGAAGGGTTTTGAGGAGAAGAGTGAGGAGATCTAACTTAGGTTTTAACTGGATCCCCTCTGACAATTAGCTGAGAAGAGATGCAGGAGGTAAGGATAGAATCGGGGAGACCAGTTTGGAAGATTTTGAAATGATTTTGGGCACAGGGAGGTGGCAAGCAGGTGGAGTATGAAAAGTGATCAAACCCTTGATGTGTTTTGAAAGTAAAGCTTACAGCATTGACAGATAGAAGACACCTAAAAACAACAACAACAATCATGTCTGTACGTAGATAAATGACCAGTCTGGTAAAGGGATTCTACAGAATAAATGTAGATGTAGTTGGGACTACATGGTGTATTAAATTTCCTCCATATGGAGTACCCTAACATCTGCAGAACCTCCCCACTTCCACCCTTTTGACTTCAGTTTCCTAAATGGTCATAGTTAAAAAATGTGTAAACTCAACACTCAGTTTGTGTGCATCAAAGAATAATTATGTTAAGTCGACTCTTTTCTACTATGAAACAGCCTGAGCCCAATCAATTGTTTGGTCAAGTAGCTGCCGTATTTGGTTATTTGTACTGAAATAATCAGAACAGTAATGGTCTATTTATTTTGACCCAATAAAGAGTTGAACTTTGCTTGGTCTAACTAATACATTAATTTTTTAAAAATTATGACAAAGGATATAGGTTTATTTTTTAAAACTGAGATAATGTTGGCAGCCTTCTATTATGAAAAGTCTATAAAATATTCAAAAGTTGTGAATGGAATAGTTGCAAGGTTCATGTATAAAGCTTTTTTCAAATACTTGCCTAAATTATTTACTTTTTTCATTATCACTGTTTATCCACATCAGATTTGAAGATAAAAAGAGAAGCTGAGATTTTATTGCCATTGGAAAAAAACTCATCGTTTGAATTCAGAGTGGGACAAAAAAAGAGATTCTGTATCTGGTTTCAGGAGATTTGGGTTGGAGTCTTTGTTCCACTAGAGGCAAATCCTCTTTGGGCCAATCTTGTAGCTCCTCTAACTCTCAATTTCTCATTCCTGAAACATAGATAATATCTGTTTTATCTATCTCATAAACTGAGTTGCAGCTCTAATGGGGAAAATATATGAAATAACTTTGCAAGCTAATTGCTAATACCAATGGAATTTATTATTACTAAGAGTTCATCTTCATATTTAGTACATTAAACACACACACACACACACACACAGTAGCTGTGGAGTAGGTTGCTAAGCCATTCTTTTGAGGTGCATGAGAGTTGACTCAAACCACCAACTGAACTGTCAACCCTTCAATTAGCAGGCTAGGGAATTGACCATTTGTGCCACACAGGGACTCCAGCACATCAAAGCACGCTAGAAGTGTTTTAAACTTGTGTTGAACTCATGTGCAATAACAGATGCTCAAGAACCTCTGCTGTCCTTGGCAGGAGCATCACGTCTTCTTTTATTTTGCTTGCTGGTTTCAAGCAGCTGAATGCCAACCTGTGGAGATTTTTCCTTGTGCTGTAAAACATACAGAACATGCACTGAGCCAGAATAATGACATCAAGAAGTCCCTGGGTGGTGCCAACATTGAAAAAAACCAACTGTACTAAGACAGCAAAGTGAAACTGTTATGAGGTTCATAGCACCATATGTTTAAAAATAAAATCAGAGGAGTGAAGCCGCTGCATTTTATTAAAGCTCTGTGTACTTATACTCTGTCTCAAGAGCTTCCCACCAGATCCCCGACACTCCATTCTAGCATCAAAGAGTGTAAGGAATATGCCTTTCTCTCCGTCCAAGGGAGGCAGATAATGTAAGGCTTTCCAGGATTTCTTTATAAGTAAAAAACAATTGTGATTCTACAAAACAAGGAATATTCCCGTTCTAGTAAGAGTTTACTTTGCTAAATCCTCTGCAAAGCAGGAGATGTTATTTTCCCCCTAATTAGTGGCCTTTAGTAGGGTTTGCAGTTAGAGACTTGGGAACTGTACAGAGGAGCTAGTTAGCCCTTGGAAAGGCGTGTCTCTGGAAGCACGTCAGAAGTCAAGGGCCCCATATCTCCCTTCTCAGTGTTGTGTGGCCTTTCCTGGGAACACAAGCCAGATCAGGGGCAAGAAATTCTTAAGCATCTTATAGGATCTCCAAGTGACAGCGTCTAACTGATCCTCTTTATTATTCTCCAAATGAGTTAGTAACACTACTAATTAATTGTCCACTATAAAAATTATCTGGAGCCCTGATGGCACAGTGGTTAAGAGCTACGGTTGCTAACCAAGACGTCAGCAGTTCGAATCCACCAGCCACTCCTTGGAAACTCTATGGGGCAATTCTGCTCTGTCATATCGGTTTTTTTTGTTTGTTTGTTTTTATAAAATTATCTAAAGACTTAACACATCTCATGTGCAACACAGAAGCAGACATTTTATTTTGTAATAAAATAAATGCATTTCTTTCTTGACCTGGGGCAAATGTGAATGCATGCTCTAGAATTTAATCTTTTAACTAGCTTTTTAGATCATGGCTTTAAAAATGCATAATCACATACAGCTTCCTAACACAGATTTTAGCTCAGAATTGTGCTGCTAATTATATTTTGCTTCATACAGACCCTGTGCTTAATTACTCCATGGTTCTTACAAATGAGAGATTTAGTTCAAAGGGCAATAAGCAAAATGTTAAAATGAAATCATAACAAGTCTTTGTTCTGAAGTGGTAGTCAGCTGTTTATTTTTAACTCAAAGAATTTTCTTATTAGCTGTCATGATAACACACAAACATAATGTACTTATTAAGAAATGGAACACCACGGCATCTTACAGCACAGGTGAAGTAATAATGATATTTCATTTTTCAATCTTTGCCCATGACACACAGAGGGAAGCTGGTTGAGAGTTGTTTTGGGTCACCAGAATTAGACAAGTGGAAACAAGAAACAGAGTTGATTGTCCAAATAACTCAACCAAGACAGCTGAAATAAAGATGTATATATATTGGGTAGTTTAATTATATGAAGTTACTTAATCTTTAAAATTTTGTAATTATCTTAATATTTTTCATCTTTTATTTTGTAGGCACAGACCACATCAAATACTTTTAATTAAGGCCCCTGCTTCTCTAGGTCTTCATCAAGTCCTGAGTTAAAACAGGAGAGGGTTAGGAAAGCACCACAACTGCCGATTTGATTTTAAAATGTAGCCTCCCAATTTCACAGAGAGAAAAAAGTGCTATTTTGCTGTAAGTCAAGTCACCTACAAATGAGAAGTTAATTGACTAGTATGCCATGTTAATAAGGCAACTGACTGAATGCAGCCTGATAAAAGTGTTACTACCATGGAATATTTAATTTTTTAGTCCTCCCCAAACATTAAAGTGAAACATCTTGTAACTACATCAAAGTCTTTGAGGTCATGAAAGGCCTGGAACTTAACAGTTTGCTAGAAAGGAAGGAGATGCTTAACAGACCAAGACGACTATGCAGATTGTTTAAGAGATTTGACATACATTGTGAGCTTGGATAGAATATAAATTTCTATCAAGTAGGAGGTACTCCTCCTTCTTGAGAGAAGATAAAACACTGTTTCCTCAAATACCACCACGGTAATTCATATGGAGAAAGCTGAACATTGGGTTAAGTTTTCTAGTTCTTCATTCATTCATGTATTTATTCATTCATTTATTCAGCAAGCATCCACAGAGCCCCTAATATATTCCAGGCACTGTGAGAACTTCGGTGAGGGATAGAGAAGTAAGTTAGAGACTCTTTAACTCAAAATTTTCACTTGAATGGGGAAAACAAACATGTACGTAGATAAGTAGATAGATAACAGTGTGGCAAAAACAAACAAACAAACAAAACCCAAAACCATTGCCTTTGAGTCGATTCCGACTCCTAGCAACCCTATAGGACAGAGTAGGACTGTCCCGTAGGGTTTCCAAGGAGTGGCTGGTGGATTTGAACTGCCGAACTTTTGGTTAGCAGCCAAGCTCTTAACTACTGCCCACCAGGGCTCCCAGTGTGGTAAAGTGGTTAAGAATATGGGCTTAGGTGTGAACCCAGCCCTGCTACTCTCTTGGTCAATGTGATACAATCATTGGTAGCCAGAAGACTCTGGATGTCAGCCTTTATCCACCTTCTGCTTTCTTTGATGCATAGATCTAAAGGCCAGAACTATATGAAGCTTCATTAGCAGAGAATTTAGTATAAGAAAATATGAAAACATGTTTTTTTTTTTCCCCAGCCATTCAGAGTTTAGATACAGCAGCATTTCTTTTGCTCAAATAGCCAGCTAAGTGGTTGTGCTTCTATAGCCTTTGTATCCTTGCCAAAACTGTTTATTTTCGTATATAACTTTGTTCACCAAGTATTCATCAAGTTACCTCTTTTTTGAGGAGTTGAGGATTTAAATATGATAGAAACGTTGCTCTTGGTTGGAATTAAGGAAGAAAAGCATACCAAACTACTAATTCAGCTCTATATTTTCAAACATAACTACTTTTCTTTAAACCTGGAATCATAGAGTTTTAGAGATGGAAAAAATAGAGATTATCTAATCCAGTCTCCTCAATATATTTGAAAATACTGAAGAAGTGACCTGCTCTAGTCTGCCAACAAATGACCCAGCCAGGATTCCAAGCCAGAGCCCTGGACTCCCACTCTAGTCCTCTTTCCACCACTAAACACTGGCCCTAAGCTGTTGGATTGGGTCAGAATGTTGCCCTCCATTTAAACTATTCTTTATTGGAGCCCTCGTGGCATAGTGGTTAAAAACTCTGCAGTTCAAATCCACCAGCCCCTCCTTGGAAATGCTATGGGGCAGTTCTACTCTGTCCTATAGGGTCACTATGAGTTGGAATCCACTCAATGGCAACGGGTTTGGTTTTTTTTTTTTTTTTTTTAATGTGTGTATCAAAATTCTGATTTGCAACAGAATTACCAAGTTAGCCATAATCACATCATATTTAACGTTAGTGATTATTTGTTGTTAGAGTGCTCTTCTCCTGCTTTTGCAGCTTTTAGATCTTTAGCTGAATTACTCAGTTGCTTTTATTTTCTTTTTTTGTAATTGACAATTTTTATTTCACACAAGTTATCACTTCCCAGTTTTTTTTCCTTTTAATTTTTTTATTGTACTTTCGATGAAGTTTTACAGAACAAATAGTTTCTCATTAAACAGTCAGTACACATATTGTTTTATGACATTGATTAACAACCCCACGACATGTCAAC
>NW_004443974.1:3140752-3176418 GCF_000243295.1 Trichechus manatus latirostris
GTCCTTTTGTGATTGACTTATTTCACTCAGCATAATGTCCTCTGGATTCATCCATGTTATGAGATGCTTTGCAGATTCATCATTGTTCTTTATCTTTGCATAATACTCCATAGTGTGTATGTATCATAGTTTGTTTATCAGTTTATCTGTTGATGGGCATCTAGGTTGTTTCCATCTTTCTGCTATTGTGAACAGTGCTGTAATGAATATGGGTGTGCATATGTCTATTAGTGTGATGGCTCTTATTTCTCTAGGATATATTCCTAGGAGTGGGATTGCATTTTGTAGTGCTTTTTTTTGTGTTGCTGATGTTTTCTTTGTTTCTCTTACTCTCCTGTGCTGAGTTCCTTTTGTTTTGTGGATTTTTTTCATTTCTTCTGTTTTCGTAGGTTTTATTTTTACTGAGACTTTATGTTTTTCTTCTTTATTTTAATGAGTATGTTTGTTAACTTTCTTTGTGGTTACCTTGGAATTTACCCTTATCTTCTTAGATTTGAGCCAGTCTATTATTACTTGGTCTCGCCTTGCCTTCCTCTCTATTAGAAGGTTCTATACCTACACTGTTTATTCCCTCTTTTATTGTTCTGATGCTGTTGTCATTTACAGATTAACATCTCTGGTTCCCTGTTGTAATGCTTTTGGTTTTGAATAGTCCTTAAGGGTTCCTTTCCTAGGTTGGTATCTGGCTAGTACAATCCTATGTCCTATATTCAGCCTGTGGTCTGATGTTGTTTCTTCTCAGATCAAAGGACTCTTTTAATGAGTCTTGTAAGTTTGGTTTGTTTTTTATAGTCTCTTAATTTCTGTTTATCTGGAAATGACCTAATTTCACCATCATATTTGTATGAGAGTTTTGCAGGATATATTATTCTTGGTTGGCAATTTTTTTCTTTCAAGGTTTTATATAGGTCATTCCATTGCCTTCTTGCCTGCACCATTTCTGCCAAATAATCTGAGCTTAGTCTTATTGTTTCTCCTCTGTATGTGACTTTTTGTTTTTCTTGAGCTGCTCTCAGTATTCTTTGTTTGTCTTTGGTTTTAGTGAGTGCGATTATATGTCTTGGTGATTTTCTTTTGGGTCTATTGTATATGCGGTTCGTTGAGCTTCTTGGATGGTCAGCTTTTCATCTTCGTGATAGTGGGGAAGTTCTTCAATGATCCTCTCTGTGTTTTCTGTTTTCTCCCCCTGTCCTGGAACTCCGATCACTCACAGATTTTTCCTTTTGACTCTATCCCACATAATTCTCAGGGTTTCTTCATTTTTCTTCATTTTGTTTTCTGATTTTTTCTCAAACAGAGTTGTATGCAAGTGTTTGTCTTCAATTTCGCTGATCCTATCTTCCATCGTTTCAAACCTGCTCCTCAGCCCTTCTATGACACTGTCCATTTCTGAAATCTTGTTTATCTTTTGGATTTCTAATTGTTGTTTTTGTATGGTTTCTACTTGTGAATTTATTTTAGCATTTTGTTCCTGTATTATTTTCTTAAATTCTTCCATTTTTTTTGTATTTTCTATGAATTTGTCTGCCTTTTCCATGAATTTGTCTATTTTTTCCTCATTTTTGTCTGCTTTTTGCTTCAACTCTTGGATAATTCTGAATATTAGGGATTTGAATTCCCTATCAGTTAGGTCTAGTGCCTTTTTTTCTACTGGAAGGTCATCTGGTGTTTTATTTTGGATGGCTACTGGAACCATCTTGTCCTGTTTTTGTAAATGTTTTGATATTGTCTGCTGTCTTCAGGGCATTCAGTGGTTATTTTCCTCATTTATTGATTGTAGAATTGTTTGTTTTGTCCTGCTTTTTTGTTTTATTTGGTTATGCCTGAACAGGCAGGCTGTGTGTTCTTTGTTGTTTGCTGACAGTGTGGACTAGGAATCAGAGCAGGGCAGATTCCAGTAGGCCATGCCTGTGCTGCTTGGGAGTGTGATGTTCAGCACATGGTGCAGCTAGGCAGGAAGGAGGGGGTAGATTGTGATGTGTGGAGCTAAGATGGGTATGGGAAAGAGGAGAGAGAGGAGAAAGGAACAGGAGCCAAAAACATACACACACCAAAACAGTAAGGGAGCTTGCTATTGCAGTGGAGATATGAGAGACTGAGAAATGAGGAAAAACAAAAATAAAAAAGGAAAAAGAGTAAAAGAAAAAATGAATAAATTGGGAAACTGAAATGAAGAAAGACAAAAAGGAAATAAGAGAGAGAAGAAAACAAAACAAAGAAACAAAAAAAACCAAAAACCAAAAAAAGAAAAAAAACAAGAAAAAAGAAATGTCCCCAGGGATGTCCCCCTGCGTCTGTGCAGAGTAAGGGAGTAGCCTCCAAGCCACGGGGTACTTACTGCCCAGCTAGAAGGGGCTCCCAAGCTGAGAAAAGAAAAAGAAAGCAAACAAATCAATCACAACAGAACAAATCAGAGCAAACAACAAAGAAACAAAAAAGGCGTGGGGGTCCTACCAGAGTGGCAGCCCGGGCCGGGAAGGAGTTTCACAGTCAAGCAGAGTTTTGCACCCTTTCAGGAAGAAGCAAAGATGGCTCACAGAGCCAGGTATTTGAGACAAAGGAGAGGGAGGTGGTGAGAGAGAGGTAAGGAAGAAATTTAAGGAAGCGGGAAAAGAAGCAACACCAGCAGCCAACAAAAGGCACTCAGCGAGCCCGCCAGTGTGGGCGAGTGGAATCCAAGTGACACAGGGGTGCTTCCCATCTAAGAGACTGTGGCTGCAGGAAGCAGAGGAGGCTAAGTGGGGGTGAAGGGTGGGAGGTGCGAAAACCTATATTGCTGGTTACCGGTTGTTCTGTCTCCTGCTGTAAGCTCCGTGAAGCTGCTTTCTCATACTCCCTGTTCGCTGATTCCCGATAGGAGGCCAAGATGGTGGATCCATGCTGCGGTAGCTGATAGGGGACCTTTGCATGTATTGCTCCTCGCTCTCTCTTCTCAGTCAGTTTCTTATTCCATTCCGTGCTTGGCTGAGTTCTTTATCTCTTCATTTGATGCTTGGGGTTTCAGGATTGATGTGTGACTCTGTTTGACTTAGTTTTTCTGATCTTTGCTGTGGAGGGATGGCGTGGTGCTTCTGACTTTAGCAACATGTTGCCTAGAAGTCCTGCTTTTATTTTCTTAATTGCTCTTAAGCAGTTCTTAATTTTGTAACTTTTTGCACAGTTTAAATTACACTTCATTAAGTGTTTCAAAGGTCAGATTCCATAACATTTCATAAACACAGAACACTTGTATCCTTGGTAAGTGGGCTTGCTTTGTCAAAACTGTGTAAGATAATGGGCAAATCAGAGGACTTCATAATTTCACAAACTGGAGATGTAAGGAAATATCTCTATATCTATCTATCTTTCTACCTGTCTATCTGTCTGTCTGTCTACCTACCTACCTGCCTATGTATCTATCTAACTATATCTACCTACTTACCCATGTTGTGGTTCTCTAATTGGGGGTGATTTTGTCCCATTGGGCAAATGTCTGGAAATATTTTTGGTTGTCACAGCTGGGAGATGCTACTAAAATTTAATGGCTAGAGGGCAAGAATGCTGTAAACATCCTACTGATGCATAGAACAGCCCTCACACAAAGAATTATCTCACCCACAGTGTCAGTAGTACCAAGTCTGAGAAATTTCTCTCTCTCTCTCATCTATCTATCTTTGTGTTTTGTTAATTTATATTGAGTCGAATGTAGTAAAGCAAACAGTGGTAAGTAAACTAGGTGATAGGTGAAAAATGTGTCTTGATGTCAGGAAAAATGGGTTGGACTTTTAAATCTTACCTTGGTTTTGGAAAGCTAACTGTACTTTAGTTAATTCTAGTCCATTACATGAAGCTGCAAGGACAGGTCAGGACAGCATTTTTCTATGTATCTTGGGCCATTTTTTTGAGACCTGGTTAGAAACTTACACTGATAAGACAAGTACCTGTGTATTTCTGATAGCTAAGTATGAATTGATTTATATTTAACTCCTTAAATGGCAAAGTGTTCTCCTAGAAATTATCTTTTAACTCAATTTGCTTCTTCTTCCACGTTACAACAAAAATCAATGGTCTCAAAGAAATAAATGAGGAGAAGACAAAGCTCTTCATTACCACAGAATTACAATTAATGTATGTAGACAGGATGCGGAAAGTAGAAAGTAACCAGTAGAACAGCCCTGCAATAACTGCTGCCGGCAAACCCACCAATGGATGCTGAAATCAGTGGGCAAAAGTTTGCAGAGAAACTGAAGATTTGGAGAGTCTCTTCTCCAAATTAACACTGACACAACACTGTTACCTGAGCTACAGACCTTATTTGTTTCACTAATTGTCCCAATAATCCCTTTTTCTGTTCCAGGATCCAATCCAGGATGCCACACTGCATTTAGTTGTTGTGTCTCCTTAGTCTCCTTCATTCTGTGACAGTTCCTCTTGTCTTTCAAGATGACACTTTTTAAGAGCACTGGTCTGTTATTTTGTAGAATGTCCCTTAATTTGGGCTTGTCTGATGTTTTATTATGATTAGATTGAGGTTATGCATTTTCTACAAGGGAGTGATGAGTGCCCTTCTCAGTGTATTATATCAAGGGGCATATGATGTCAATACATCTTTTTACTGGTGATGTTACCCTGAATCACTTGGTGTCTGCTGGTCTTTCCACTGGTGGTGTCTGCTGGTCTTTCCACTCTTCAGTCTCACGAGGCTGAAGTAAAAATGTCAGCCAGTTTTGTTCTGACTTGGAGCTTGGTGCTCTCTTCCAAGCCCATTCAGATTGATGACAGGATCCAGTCCCTCGTGGCTCCAGGTTGGGTCCCCCTTTCTTACTGATAGTCAACTGGTGTCATTCTGCCCTCTCCACAACATGGAAGTGTGCTTCTTTATGGTCAGCAGGAGAATCCCTCTCACTCAAATTTCTCCAACCTCTTCTGAGGCCTCATTTCATTAGGCGATGTCCATCCAGGATAATCTCTCCCTTACCAAACCAAACCTGTTGCCGTCGAGTTGATTCCAATTCATAGTGAACCTATAGGACAGAGTAGAATTGCCCCATAGGGTTTCCAAGGAGCGACTGGTGGATTTGAACTGCTGACCTTTGGTTAGCAGCTGTAATCTTCACTTCCCCTCCCTTGGTTAACTCAAAATTAACTGATTAAGGGCCTTAATTAAATCTGTAAAATCTCTTCTGCAATAGAAAGTAACGTAATGACAGGAATGATATCCTACCAAACACACAGTTCTGCCCACATCCAAGGGAAGGGTATTGCATAGGACTTGCACAGTAAGAGGCAGGAATCCTGGGACCATCTTAAATCCTGTCTATCTCAGATAGGAACTTCACAGTGGAGAAACCAGCAGACCCTACTTTAATCGAGGGATCAAGGTTAACATCACCAGTAAAAAGACATACTGATACATATTTGACTGATGAAAAAACAACTGAAACTCAGATTTGTTAAGGACAAACAAGAGTTGAGTTCCAAATTTGAATTTGGCAATTCTAATTGACCTCAAAGCCCAACATGGGATAAAACAAGCATCTTGAGAGATGGAGAAAAGTGACAGAGAATATTGAATAGCACAAGAGAAGAGACTAGAATCACAGAGACTCTTAATTATTAGAGTGTAGAACTGAGCTGATGCTGGTGTTCATGAAGTGCTAGACGGTGGCCTGAATGTACAGAAAACTCAGACATTATTCAGGAAACCATCATTTTAAAAAATATCAAACCAAAAGATGGAGCAGTGCAAAGACAATTCTAGAACTCCGGTAAATTCAGAATTCAGACAAAATGGTAGGTGCAGGAGACCTGTTCATTTGTGGCAGCAAGTCATAGGCACCAAGAGCAGGATCCAGTGCTGGAGGAAGAGGCCTGGGAGGAACTGGGATGGTTGCCAGAGTTCCTGTTCAAAGAAGGAGCAGAGAGAGGCAGTGGAACTAGACACGGTACTTGGGAAGCAGTTAAGTGAGTAAAACAGGCAGATGATCCTCTCTGGACAGAACCAACACAGGGACAAGTAGGAAGGAAGGAGAGTGACTCATGGCTTGTCTCTGTCTTCAAGTCTCATGGGCTGCTAGATCTGGTTGGTTGCAAAGACCATTTGGGCTGTGTCAATGAGAGAACAGCTGTTAAGGCTTCCTACCTCTGTTAGGATTTGCTCAGGACTGAGCAGATGGGTGGCAAGTATTAGCAAAACAAACTCTAAGTAGCTGGAGGAAACTGAGGCAGAGGAAGAGTTGTTGAAATGCTCACTAGGAAAAAGTCATGTCAAACTGATCTCAAATACTTCTTTGACAAGAGTATCCACTTTCAGACTTTGATTACAGGGTGTATCTAGCTGCAGGGGGGCATTTGACTAAGTCCCTTGATATTCTTGGGTACTATTCATTCGTTTTGATATTTATTGAGTGCTGTGGATGAATGTTAGTACAATTTCATTAATTAATCAAACATCGTTAATCAAATGGTCCTGATCTATGTCAAGAAGAAGTACCAGCAGCTACTATTCCCAGTTTTGACCTATTCAATATTTTCCCTAATGGCACAGTCCAGAGACCATTTCCAGGGTGCAGTGGTTAAGAGCTATGGCTGCTAATCAAAAAGATGGCAGTATGAATTCATCAGCCACTCCTTGGGGACCCTATGGGGCAGTTCTACCCTGTCCTATAGGGTTGCTATGAGTCGCATTCGACTCGATGGCAATGGTTTTTTGGTTATATGTGCACAGAGAGCCAGGACTCAATTAAACTATCAAAAGAGGGACATTGTTAGCTGTTTGCATAGGAAGAAACATGACAAAATAAGATTTGGGAATGATAAATTGGGGAAGGGAATATGGGTCAGATGAGTTACTAGGGAAGAAACAGCCAGAAAGAAACAGATTGGGGTACATTCTTCTTCCTGGTAATGGGAATGCTATGTAGATTTTTAATAAGTTCTGTTTTTCTTAACCCCTTTTTAGAAATTTATTTTAGAAGCATATTGCATTTATAAAAATTTCAGTAATGTTGTCCCGTAATGTACTGAGACAATTTACCTATAAACTGTTCTGCTTGACCAAAGAATATTGGCATCACTTAAAAGTTAACAAGAAAAAATCATGAATAAACATTTGTGTGTGTGTGTAGAGACTGAATATTCTTTTTTAGGGGGTTATTGGTTTCTTGCTATAAATGAAGAAAAGCAAGGCCTATTTTAACTCTTCCACACCTTTTCCTATATTCAGCATCTTTAATTATTTTCAGCACCGTATGTCTCTAAAATTCATAAGATATGAGGGAAGTCTGCCCTAATGTATTACAGGCTTGAGGGTTTAACACCTTATTTAACCATTTAACCAATTTCTTTTTTATCTTGATCCTCTAGCCTTAAAATATTTCTTTAAATGATAGCTTTATTGAGATTTTATTCACATGCCATACCATTCAGCTATTTAATGTGTACAGTTGGACAGTTTTTAGTATATTCACAGAGCTGTGCAATCACTACCACAGCAAATTTTAGAACATTTTAAGGAAGAAATCTTGCACTCTTACTTCACAACCCCCCTATCTCCATGACCCCTGTCTGTATTGATTTGCCTATTCTAGACATTTCATATAAATGGAATCATATAATATGTGGTCTTTTAGGACTTCTTTCACTTAGCATGATGTTTTCAAGTTTCAGTCATGTTTTAGCATATATTAGTACTTCATTAATTTTTATTGCTGAATAATAATTATATGGATATACTATATTTTGTTTATCTGTTCATCAGTTGATAGGCATTTGGATTGTTCCACCTTTTGACTATTATGAATAAAGCTGTTATGAACATTCATGTACAAATTTTTGTGTGGACATATGTTTGTATTTCTCTTGGGTAGATACCTAGGAGTGGAATTGCTGGGCCATATGGTAACTCTATGTTTAACCATTTGGGAAACTGCCAGACTGTTTTCCAAAGTGGTTGCACTGTTTTACATTCCTACTAGCAGTGTATGAGGGTTAGAATTTCTCCACATTTTCTCTCAACAATTGTTATTGTCTATCTTTTTTATTATAGCCATCCTAGTATAGGTGTGCAGTGCCATTTCATTGTGGTTTTGATTTAAATTTTGTGATGACTAATGATGTTGAGCATCTTTTTATGTGCATATTGGCCATTTGTATATGTTCTGCAGAAATATCTATTTAGATCCTTTCTTCACTTTTAATTGAGTTATTTGTCTTTTTATTATTAAATTGTAGGAGCTCTTTATATTGTCTAGATACAACTCTGTGTTAGTTATCTAGTGCTGCTATAACAGAAATGCTGCAAATCAATGGCTTTAATTTATTCTCTCACAGTTTAGGAAGCTAGAAGTCCGAATTCAGGGTGCCAGCTTATAGGGGAAGGCTTTCTTTATTGGCTCTGGAAGAAGGTCCTTGTCATCAGTCTTCCCTTGGTCTAGGAGCTTCTCAGTGCAGAATCCCAGTTCAGAGGAAGTGCTCTGCCCTCAGCTATTCTTTCTTGGTGATAAGAGGTACCTCTCCTCTCTGCTCAACTCTCTCTTTTATATCTCAAAAGATATTGACTCAAGATACAACCTAATCCTGTAGATTGAGTCCTGCCTCATTAACATAACTGCCTCTAATCCTGTCTCATTAACATCATAGAGGTTAGAATTTACAACACATAGGATAATTAACACCAGATCATGAAATAGAGGACAGCCACACAATACTGGGAATCATGGCTTAGCCAAGTTGACACATGTTTTTGGGGACACAGTTCAATACATAACAAATTCCTTTATATAATATATGATTTGCAAATATTTTCTCTCATTCTGTGGTTTGTCTTTTTCTTTTCTTGATGGTATTGTTTGTAGGAGAAAATATTTTCATTTTGATCATGTCCAATTTATCTTTATTTATTTGTTTGTTGTTGTTGCTTGCATTTTTTTGTATCATATCTAAGAAACCATTGTCTGATACAAGGTCACCAAGATTTACAGTTAAGTTTTCTTCTAATTTTTATAGTTTTAATTCTTATAATTGGGTCTTTGATCCATTTTGAGTTAATTTTTGTACATGGTGTGAGGTAGGAACCATTTGCTGAAAAGACTATTCTTTCCTCATTGAATTGTCTTGGCAACTTTGTTGAAATCAATTGGCCATAAATGTGGGGGTTTATTTCTGGACTCTCAACTCTCTTCCCTTAATCTATGTATATGTCTATCTTTATGACATTACCACACTGTCTTGATTACTGTAGCTTTGTAGTGTGCTTTAAAATTGGAGATATGAGTCCTCCTACTTTGTTGTTTTTAAATATTGTTTTGGCTATTTGGGGTTTCTTGAATTTCCACACAAATTTTAGGATTAGCTTCTCAATTTCTGCAAAAAGTTAGCCAGGATTTTGGTTGGGACTTGATTGAATCTGTAGATCAACTTGGAGAATAATGCCACCTTAACATGGAATCTTTCAGCCCATGAACATGAGATTGAAATAAATTAAAAAAATGAAAAATATAAATATATCTCCATTTGTCTTCTTTAATTTATTTCAACAATATTTTGTAGTTTTAGAGTATAAATTATTTATTCTTGAAATTTATTTCTAAGTATTTATTCTTCTTGAGGCTTGCTTATTGCTGTGGTGCTGGAAGCTACACCACTGGTATTTCAAATACCAACAGCACCACCCATAGTGGACTGGTTTCAGTGGAGCTTCTAGACTAAGATAGTCTAGGGAGAAGGACCTGGCGATCTACTTCTAAAAAAATTGGCCAGTAAATACCTTAGGAATAGAAGCAAAACATTGTCTGATACAGTGCCAGAAGATGAGCCCTTCAGGTTGGAAGGCACTCAAAATATGACTGGGGAAGAGCTACCTCCTCAAAGTAGAGTTGACCTTAATGACATGGATGGAGTCAAGCTTTCAGGACCTTCATTTGCTGAAGTGTCACACCTCAAAAGGAGAAGAAACAGAATAATCGGAATGTGGAATGTACAAAGTATGAATCTAGGAAAACTGGAAATCATCAACAATGAAATGAAACAGATAAAGATCAATATCCTAGGTATTAGTGAACTGAAATGGACTGGTATTGGCCATTTTGAATGATCTACTAAGCTGGGAATGACAAAATGAAGAGGAATGGTGTAGCGTTCATCATCAAAAAGAACATTTCAAGATCTATCCTGAAGTATAATGCTGTCAGTGATAGAATAATATCCATGCACCTACAAGTAAGACCAGTTAATATGACTATTATTCAAATTTATGCACCAACCACTAATGCTACTGTGAAGAAATTGAAAATTTTTACCAACTTCTGCAGTCTGAAATTGATCAAACATGCAATCAAGATGCATTTATAACTACTGATTGGAACATGAAAGTTGGAAACAAAGAAGGATAAGTACTTGGAAAATACGGCCTTGGTGATAGAAATGACACTGGAGATCGTATGATGGAATTTTGCAAGACCAACGACTTATTCATCACAAATACCTTTTTTAGACAATATAAATGGCTACTATATATGTGAACTTCACTGGCTGGAATACACAGGAATCAAATCTATTACATCTATGGAAAGAGACGATGGAAAGCTCAATATCATCAGTCAGAACAAGGCAGGGGCCAACTGCGGAACAGACCATCAATTGCTCATATATGAGTTCAAGCTGAAGCTGAAGAAAATTAAAATAGGTCCACAAGAGCCAAAGTACAACTGTGAGTATATCCCACCTGAATTTAGAAACTCAGAGAGGAGTTGTGGGGTAGCATCAAAGACATCATACATGAAGAAAGCAAAAGGTCATTTAAAAGACAGGAAAGAAAGAAAAGACCAAAATGGATGTCAGAAGAGACTCTGAAACTTGCTCTTGAATGTAGAACAGCTGAAGTGAATGGAAGAAATGATGAAGTAAACGCAGAAGATTTCAAAGGGTTACTTGAGAAGACAAAGTAAATTATTGTAATGAAATGTGTAAAGACCTGGAGTTAGAAAACCAAAAGGGAAGAACGCACTTGACATTTCTCAAGCTGAAAGAACTGAAGAAAAAATTGAAACCTTGAGTGGCAATATTCAAGGATTCTATGGACAAAATATCGAATGACACAGGAAGCATCAAACAAAGATGGAAGGAATACACAGTCATTATACCAAAAAGATTTGGTTGACATTCATCCACTTCAGGAGGTAGCATATAGTCAAGAATTGATGGTATTGAAGGAAGAAATCCAAGCTGCACGGAAGGCAGTGGCAAAAAACAAGGCTCCCAGAATTGATGGAATATCAACTGAGATGTTTTAACAAATGCGGGAAGCACTCACTCATCTCTGCCAAGAAATTTGAAAGACAGCTACCTGGTAGAGATCTGTATTTGTCCCCATTCCAAAGAAAGGTGATCCAACAGAATTTGGAAATTATCGAACAATATCACTAATACCACACACAAGTAAAATTTTGCTGAAGATAATTAAAAAGCAGTTAAAGCAGTACATCAACAGGGAACTGCCAGAAATTGAAGCTGGATTCAGAAGAGGACTTGGAATGAGGGATATCACTGCTAATGTCGGATAGATCTTGGCTGAAAGCAGAGGATACCAGAAAGATGTTTACTTGTGTTTTATTGACTATGCAAAGACAGTCGACTGTGTGGATCATAACAAATTATGGATAACATTGCAAAGAACAGGAATTCCGTAACACTTAATTGTTCTCATGAGGAACTTGTACATAGACCAGGAGGCATCATTCGAACAGAACAAGGGGATACTGTGTGGTTTAAAATCAGGAAAGGTGTGTGTCAGTGTTGTATCCTTTCACGTATTTATTCAATCTGTATGCTGAGCAAATAATCCAAGAAGCTGAACTACATGAAGAAGAACAGGGCATCAGGATTGGAGGAAGACTCATGAACAACCTGCGTTACGCAGATGACATGACCTTGCTTGCTGAAAGTGAAAAGGACTTGAAGACTACAGCCTTCAGTGTGGATTACACCTCAACATAAAGAAAACAAAAATCCTGACAACTGGACCAATAAGCAACATCATGAATAAACAGAAAAGATTGAAGTTGTCAACAATTTCATTTTAGTTGGATTCACAGTCAACACCCATGTAAGCAGCAGTGAAGTATCAAACGATGTATTGCATTGGGCAAATCTGCTGCAAAAGACCTCTTCAAAGTGTTGAAAAGCAAAGATGTCACTTTGAGGACTAAGATGAGCCTCACTCAAGTCATGCTATTTTCAATTGCCTACTATGCATGCGAAAGCTTGACAATAAGGAAGGAAGACTGAAGAATTGATGCCTTTGAATTACGGTGTTGGTGAAGAGTATTGAATATACCACAGGCTGCCAGAAGAATAAACAAATCTGTCTTGGAAGAAGTACAGCCAGAATATTCCTCAGAAGCGAGGACTTTGCCTCACATACTGTGGACATATTACTAGAAAGGACCAGTCCCTGGGAAAGGACATCATGCTTGGTAAAGTAGAGGGTTAACAAGAAAGACAAAAACTCTCAATGAGATGGATTGACAAAGTGCCTGCAACAATGCACTCAAACATAGCAACAATTGTGAAGATGGTTCAGGACCTGGCAGTGTTTTGTTCTGTTGTACATAGGGTCGCTATGAGTCAGAACCAACTCGATGGAGCCTAACAAGAACAATTTATTCTTCCTGATGCTATTTGAATTGCTAATGGAATTCTTTTCTTAGTTTCATTTTGGCTTACTCATTGCTATTGTACAGAAATACAGTTGATTTTTGTATATTGATCATGTATCCTGTAATCTTGCTGTACTCATTTACAGTTATAATAATTCTGTAGTGATTATGTTAGATATGTTATTTATGTGCAAGATATGTTATATGTAATGAGAGATCGTTTTACTTTTTCCTTTCAAATCTGCATGCCTTTTATTTCTTTCCTTGCATGATTACTCTGGCTAGAACTTTCAGTAAAATGCTGTGTAGAAGTGCTCGAGCAAATATCCTTGTCTTGTTCCTAATATTAGGGAGAAAGTATACAGTTTTTAACCATTAAGCGTATTTTTCTATGTGGGTTTTTCATAGATGCTTTTTTTCAGATAGGTTAATTTTTCTCTTATTACTAGTTTGATGAGTGTAGGCTTAAAAATCATAGTGGGGAATAAGGAATAAGTTACTCTATTTATTTAAACATTATTTTCTAAATTTTTTACTAATAGCTAGGGGTGAGTCCAACCTCCTATACTTCTACTGCAGAAGTTTGCTTCTCATCAAAAATTTGCAAGGCTACTAGAAAAAGACCAAGTCTAGAAAGAGAGTGCGGTGAGAGGTGGTTGAAGAACTGTGGTGTCTTCATCAGTAGGCAGCACCAGAGGGGAAAGCAGGGATGTGGGCAGAGTATAGGCTAAGACTTGCTCACTGTAGACAGGGGAAAGAAAAAGGAGCTAGGGATGGGCTGGTGGGGTGAGATGCTGGGAGGATGAGGCTGGAATGTCAATACCCAATCCTTAATGCATGTGGAGGATGGGAGATTTATCCTACTCTAGATGAGTTGCTCTGAGTTGGAACCGACTCAATGGCACCTAACAACAACAACAACTAGGAGAAGCAGCCTGTTGTTTCCAGCCCAACAATAACACAATAATGGTTCCTCCTAATGAACAGTCCTTTTTTTTTTTTTAGATAATATTTTATTGTGTTTTTGGTAAAAGTTTACACAGCAAATTAGGTTCTCATTTAACAATTTCTATACATATTATTCAATGACATTGGTTACGTTTTTCACAGTGTGTCAACATTTTCATTATTTCCATTCTGAAATGAGTCAATCTAGTATTTGCCTGGAAGGTGACCTCTGGGAATGGCTTTAGTTCCAAATTTAAAGGATATCTCAAGACAATAATCTTAGGGGTTCTTCTAGTCTTTATTGGTCTAGTAAGTCTGGCCTTTTTTAGGAATCTGAGTCTTATTCTGCAATTTTCTCCCATTCTATCTTGTCATAACAGTTGGTAGCAGTAGCTGGGCACCATATAGTTCTTCTGGTCTCAGGATAGACGAGGTTTTGGTTTATGTGGGCTATTAGTCCTATAGACCAGTGTATTCTTTGAGTCTTTGGTTTTCTTCTTTCTCTTTTGCTCCAGACAAGTACAGACCAATAGTTGTATCTTAGATGGCTACTCACAAGCTTTTAAGACCCCAGATGCTACTCTGAAAACTAGGATGTAAAGCATTATCTTTATGAACTATCTTATGCCAATTAACTGAGTTGTCCCATGAGACTGCGGTCCTAAGCCTTCAAACCCAGTAAACCAATACCGTGAGATATTTGATTATGTCTAGGAAGTATCCATAACTGTGCCCTCTATGTGCTTTATTATATATATGAGTATATATGCAGCACACACAAACATATATATACATATGCCTATACATGCACAACCATTTACTCACATGAGCCTTCTTATACATATATATGCATACATATCTACCCATGTAACCACACATATATTTTTTGGTTGTTACCACTGTTGCAAAATTGTATATGTTATAGCACTTACCAAAATTGTCCTTTATTCTTGTGTACTTCTTAGTGTCATTATTTACCTTGGTCAAGTGGTGCAGACTTTATCCATATTGGGTATTGCCTTTTCCATCACCAAAAATAACAAGTGTCTACTATCTAGAAAGTGATTTCCTCTCCTTCTACCTCCCATCCCTGGAAATCACCGAAGAACATTGTTTTCTGTATGTATCCCTATTCTTGTCTATTTCATAAAAGTGAGACCACACAGTATTTATCCTTTTGTGATTGACTTATTGCACTCAGCATAATATCCTCCAGATTCACCCATGTCACAAGATGTTTTGAGAACTCATCGTTATTCTTTATAGCTGCGCAGTATTCCATTGTATGTATGTGCCACAATTTGTTTTACCATTCTTTGATGGGCACTTGGGGGCTGTTTCCATCTTTTTGCTGTTGTGAATAATGCTTCAATGAACATAGGTGCGCACATGGCTATTCGTGTCACTGCTATTAGATCTCTAGGGTATATACCTAGGAATGGGATTGCTGGATCATAAGGTATTTCTATTTCTAGCTTTTTGAGGAAGAGCCATACCATTTTCCATAGTGGTGTACCATTTTACAGTCCCACTAGCAGTGGATAAGTGTTCCAATCTCCCTCTAATCTCACCAGCATTTGGTGGTGGTGTTGTTTTTTAAATCATTGCCGTTTTTGTAGAAGTGAGATGGAATCTCATTGTGTTTTTGATTTGCATCTGTCTAATGGCTAATGATTGAAGCATCTTTTCATGTGTTTTCTGGCTGCCTGAATGTCATCTCTGGTGAAGTGTCTGTTCATGTCCTTTGTCCATTTTTTGATTGGATTATTTATCTTTTTGTTGTTGAGTTGTTGTTTTCTATATATTTTAGGGTTAAACCCTTATCAGATATGTCATCCCCAAAGGCTTTTTTCCCAGTCTGTAGGATCTCTTTTTACTCTTTTGATAAAGTTTTTTTTTTTTTTTTAATAATAGGTCTTTTATTTTTACTGATACATATTTTATTTTATTGTGTTTTAGGTGGATGTTTAAAGTGCAAATTAGTTTTTCATTCAAAAATTTTATACATCAATTGTTTGATGATACTGGTTGCAATCCCCACAATCTCCCCCTTTCCCTTTCCACCCCAGGTTCTCTGTGACCATTCGTCATCCAGTTTTCCTGTCTTTTCTTGCCTTCTTATCTTTGCTTTTGGGCAAGTATTGCCCATTTTGTCTCCTATACTTGATTGAAGAAGCATGTTCCTCACATGTGTTATCGTTTGTTTTATAGGCCTGTCTAAACTTTGGCTGAAAGGTAGACTTTGGGAGAGGCTTCAGTTCTTAGTTAGTAGGGTCTCCGGAACCATAGACTTGTCAGACAAGTAAGTCTGGTCTTTTTTTGTGAATTTGAATTTTGTTCTACATTTTTCTCCTGCTTTGTCTGAAGCCCTCTATTGTGATCCCTGTCAGAGCAGTTGGTGGTGGTAGCCGGGCACCATATAGTTCTTCTGGGCTCAGGCTCATGGAGGCTGTGCTTCATGTGGTCCATTAGTCCTTTGAACTAAAATTTTCCTTGTGTCTTTTGTTTTCTCCATTCTCCTATGCTCTGAATGTGATGAGACCAGTAAATGTATCTTAAATGGCTGCTTGGAAGCTATTAAGACCCCAGGTGCTACTCACCAAAGTAGGATGTAGAACATTTTGTTTATAAACTATGTTATGCCAATTGAACTAGATGTCTCCTGAGACCATGGTCCCCAGCCTCAGCCTGAGCATCTCAGTCCCTCAAGGTGTTTGGATGTGTCTAGGAGGCTTCTATGACTTTGACTTTGTCCAGTTGTGCTGACTTCCCCTATATTGTGTGTTGTCCTTCACAAAAATTAACACTTATCTACTATCTAGTTTGTTTGTGCTTCTGCTATTCTGCTGAATCTTTCTATTAGTTCCAGAAATTTTCCTGTGGAGTATTTGGGGTTCTCTACGTACAGGATACCCCACAAGTCTGTCAGTTTGTCATACTGTGGGGGCTTGCGTGTTGTTGATGTGATGCTGGAAGCTATGCTACTGGTATTCAAATACCAGCAGGGTCACCTATGGCAGACAGGTTTCAGCTGAGCTTCCAGACTAAGATAGACTAGGAAGAAGGAACTGGCAGTCTACTTCTGAAATGAATTAGCCAGTGAAAACCTTATGAATAGCAAGCAGCAAAACATTGTCTGATATAGTGCCAGAAGATGAGCCCCTCAGATTGGAAGGCACTCAAAATACCACTGGGGAAGAGCTGCCTCCTCAAAGTAAACGAAACAAAAACCAAACCCGTTGTTGTCAAGTCGATTCTGACTCATAGTGACCCTATAGTGACCCTATAGGACAGAGTAGAGCTGCCGCATACGGTTTCCAAGGAATGCCTGGTGGATTCAAACTGCCAAACTTTTGGTTAGCAGCTGTAGCTCTTAACCACTATGCAACCAGGGTTTCCCCTCAAAGTAAACTTGACCTTAATGATGTGAATGGAGTCAAGCTTTTTGTACCTTCATTTGCTGATATGGCACTACCCAAAATGTGAAGAAACAGCTGTAAACATCCATTAATAATTGGAAAGTGGAATGTAAGAAATATGAATGTAGGAAAATTGGAAATCATCAAAAATGAAATGAAGCACATAAACATTGATATCCTAGGCATTACTGAGCTGAAATGGACTGGTATAGGCCATTGTGAATTGGACAATCCTATGGTTTACTATGCCAGGAATGACATTTCAAGATCTATCCTGAAGTAGAATGCTGTCAGTGATAGGATAATATCTGAGGCCTGCAAGGAAGATCAGTTAATACGACCATTATTCAAATTTACACACCAACCACTAAGGCCAAAGATGAAGAAATTGAAGATTTTTACCAAATTATGCAGTCCGATATTGATGGAACATGCAATCAGGATGCATTGATAATTACTGGTGATTGGAATGTGAAAGTTGGAAACAAAGAAGAAGTATTGGTAGTTGGAAAATATGACCATGGTGATATAGAAACAATGCCAGAGATCACATGATAGAATTTTGCAAGACCAATTACTTCTTCATTGCAAATACCTTTTCTCAACAACATAAATGGAGACTATAAATGTGGACCTCATCAGATGGAATACAAAGGAATCAAGTAGACTCCATCTGTGGAAAGAGATGATGGAAAAGCTCAATATCATCAATCAGAACAAGGCCAAGGGCCAACTGTGGAACAGATCAGTTGCTCATAGGCAATTTCAAGTTGAAGCTGAAGAAAATTGGAACAAGTCCACAGAAGGCCAAAGTATGACCTTGAGTATAACCCACCTGAATTTAGAGACCATCTCAAGAATAGATTTGAAGCATTGAACACTAATTACTGAAGACCAGATGAATTGTGGAAGGACATCATACATGAAGAAAGCAAAAGATCATTAAAAAAACAGGAAAGAAAGAAAAGACCAAAATGGGTGCCAGAAGAGGCTCTGCAACTTGCTCTTGAATGCCGAGTACCTAGAGCAAAAGGAAGAAATGATGAAGAGTTGAACAGAAGATTTCAAAGGGCGGCTCGAGAAGACAAAGTAAAGTATTATAATGAAATGTTCAAAGACCTGGAGTTAGAAAACCAAAAGGGGAGAACATCCTCAGTATTTCTCAAGCTGAAAGAAATGAAGAAAAAATTCAAGCCTCGAGTTGCAATAGTGAAGGATTCTATGGGGAAAATATTAAATGATGCAGGATGCATCAAATGAAGATGGAAGGAATACACAGAGTCACTATACCAAAAAGATGTTCAACCATTTCAGGAAGTAGCATATGATCAGGAACCAATAGTACTGAAGGAAGAGGTCCAAGCTGCATTGAAGGCATTGGTGAAAAACAAGTCTCCAGGAATTGACAGAATGTTAATAGAGATATTTCAACAGATGAATGCAGTGCTGGAAGTGCTCACTCATCTATGCCAAGAAATTTGGAAGACAGCTACCTCGCCAATCAACTGGAAGAGATCTATATTTATGCTTATTCCAAAGAAAGGTGATCCAACTGAATGTGGAAATTATTGAACAATATCATTAATCTCACACACAAGTAAAATTTTTCTGAAGATCATTCATAAGTGGTTGCAGCAGACGTCGACAGGGAACTGCCAGAAATTCGAGCCGGATTCAGAAGAGAACATGGAACTAGGGATAGCTCGCTGAAGTCAGATGGATCCTGGCTAAAAGCAGAGAATAACAGAAAGATGTTTACTTGTGTTTTATTGACTATGCAAAAGCATTTGACTGTGTGGATCATAACAAATTATGGATAACATTATGAGGAATGGGAATTCCAGAACACTTATTTGTGTTCATGTGTTATGTTCATGTACATAGATCAAAAGGCAGTTGTCTGAAAGAGTGGTTTCAAGTCAGGAAAGGTATGTGTCAGGGTTGCAGCACTGAGTCACTTTAAAAATCACTAAATCACTAAGTAGATAGTAGACAAGGATCAACTTCGGTGAAGGGAAGGACAACACACAATACAGGGCAAGTCAGCACAACTGGACCAAAGCAAAACAAAGAAGTTTCCTGGACACATTCAAACATTTTGATGGACAGAGTAGCTGGGGCTGGGGGCTGGGTCCTGGGGACCATAGTTTCTGGGAACATCTAGGTCAATTGGCATAATATAGTTTATTAAGAAAATGTTCTACATCCCACTTTGGTGAGTGGCATCTGGGGTCTTGAAAGCTTGAAAGTGGCCATCTAAGATACATCAATTGATCCCATCTTACTTGGAGCAAAGAAGAATGAAGAAAACCAAAGACACGAAGAAAATACTAGCCCAAAGGAATAAAGGATCAAATGAACCAGAGACTCCACCACCTGGGACCAGAAGAACTAGATGGTGCCTAGCTATCACCAATGACCACCCTGACAAGGAACACAACAGAGAGTCCCAGACAGAGCAGGAGAAAAATGTGGAACAAAACTCAAATTCATGTAATAAGACCAGACTTAATGGTCTGATAGAGACTGGAGGAACCCCCGAAACTATGGCCTCCAGATGCACTGTTAACCCAGAACTGAAACCATTCCTGAAGCCCACTCTCCAGACAAAGATTAGACAGGACTATAAAACAAAAGATAATATGCATGAGGAAGGTACTTCTTAGTTTAATCAGATATACGAGACCAAATGGGCAGCTCCTGTTCAAAAGCAGGATGAGAAGGCAGGAAGGGACAGGAACTGATCGAATGGACACAGGGAACCCATGGTGAAAAGGGGGAGTGTGCTGTCACATTATGGGGATTGCAACTAATGTCACAAAACAATAATGTGTATAAATTTTTGAATGATAAATTAACTTGAGCTGTAAACTTTCACCTAAAGCACAATAAAAATATAACGAAAACAAAAAAATAGTATTTTGATAAAAACACTCCTAACATACTGTATAAATATTAAAGATTTCAAATAATTTTTAGTAGGAAATTCTCAACTTAATGCTATAAACACACTGAAAACACACTGAAAAATTTAATTTTGATGCAGGTGACATGTCACTACTAACAGTAGTCACATAAAAGTGATAAGAATTTATTTACAAAATACTAAACATACAAAGTGTGCTATCATACATAATACATCAATACATAAAGGCAAAGCACAGTAAAATATTTCATACTTTAATATTTGTCCCAGTTCTAAGCTGAAGAATTGCCATAACATTACAGAAAATAAACATTTCATTACAAATATAGATTTAGTTCATACACAATTATACAGTTCATTTAGAAAACATCATTGTAATAAACTATAATTACACCTAATTACAAGAATGTCCTCTAATATTTTTTCATTTAAGCTGTTCCTGTTGTCTTGCAAGATGAATTTCAAACCTGACAAAGCTCTCTCAACACTGACCTGAGTAGCTGGTGCACCCAAAACTACCATGGCAATTCCATGTAACTGGGGATATTGTGAACCGTTTCCTTCCCAAAATTCAAGAATGCACTTTTTTTCCTCTCAACTCTTTGTACACCATCAAAGCTTGTTAATATAGAGTCAATATTAACAGTACAGTCGTTTGATCTCAATTTAACTTTTTTCTTTCATTTTGAGAAATAATTCCATCTCATCAACATCATCATTTGAAATGAGAGTATTTCCTGAATTGCTTTCCTTTGTTACACTTTTAGTATTGCTCCTTTTCAGATTTTCTATCACTTCCCAAATGCTTTTTAAATGTAATATGCCTTCGCCTTAAGTTCAGAACTAATTAGAATTTGATAACGAGGAACTAGATAAACTGCTCCTAATACGCTATCATTTTCAGTGATCTTTATCCCTGACGCTAAATTTTTCAATTGATGTGTTTCCAAATGTATTATTAAGAGTTCTTAATTTTAGCTAAATTTCCACCCATATACCAAAAACATCACTCATGGTTAATTGTTCACTTTGCAGTCTTTCCGTGTTGTTGGTTTTGTTGGGTGCTGTTTAGTTGGTTCGAATTCATAGCGACCCTGTGTACAACAGAATGAAACACTGCCAGGTCCTGCACCACCCTCACAATCGTTGCTATGTTTGAGCACATTGTTGCAGCCAGTGTGTCAATCTATCTCCTTGAGGATCTTCTTTTTTGCTGACCCTCCACTTTACCAAGCGTGATGTCCTTCTCCAGCGACAGTCCCTCCTGATAACATGTCCAAAGTATGTGAGACAAAGTCTTACCATCCTTGCTTCTAGGGAGCATTCTGACTGTACTTTTTCCAGACAGGTTTGTTCATTCTTCTGGAAGTCCACGGTATATTCAGTATTCTTTGCCAACGCCGTAATTCAAAGGCATCGATTCTTCTTTAGTGTTCCTTATTCATTGTCCAGCTTTTGCATGTATACGAAATGGCCTCTTTGCTTTTTAACACTAGACAGAGGTCTTTTGCAAGTCGTTTAATCTTATCATACTTTCTTTAAAAGTTTTAAAGTTTCCAAAATTAATTTCACATGTGCTCATTTGTCATTAGAAAAGTAATACTTCATAATATTCTCAGCTAATACATCGCAGAGATTTTTGCATCCTAGTAAGGTTTCTAACATCGTGTACATACTATTACATCTTGTTGGGCAATCCAGTATAGGTTTCCTTTTCCGAAAATTTGGTAAATAATGTCAGAATATGAAGTATTTGAACGACTTCATGACATTCTCCTAAAAATTCTTCCAGTTCAGCATCCTTTCTTTATTGCATCTTTAATAACTAATCGAAGAGTGTGTGCAGCATGCTTTATACCAGTCATTTTTTTCTTACAAACCTTGTTGCTTTCACCACACTCTGTGATGGTTAATGTCTGTAAATTAGAGTACACTAAGAGTGTTCAAAATTGTCATTTTGCCCCGACATTTGCCATTTGATTTCACTATCATTTTTGAGAAAATCAACAAATTTAATCGTATTAGAGCCACTATCCATAGTTACAAAATAAATCTGTTGTAAATCAATGTTGTACTTCTCTATAAATAATTTGATACACAGTGTTTTTCATGTACAGACCTGTGTGTCTTTCTTTTAATTCTTTCATTCCCAGTGTCAACAGATGTATCTTATTGTCTTGTGTGAACCAAGTGTTAATTCCTAGAATTGACTGACTCAATCTACTGGCAACATCCACTTTCAAAGAAAATATTTGTTTTTCTAGATTACTACTAATTTAGGAGCTAAGTATTAAGATGAGTGAGGTATCATTTCCCTAATATTCTCTGAGTTGACTGGAAAATTTTGACCAACTGAAGCAATAATTAGATTTAAAATTTTACGGAATCCTGAATATTCAATTAACTCAAATGAACTACTGTTAACAGTAACTAATTCAACCCATGCATTGACAATTCTTTGTTTATCTGATTTCACCTTAAGGCATTCTGGAACAGCAAACTCAACTAATGTTCTTTGTTGCTTATTTGGAACACTTCTGACGCTTTGTTCAATCTTCTTTGTCTTCTTGCTTTGCACTGCATTGTATTCATCCGTATGGTGATGCTTCAGGTGTGTCCCTAGATTCGCTGCGTTGTCTCCAACCATATCTTTATTGCAAATTTTACGTGTGCTTTTACTTTCAATCTTTTCATACCTGAAAAATTTTCAACATGGATTTTCTCTGGCTTCTCCCATACTAGAATTCAAGGGATAAGAAGTAATATTAACATTAGGACATATTTTATAGCCACTATATTACACTATAGTAAAAACAAGTCTTAGGCTTTGATAACATAAACAGAATAGAATGTATAAATACATTTATAGAAATGAATTGGAGCCAGTACATATGAAAATGCTTCTAGCCATGTATCATCAGTATATTAGAAAAACTGGAATAACTTCAATTTTACATTTGCAGGGTTTGCTGATTTCTTCCATCTGAAGTCCCACTTTACAACACTCTCGTAAATTTATCGAGCACATTTTGAAGAAAAGTCTCATTTCATAGAGATGCCATTAAGCTGCTTTCAATTGAAACATTAATTTTCCTCATGCTGATGTTTGTTAACATTTCAACTAGTGAGATAAATATCAAATTTAAACATATAAGTACAAACAGTGTGTGATAATGCATTTAAATTGAGATTGAATACAAGAATGGAATAAAAAATTATATGCCATTTTCTGTGTCTTGAATTTAAATATCACACTTAAAAAATGTGAATAATGTATGTTTAAAATATTTACACTCACCTGACAAATTTCCATGCACATGAAACTCTGTTCAGAACTTGATGCGGTTTAACCCGCTCTTTCAGATTTTTGACTACGAGTGTTCTCTATCACCGAGCATTTTCCACATCTTCGGTAGGCACAGCTCCCGTTACTGCGAGAGAGGTCAAGCATGGAGCAGAGATAGTGAACTCTGATTGGCCTGTGAATCGTCTTGCATAACAGCAGTCATCACCTATGGCTGCTGCTGCACAGTGTCACTTGCCGAAGCAATGAACCACAGTTCATGTGCCAGAGAAACATTCAGCATACATGGGTGCCAGATACAAATCAAACATAAATGGTCCAATGGTCTTGCTTACAAATTAAAAATTATCGTTGAACTGAAGATAGTGGAGTGGAAATAATAACAGTTTTCAATTTTGGTTTGGGTTCAGAAAAGCTTTTTTTTTGATTTGGGTTTTGGTTTCACACCAGTGAAAATTTTGTTTTGACTTCAGTTTTTGGTTCTGTCCCAGTTCGAAGCACTGGTTTTAACTGCCAGCATTTCATTTAACAGCCGAGCATTTAAACATTGCACCACCAGGACTTCTTTAAATGTATATTAGAGTCAAATTATTACCAGCTTTTGTTAAGTCGATGCTGACTCATGGCAACCCCATGTGTGTCAGAGTCAAACTGTGCTCCATAGGTTTTCAGTGGCTGATTTTTCAGAAGTAGATTGCCAGGCCATTCTTCCAAGGCACCTTTGGGTAGACTCAAATCTCCAAACTTTCAGTTACAGCTGAGCATGTTAACTGTTTGCACCATCCAGGGACTGCCAGTGTCAAATTAAAACTTCAAAATAAAATGCAAGGAATGAATGAAATTAACAAGAGAATATAAGAAGTAATAAATAATTTTTCATTTCAGGTGTTGCTTCTGGCATAAATTATTATAAAATAGTTCATAACATCTTCATAGAAAAAAACTCCAACACATTAGTTGCATTAATTGTGAAATTATTTCAGACCTACACTACAACCACCTGATAGCCAGGAAAAAACAATGACTAGAATAGTAACTAGTTAGCAGGAGCTTTATTTAAAATTTTCATCATGATGTCTCTAGTGCCCCAAGCAACATTTAACACATAATAGGTGAACAAATATATTCTTTGAATGAATGTGGGTGGAGAAATACATAAAAACTTTAATGTTTGTGCCCTTTAAAAGAAATATGGAAGTGTCTAAATGAGCAGCTTATGTCCTTAAGGGAAATTTATGTAGATGAACTTGCTAGAACTGTGCAAAATTCTAGATGGAGATACTAAACATTCATCAGGGATGCAAATTTCTGGGAAATGAGTAGGGAGGGGTGGATTTGAACCCAGTGCTCTTCTCTAGGGTTCCTGGGTAGCACAGTTTACATTTGACTGCTAACCTAAAGGTTGACAGTTGGACCCTTCCAGTGGTTCTGCAGAAGAAAGGCCTGCCTATCTGCTTTTGTTAAGATTACAGCCAAGAAAACCCTATGGAGCAGTTTCACTCTGTAATACATGAGGTGTCTTAGTTATCTAGGGCTGCTATAACAGAAATACCACAAGTGGATGACGTTAACAAAGAGAAATTTACGCTCTCACAGTTGAGGAGGATAGAAGTCCGTATTCAGGGTACCAGCGCGAGGGGAAGGCTTTCTCTCTCTGTCAGCTCTGAGGGAAGGTCCTTGTCATCAATCTTCCCCAACTGAGGAGCTTCTTAGCACAGGGACTCCAGGTTCAAAGGATGCACTGTTCTCCTGGCTCTTGTTTCTTGGTGGTACGAGGTCGCCATGTCTCTCTGCTCTCTTCTCTCTTTTATATCTCAGAAGAGATTGATTTAAGACACAACCTAATCTTGTAGATTGAGTCCTGCCTCATTAACATAACTGCCGATAATCCCACCTCATTAACATCATAGAGATAGGATTTACAACATATAGGAAAATCACATCAGATGACAAAATGGTGGACAATCACACAATACTGGGAATCATGGACTAGCCAAGTTGACATACATTTTTGGGGACACAGTTTAATCCATAACACAGGGTCACCATGAGTTGGAATAGACCTCCCGGCAATAGGTTTGTTTTGGATTTTTTTGATTCTTCTTTAGGGCCACACTTGGCATTCCTGGAGGAGACAGTCTTCATTGTGGGGATTGCCCTGGGTCTTGCAGGGTATTTGTCATCCTTGGTCTTCACCCTCTGGGACTTGTTCACATTTCCAAATGCTGATGGGGGGCGGGGCAGTATTATGTTACACTCACACACTTCTTTGTCACAATGAAAGATCCTCAGGGGCCACTGCAGAACTAGTTCTGCCCAGGGAGCAGGTAGCCACCTTGGGGAGATCCCCCACCTTGGCTTCATCAACCTCATCAGCTCAGTTCTCATCCACCGAGAGGCAGGAGTCAGCTTGTGTAGTTTTGGATGACTCTACACTTACATTTATACCCATACAATACTACAAATAGAAACAGATTTTCCCTGAGGGAAACATCCTCGTTAAAATGATGATGGAAGTAAGGTAGGTAGTGGTTATAAAGGATAATGGAGGCATTTTATGAGTCTTTCTCAGTCATATGTGTTAAAGCTGAAGACTAGGATTCATATACATGTAAACAGCCTTCGGATTCTCCCATTTCAATTCTTATTTTGCTCTTCTTGTAAATTTTATTGCTGTTAAGAGTCACATTTAAATGTAGCAATCTCATCTTATAATTTTAAGGTATATTATCTCTACACTTTGATGCTGAGGAACAGAGTTTTTAATTCTTGTGGAATTCAGGTCTCTGGGTTCTATGAAGGCTGAGATGACCCACCCATGTTACAGCCCTGATACAATCTTTGAACTTTGAGCCTTGAAAGAACCTTTCTAAGTCAAACAGTCTAGAAAGAATGTTTTGCCTTAAGCATTGTGCTAATTTAAAGAATGACCTATGTGCAGTCCAGACAAAAGCAATTTCCAAAGTCAGACTAGGAGCTATGTTTTAGGGTAAATCAGTGATTATCTGAATTAATTTTCAAGAAAATGTATTAAGTAAAAAGCATTCTGGCCTTGTGTCCATGCCAATGTGGTAACATAAGATGGAGTATAAAAATCTGTAGAAGATATTTCTTCTTTGGAACGTTTTTGACTCCCTAGTCAAAATGTTACCCTGATTTGCAAATCTAAATAAAACTTCAATTGATTTCTATTATTGGTTTGATATTATTTTTGTTTTAACAGAAACATAGTGTCAGAAATGGAATCTTGAAGACATCTTCCCATTTACCCAAATCCTCAGAGGGAATCAGGAACTGGACCCACAGATGACTTCTTTTTGATCCTGTCTCTCTCCAGCCTCCTCCGGGCTGTGGTACGAGCTAATCGGATCTTGAGCTCTGTGTTTTGCATCCAGCTAGGCTCCTTAATTGAAATTGATTTGAAATTGTAAGAGATTAGGTCTCTAACTGGCAGAATAAACTAGGTGCATAAAAATTGAACCTAGGTTTCAGCCGGTTGTTACAAAGGAGTCTCAGAGCGTTTTTAAGCCTTGAAAATCAGTGGGTATGAGTTGAGGCAGTTTAAAGCCCGTAGGGTGCTCGCCACCAACAGAAAGACACCCGTGATGATGAGCTGGGCATGAGACAGGCCATTAGGCTGCCCACCAGCCACAAGAAAATTCTCATGCAACGGAGAAACAATGTAAAACAAAACACCGACCAAACCCCGTGGCAGACTCCCTGCTAGTTTGTCTCTGGGAAACCAACGTTTCACTATAAGGGAACAGGATTCTTGGCATCTAAGAAAAGTGAGCTTGGGGTTCCCCTCTACCAGGATGCTATAAGCTATAAGCTACATAGTCGTTTGTTTTTTAAAACATGGACTGAATATACTAGAGATGACTTGGAATTTCAGTGGCCACTTTGGGAAAATGAGTTTCCATCTGCTTTGTCTTTTTTTTTTTTTTTTTTTTAATACTCTGGGACTTCTGCTTAGTGCTCAGATTTTGTTATTGCTTTCCATTTGCATTGCTTGAACACTCTTCTTGGACAGGGTCCAAGAGAAATGAGACTGGGTCTAATGAGGAAAGTCGAACTGGGTCTGAAAGAGACATAAGGTCTTTTAAAAAATGAGTTCAGTGTGAAGTCAAAAGGGTCTGGGATCCATCCACCTGAAACTATTTTAAAATGATGGATCTAGAACCTGTTTTTTTCTGTTGAAATGAGTCAACCTTACCCAAAACAAATTGAAGTTCCAGTAGGCATTTTAAAAACCTGCACTTCCTCTTTGCTTTGTTTTGTGTTGTGCTGTTTAAGAGTGTTGTGCTGTTTAAGAGTGTTGTGCTGTTTAAGAGTGTTGTGCTGTTTAAGAGTGTTGTGCTGTTGTTGGTTGTCATAGAAAAGAAAACCATAGAGTAGAAAACAGACAAGTAGGCCATAGAAGCCTAACTGTTTGGGCCAGCCTCACACACTGGTGAGTTTGTGGTTCTCTTTGATGTCTCAGTTTTTGTCCTCAGCACTTGGCTTTGATCTAGAGTGTTCTGTCTGGGTTTTTTCGTCAGGTAGCATGACCAAAGCTGAGAGCTGTCAGCTTTCAAAAGGTCATTTTAAGCCTCAGTTCTTTCCTGTTCCAGATAAACAGCTTCCTCTGTGCAACTATCTTTCTACATGTCAGGATTCACTAAGGATGATTTGGGCCTTCAGTAGCTACTTTGAGAAATGTTTAATATAAATTGGTTCATTTGGAAAGTCACTGAAGAAAAGAATGGATTGTTTGTTTTGACTGAAGTAACAAAGCCTCAAAAAGACAAAAAATAATCTGAAATTTCTTCTCTAAAAGACTCTTTAAAGTGTGCAGAAGACAGGGTTATGAAAATGTAATATGTTCCTACCTCCAGATGGTATTATCAATTTAGTTATAACATTCCTTCAAGAAGCTTTTTTTCTGATAGTTTACAGATAAATAAGCACTTATAAAAAAAAATTGAATAGCCCTAATATTCCCAGGAATTAATGCAAGTGAATTCATTCTGACAAAAGTTTTATGTTTTGTGGTATATAGGCTTGAATACAATTTCCGAGATCTTTAGGTAAGTTACTGATATTAAATTGAGTTAATGGATATTCATTATAATTTCAGTTTATATATTTTTACTTTTTATTTCACAGAATGTATATATATCTGGGTTTGCTAATGTGTTCATTTTTTTTGCCACGTTAAAAGGTTGTAGTATAAGAGATATGTGATAAAGACAAAAGCATTAAAAATTTATAAAAAGGGAATTTTATTTGATGTTGGCAAAGTTCTTATTGATTGTGGCTACGGTATAGTGGATTAATTTGTGAGATTTTTAGGAGCTTTAGTATCACATAATATATAAAGTAAAAAATTGTTTTTTCTCTGTTAAAAGACAAAATTTTCTTTGATTACTGGATTGAAAAGTTAACTTTATCTTCTGTGCAATTTGTCCAGAAGGCAAAGATTCTGTGTCTCATTAGAATAAGCTGAGTTTATATTGACTCTATCATGTTCTTAAAAATGAAGCCTCATGGCTTTTGAAAAGCTAAGGTTTTTACTTTTAATTATTTAAGTATTATTTCTCTGTGATATGATGAACTCCTGACAACTTTGAAAATTGGTGGAAAACCACAAAAGATTTGTTCCTGCTTTGTAGGAGAAAAGTGCTAGAAATAATAAGGTTTATTTAATGTGCTGTGAGTTTCATGAAACATGTTGTCTTTAGGTTAAAAATTTGTATGAGTGTCACTGTCTCTTCTGTGAGTAAAATATTATCAGTCATAATTTCAGTTATTTTTTAAATTACTGACTTGGTCGCAGCTTTATTTCTTTAATTTGAATCTGGCATCACAGAGGCCAATGGTTTTAAATGGGGTTTCATATAGTTTACCTATGGAGTTTTATTAATATTCAGGTATTTTGAGGTCTGATAATCTTGGTATGTGCTTGGTATATATTATGTCTCAGGATTCTTACATGTTATATCTGAAGTTCTTTGAAAATAGGGTTAATTTAGAGATACTTTGTCTGAAGTTTTTTTTGAATTGACTTTATTTTGTATTGCATTATTTTGTAATGAATTTTTAGCATTGTTTTTATTAGTAGTAATAAGTTAACCACGCCCATTTTTAAGTTTTGTCATCTGCAGAGAGTTTTTATTTTGCTTACTCCCTAGGAGTGCTTGACCAGGGTATTTCAACAAAAGGGATTGAATCTGAAACTTATGGAAAGGACTGTGATAGATGTTTTGAAAGTGGACACCAGGGAACTGAATCAGTATTTTCAGAACTCTTGTAGAGAAGCTGACAGATTTCATGACACTGCTGGTCTAGAAGCGAGTAGAATAAGAATTAATTTTGTAGGTCTGAGTGGACTAAAAGATTATTATGGGTTTTATGTGGAGAATATTGCTGATGTTTTAATGTTCTATTTTCTGGATATAAGAAACCACTTTCTCCTAAAGTATCAGCCTAATGGGTTTGCTGTCTACCTGAAGATTGAACTGGTTCTTGTTATGTTGTTCCTATGTGTCTGTATATAATCAATTAACCACAGGGGAAAATAAGAAATATGAGAGGAGCATAACATTAAAACCAGAAAAAAAACTTTAAAATGATTAAAATAAGAATTAGGAAATGAGAAAAACCCTTACCACAGGATACTTTATAGTTGCCATAATACTATTAGTTACTCAAATAACATGTATTAAAAGGAAAATAATCAGACTTAAAATTCTTTTAGATATGGTAACCCTCAAGTTAGAAATTTTTGTTGATAAACTTAGAAAAGCTGTAAAGACCATAACTAGAGAAATATCTGAAGTTTGGGCTATGACTTTACAAAATAGACTACCATTAGATTTCCTGTTAGTCTTTGCCTTAAAATTGTTTTAACAAAGTAGTCTTACAAAAATTCATTTTATAGGTTATTACAGTGGCTAGAAAGCTCCACAGTGACTATTTTACCACCAGATTAATAAATTAAATTACCCTGAAAGGATATTCTTACGATAGTTAATATACAAACCGGCAAACTTCTCTTCCACTTCCTTGTCATAATCTGATGATTTTATTCTTATGATACTATTGCTTTTATGATCATCTCATTTCCCCTGCAATCTCTTTGGGGTCAGAATTAAATTCTCATTGTCTGTATTTAGCACAGAGTCTTGCCAACACAAAAGGTGTATACCAAGGACAAGGCTACATTTTATTAATTGCCTCATCCTCACTACTTGTACACAGTAAGTGCTCAAGAAATGTTTGATGCTTTAGTTCAGGCACAAGAAAATCTTTACTGAGCACCCAAATCTTGGAATCCATTAATTGATTCAACAAGTATTTAGTAAAAGATGAGTCTGTCCCAGGCCCTTTTCTGGGTACTGAGGACAAAGCTGTTCTGGGTGTGTTTCCACAGCATCCTGGGCACACGTCTGTAACAGCCTGTATCCCAGAACATTTGACTGCTTTCTTTATTTCCTTTTCTCTCGCATTGGATTATAAACTTCCTAGGGACAGGAGAGACACTGCCTCCAAAGAGTTCACAGTCTCAGAGGATAAATGAACAAGATCAAGATTTGGCAAATACCCTCAGAGCACAGAGGAGGGGTTCACCGGGTGGCAAATATGATCATAGCTCTGATTGTAATCAAAATGAACTATGCACAACACTTAGATGGACAGAGAGCCAAATTATGTTATTCAATTTGTTATTCTACTTATTTCACAGAGTTCTTAATTAAATCCCCATAAATGCACCAAATTGTCTCCAAATAATTTGCCATGAGAAGAAACCCAGCTTCATCTCTCTATAAAAGTAGTTCACTTTTCCGGGTAAAGTGGTTACAGGGGAACAGTGGTAGTTTGGATTATATTTCATCACTGGAGAGGGTAGAGGTTACACTCCTGGCATATGTTTGACACTGCAGTAACTTAAGGTAAGTTTTCACATGATTAGGTCTACCAAAGATGGACTTAATAGCCCCATACAGAAGAAAAGTAAAATGATTGTCCTTTGCTACTAGCAACTTGTATAATCTCTATGTCATGCTGAACTATTCTCTCTGAAGCGAACATCAGAAGAGAAACATGATTACGGATATATACATATGTAATAAAATTACAAAAGCATGCACAAGAATGATAGACACCAACCTTAGTTAGTGATAATTCTGAGGAAGAGTTAAAGAAAAAGATGGCCGTTTAGCTAAAGCTTTCACAAAAAAGAGGTCTTTTATTTCTTAAAAAAGAGAGCAATATCATGAATCATGTAGCAAAATGTTGATATGCATCTCTGAAATATAAGCTTTCAGCATATGATTTGTGTATTTCATAATTAAAAATAAAAACTTTGTTTTTTAAAGAAACAAAACCACTGGCATGGGTGATAGTAGGAAATAACAGTTATGAACATTATGCTTTATGAAGATTATATATATTATTTTAAAACAATCACTTCATGTAAATTCATCACAGTCTGATTTCTGTTTTCAGAACACAATGTAAAAAAAACACTGAAAATCATAAAAAGAATCAGCATAAACACTTGAGTCATATATTTTTAACTAATGCACAGTTTTATTTGCAGATATTCTAACAAACTAGAACACTTGCCCAGATAGGTTAACACAGTGTTCCTGTTGATTTGTTTTAAAACAAAAATAGATGCTAGCTATAGGTGACCCACGTTGTGCACTAATTAATCCTTTGCCGGTACAGACTTAGGTCATATCTTCATTTACTGAGATTCATTGGCAGACTCTTGAACCATTAGAGGCTGATGAATCCATTTCATGCTGTGCAACTGTCTGTACTTTGCAGGCTAAACATGTGTTTACTCCACGATTAAGTTAAATACGTTCTGGCGTCATTCCTACAAGGTCTCATATGAAATGTGCAGTTGTTGTAAATTGTACTGTGGCTTTACTGTGAATCTAAAATCAATGGATAGCAGGAAAGTGCAAAAAGGGGGTAGAGCATTTGGGCTCATTCTTTCTGCGCTCAAGGACCTCCAAAACCACGTGACAAGCAGTTGGATCATTCACACTTCCATCTATGGCACAGGATTTCACCCAAGGATAATTCCAGGATGATGTCATCTTGTACCCAGCTCGATCATCTTACAAAAATTAGGACCACACATTTTCAGAAAAAAATTGAAAAAATTGATCACATAAAATTCCTGATTGAACAAATTACTGAAGTATGTATTTCAATAAAGAAGAATGAAATGCAAGAAGTAGTTGTGCAATCCAAATGAATTTATAAACATTGGAAAAGTCTAAAAAAGAAGTGTCTATAAAGGCAACAATTGTGATGATTAATTTGGGGGTTTAAAATCATTGCAGAAGAAAAATAGTAAATGGCAACAACAGAAAGGTGGGAGAATGTAATCAATCAAAGTAAAGGTTCTTAAATTTCTTATTTCATTAAGAATAAGAGTAGTGATCGATTAACTTTAGAATTTGTTGAATCAAGTATGCTAGTAAATGTTAAGTATCAATCACAAAAATAGAAATATGATTTATAACTTCTAAATCATAGGGAGAAAAGTAAGAATAGTGAAAATTTGATCAAGCAAATTAAAAGCAAAAAGAGAAGAAAGTATGTTGAACAAAACACAAAACAAAAAATAAAATGGTAGGGAAGATTAGAACATATCTCTAAGTACAATATGGTAGGTGATTAAACTTAGTAGCTGAAAGAAAGATTCTTGAATTGAATAAATTGGAAAAATCTAGCTATACATTATAAAAAAACCAAACAAAACATGACACAGGAAGGATAAAAGTAAAAAGATGACAGATGCTATATGTTCATTGCAGCACCATTTTGTTATAGCCCCAAATGAGAAATAGCATAAATATCCCTTCATAGGGATATAGATGAAGAAATAGTTATATTATTTGATGTGAATGAGTTAGATCTACGTGTATGAATATGTATAAATTAAAAAAATATAAATGAAAGTTATTAAAGGATGTGTATAGGAGAGGTGGGACCAAGATGGCAGAGTAGTCAGATACTTCCAGTGGTCCCTCTTACAAGAAAGACCCAAAAAAACCAAGTGAATCGACTACATATGACAATCTAGGAGCCCTGAACATCAAAGGCAAAGTTGAGGAATCAGACTGAGTGGCAGGGGGAGGGAGAGATGGTTCAGAAGCAGCGAGGAGTTGCCAGATTTGACCTGGCGGAAGCCGGAGCCCTTCAGGCTGGATCAGCTCATGTGCAGTGAGGCAAGCAGTGGTGTTCAGGAGGCGTGTTCCACATTGGGAGAGGCCCAGTGGCAGAGAGTCTACTAAGCCATCCAGAACAAGTAAGAAGCAGCATTCAATCAGTGAAAGATAAGTACTTGCATCTGGCCTACCATGCAGATCAGAAACACCACCCTTTGGGAAAAACCTCTCTCCCATTTACCTCCCCACTCCCTGCTCTGCACCAGGTCCGGGATGGCTTCAGTGATTGCTGAGTCCCCTGGCCCGGAATTAGGACCTGTCATGCACCCTGAGCCACTCTCCAGGCCTTGGAGAGGGAACAAATTAACAAATGGGAGAAATTATCTGCCAGCTCCCCTAAGCCAGGAACTCAGGGTAGGCACAGCTCCTTTGCCTAGGCACAGGCATAAGGGGTCCACGAACTTTGAGTGCCTTTCACCCCTGCATAGACTTGTGTGGGCCCATTTCAACAAGACCCATACCTCACACCATGCACAAAAACTAACTCAAAATGGATCAAAGACCTAAATATAAAATTGAAAATGATGAAGATCATGGAAGAAAAAATAGGGACAATGCTAGGAGCCCTAATACATGACAGTCCAGGGGCCATGTCTTCTGGGGTCCCTCTAGTCTCAGTCAAACCATTAAGTCTGGTCTTATGACTAGAAATGGAGTTCTGCACCCCACTTTTCTCCTGCTCCATCAGGGACTCTCTGTTTTGTTCCCTGTCAGGGCAGTCATTGGTGGTAGCTGGTCACCATCTAGTTCTTCTGGCCTCAGGCTGATGGAGTCTCTGGTTTATGTGGGCCTTTTGTCTCTTGGGCTAATATTTTCCTTGTGTCTTTGGTGTTATGCATTCTCCTTTGCTCTAGGTGGGTTGGGACCAATTGATACATCTTAGATGGCTGCTCGCTAGCTTTTAAGACCCCAGATGTGGGATGCAGAACATTTTCTTAATAAACTTTGTTATGTCCCCCTGAAAACACGGTCCCCAGACCCCCACTCCTGCTACTCTGTCCCTCAAAGTGTTGGTTGTATTCAGGAAACGTTTTAGCTTTGGTTTAGTCCAGTTGTGCTGATTTCCCCTGTAGTGTGTGTTGTCCTTCCTTTCATCTAAGATAATTCTTGTCTACTATCTAGTTAGTGAATACCCCTCTCTCTCCCTCCCCACCCTTGTAACCATCAAAGAATGTTTTCTTCTGTGTTTAAACCTTTTCTTGAGTTTTTATAATAGTAGTCTTATACAATATTTGTCCTTCTGAGACCAACTAAATTCACTCAGCATAATGCCTTCCAGATTCCTCCATGTTATGTTTCATGGATTCATCGTTGTTCATCATTGCATAGTATTCCATTGTGTGAATATACCAAATTTGTTTATCCATTCATCCATTGATGGGCACCTAGGTTGTTTCCATCTTTTCGCTATCGTGAACAGTGCTGCAATGAACATGGGTGTGCGTATATCTATTCGTCTGATGGCTCTTATTTCTCTAGGATATATTCCAAGGAACAGGATTGCTGGATCATATGGTACTTTTATTTCTAGCTTTTTAAGGAAGCACCAAATTGATTTCCAAAGTGGTTGTACCATTTTACATTCCCACCAGCAGTGTATAAGTGTTCCAGACTCTCCACAACCTCTCCAACATTTATTGTTTGGTGTTTTTTGAATTAATGCTAGCCTTGTTGGGGTGAGATGGTATCTCATAGTAGTTTGGATTTGCATTTCTCTAATGGCTAATGATCGTGAGCATTTCTGCATGTGTCTGTTAGCCACCTGAATGTCTTCTTTGGTGATGTGCCTGTTCATATCTTTTGCCCATCTTTTAATTGAGTTATTTGTCTTTTTGTTACTGAGATTTTGCAGTATCTTGTACATTTTAGAGATTGGACGCTGATCGGAGTTGTCATAGCTGAATATTTCTTCCCAGTCTTCAGGTTTTCATTTTACTCTTTTGGTGAAGTGTTTTGAAGAGCATTTTAAGTGTTTGATTTTTAGGAGCTCCCAGTTATCTAGTTTCTCTTCTGGTTTATGCCATGTGTTAGGGCTCCTAGCATTGTCCCTAGTTTTTCTTCCATGATCTGTATCATTTCCGATTTTATATTTAAGTCTTTGATCCATTTTGAGTTAGTTTTTGTATATGGTGTGAGATATGGGTCTTGTTTCAGTTTTTTGCAGATGGATATCCAGTTATGCCAGCACCATTTGTTAAA
>NW_004443974.1:3177747-3179473 GCF_000243295.1 Trichechus manatus latirostris
AACCATCAGGGCCAGGGCTTTTTATTTGTTGGGAGTTTTTTAATTACCTTTTCAATCTCTTCTTTTGTAATAGGTTTATTTAGTTGTTCTACCTCTGTTTGTGTTAGTTTAGGTAGGTAGTGAGTTTCTAGAAATTTGTCCATTTCTTTAAGGTTTTCAAATTGTTAGAGTACAATTTTTCATAGTGTTCTGTTATGATCCTTTTAATTTCAGTTGGGTCTGCTGTGATATTGCCCTTCTCATTTCTTATTTCGGTTATTTGCTTCCTCTCCTGTTTTTCTTTTGTCAGTTTGGCCAGTGGTTAATCGATTTTGTTGATCTTTTCACAAAGCCAACTTTTGGTCTAGTGAACTCTTTCAATTGTTTTTCTGTTCTCTATTTCATTTAATTCTGCTCTAATTCTTATTATTTCCTTTCTTCTGGTGCTTGAGGGCTTCTTTTGCTGCTCTCTTTCTATTTGTTCGGGTTGTAGGGTAAAAGTTTTGATTTAGGCCCTCTCTTCCTTTTGGATGTGTGCATTTATTGCTATAAACTGACCTTTGAGCTCTGCTTTTGCAGTGTCCCAAAGGTTCTGGATGTGTTTTCATTGTCATTTGATTCTGTGAATTTCTTTATTCCATCCTTATTTTCTTCTGTAACCCAGTAGTTTTTGAGCGAGGTGTTGTTCAGTTTGAATGTACTTGATTTTTTTTTTCCTTGCTTTTTCTCTTATTGATTTCTACTTCTATGGCTTTATGGTTGGAAAAGATGCTTTGTAATATTTTGATGCTTTGGATTCTGTTAAGGCTTGCTTTATGGTGTAACATGTGGTCTATTGTGGACAATGTTCCATGTGCGTTGGAAAAGAAAGTATACTTGGCTGCTGTTGGGTGGAGTGTTCAGTATATGTCTATGAGATCAAGTTGGTTAATTGTAGCATTTAGATCTTCCATGTGTTTATTGAGTGTCTTCCTGGATATTCTGTCCTTCACCAAAAGTGGCATGTTGAAATCTCCTACTACTGTTGTGGAACTGTCAATCTCTCTTTCCTGTTAGAGTTCGTTTTATGTATTTTGGAGCCCTGTCATTGAGTGTGTAAATATTGATTATGGTTACGTCCTCCTGGTATATTGACTGTGTAATCATTATATAGTGTCCTTCCTTAGCCTTTGTGTTGGATTTGACTTTAAAGTCTATTTTGTCAGATCAGAGATTAATATTTCCACTCCTGCTCTTTTTTGAGTGTTGTTTGCTTGATATATTTTTTTGCATCCTTTCACTTTTAGTTTGTTTGTGTATTTAAGTCTAAGGTGTGCCTCTTGTAGGTAGCACATAGACGGATTTTTTTTTTTATCCATTCTGCCACTCTCTGTCTCTTTATTGGTGTATTTAGTCCGTTTACATTCAGTGTAATTATTATTAGTATTTTTATTGTACTTTAGATGAAGGTTTACAGAAAAAATAGTTTCTCATTAAACACTCAGTACACATATTGTTTTATGACATTGGTTAACAACCCCACGACATGTCAACCCTCTCCCTTCTCAACCTTTTTTTTTGGTGAAAATATACATGGCCAAAGTTACACCATTTCAAAAATTTCTACATGCACAATTCAGTGACATTGATTACGTTCTTCCAGTTGTGCTGCTATTCTTACTTTAGATGAAGGTTTACAGAACAAAATAGTTTTTCATTAAACATTTAGTACACATGTTGCCCTATGACAATGGTTAACAACCTTACT
>NW_004443974.1:3181049-3223912 GCF_000243295.1 Trichechus manatus latirostris
ACTCTTTTGGTGAAGTCTTTTGAAGAGCATAGGTGTTTGATTTTTAGAAGATCCCAGTTATCTAGCTTATCCTCTGGGGTTTGTGTGTTGATGGTTATGGTTTGTATCCTGTTAATGCTGTGTATTAGGGCCTGTAGCATTCATGCTATTTTTTCTTCTTTGAGCTGTATAGTTTTTGGCTTTATATTTAGGTCTTTGATCCATTTTGAATTAGTTTTTCTATATGGTGTTAGATACGGGTCCTGTTTCATTTTTTCTGCAGATGGATATCCAGTTTTGCCAGTACCATTTGTAAAAAAGACTGTCTTTTCCCCATTTGTTGGACTTTGGGCCCTTGTCGAAGATCAGGTGTACATAGGTGGATGGATTTACATCTGGGTTCTCATTTCTGTTCCATTAGTCAGTGTATCTGTTGTTGTACCAGTACCAGGCTGTTTTGACAACCATAGCTGTATAGTAGTTTCTGAAGTCAGGTAGTGTGAGTCCTTCAACTTTATTCTTCCTCTTCAATATTGCTTTACTTATTCAGGGCTTCTTCCCTTTCCATATAAAGTTAATGATTTGTTTTTCCATCTCTTTGAAGAAGGTTGTTGGTATTTGGATCGGGATTACATTGTATTTGTAAACTGCTTTGGGTAGAATTGTCATTTTCACAATGTTGAGTCTACCTATCCATGAGCATGATATGTTTTTCCATTTATGTTGATCCCTTTGGGTTTCTTGCATTAGTGTTTCGTAGTTTTCTTTGTATAAATGTTTTACATCCCTGGTTAGATTTATTCATAAGTATTTTATTTTTTAGGGGCTATTATAACGGGTATTGTTTTCCTGATTTCCTTTTCATCCAATGATTTTTGTATGTTTATCTTGTATCCTGCTACTCTACTGAATCTTTCTATTAGTTCCAGTGGATTATTCGTGGAATCTTTAGGGTTTTTTATGTATAGTGTTATATCATCCACAAACAGGGACAGTTCAACTCTTCATTACCAATTTGGATGCCATTTATTTCTTTTTCTTGCCTTATTTCTCTAGTTAGAACTTCCGGCACAATGTTAAATAGGAGTAGTGGTAAAGGGCATCCTTGCCTTGTTCCTGTTCTCAAGGGGAATATTTTCAGCTTCTCTTCTTTAAGAATGATGTTGGCTGTTGGTTTTGCATCAATGCCCTTTATTATGTTGAGAAATTTCCCTTATATACCAATTTATAGACAGTTTTTATCAGAAATGAGTGTTGGACTTTGTCAAATGTCTTTTCTGCATCAATTGAGAAGATCATCTGATTCTTTGCTTTCCTTTTATTTATGTGATGGATTACTTTGATTGATTTTCTAATGTTGAACCATCCTTGCATACCTGGTCTGAGTCCTACTTTGTCATGGTGTATTAGTTTTTTGATATGATGTTGAATTCTATTGGCTAGAATTTTGTTGAGAATTTTTGCATCTATATTCATGAGAGATATTGGTCTGTAATTTTCTTTGTTTTGTGACATCTTTGCCTGGTTTTGGTATCAGCGTTATGCTGGCCTCATAGAATGAATGTGGAAGGTTGCTTCCAAAAAGGGAAAAGAAAACAAAACAAATTTTAAAAAAAGAACTAGAAAAACCCCTCAAAAAACAGAAAAAAAAACTCAAATAAAGAAATGCTCTCAGGGATCCTTCTGTGTGTCTGTGCAAGCTGAGGGGGTAGGTCCCAACCCACGCAGCACTGCCTGGTCAGAATGGGCTCCCAACTCGAGAAGAGAAAAAGAAAAGAAACAAACACTTCTAAACGAACAAACAAAAAAAAGCTGCAGTATCCCACCAGCGTGGCAGGCAGCACGGACCAGCAAGAAGTTCCACACTCGAGCTGAGCTCCACAGCCCCTCAGGAAGAAGCAAAGATGGCGCACGGAGCCAGGTATTTGAGTGAAAGGAGGGGGAGGTGGTAAGAGGTAAGGAAGAAATCAAAAGAAGTCAAAAAAAGCAACACCAGCAGCCAACAAATGGCACTCAGGGAGTTGGTCAGTCCAGGTGGGTGGAATCCAAGCATCTGGTGCTTCCTGGCCAAGAAACTGTGCCTGCAGGAAGCAGAGGAGGCCAAGTGGGGGTGAAGAATGGTGCTGGGTAGGAAAGCGTATATTGCCAGTTACTGGTTGTTCCTGCTGTAAGCTCCATGAAGCTGTTTTCTTGTACCCTCTATTTACTGGCCTCTGATAGGAGCATTAGCTGATAGGAGACCTGTGCATGTATGTCTCCTCGCTCTCTGTTCTCTGTCAGTTTCTTATTCCATTTGGTGCTTGGCTGAGTTCTTTATCTCTTCATTTGATGTTTTAGGGTTTCAGGATTGCTGTTTTCTCTGTTTTCCTTAGGTTTTTGGATCTTTGCTGTGGAGGGACTGCATGGTGCTTTTACCTAGAGTGCCATGTTGTTGGAAGTCCACTCAGTGTAATTATTGATAGATATGAGTTAAGTGTTTTTTTTTTTATGTCTTTTTTTTGTGTGTACTGTTGACAATTTCTTTGTTCCACTTAATTTTCTGTGCTGATTCATTTTTCTTTATGTATTTTTTGCTGTTGTTGATTTTGTATATGCTGCGTCTTTATGTTTTTCTTGTTTTTGATTTTGATATGTAGGATTATTAGTTTCCTTTGTGGTTACCTTACTATTTACCCCTATTTTTGTAGTTTAAACCAGTCTTTTATATCTTTGTATTCCTTGTCTTCCTGTCCGTATGAAAGATCTTTGACTACATTTTTTAGTCCCTCTTTTTTGTTTTAGTCTTGTCATCTTTACATATTGACATCTCTGTTTCCCTATTTTCAGTGTTTTAGCTTTGATTCATTTTTGAAACTTCCCTATCTTGGTTGATATCTGGTTGCTCTGTCCTGTGTTCTAGTCTTGGGTTGTTATCTGATGTTATTGATTTTCTGTCTGGAGGACTCCCTTTAGTATTTCTTGTAATTTGTGTTTGGTTTTTGAAAATTCCCTAAACTTCTGTTTATCTGGAAATGCCCTAATTTCACCATCATATTTGAGAGACAGTTTTGTTGGATATATAATTCTTGGCTGGCAATTTTTTCCTTCAAGGCTTTATATATGTCATCCCCTTGCCTTCTTGCCTGCATGGTTTCTGCTGAGTAGTCAGAGCTTAGTCTTATTGACTCTCCATTGTATATGACTTTTTGTTTATCCCTAGCCCCTCTTAAAATTCTCTCTTTATCTTTGGTTTGGTCAAGTTTGATTATAATATGTCTTGATGACTTTCTTTTGGTATCTACCTTATGTGGGGTTCGATGAGCATCTCAGATAGATATCTTCTCATCTTTTACACTATCAAGGATGTTTTCAGCCAATAAATCTTCAACAATTGTCTCTGTATTTTCTTTTATTCTCCCCCCGCTCTCCGTTCGGGTATTCCAATCATTCATAAGTTATTCCTCTTGATAGGGTCCCACATAATTCTTAGGGTTTCTTCATTTTTTTAAATTCTTTTATCTGATTTTTCCTGAAATAAGTTGGTGTCAAGTGCTTCATCTTCAATCTCACTAATTCTGACTTCCATTGCCTCAGTTCTGCTCCTCTAACTTTCTATTGAGTTGTCTAATTCTGAAATTTTATTGTTAATCCTCTGGATTTCTGTTTTCTGTCTCAATATGGATTCTAGCAGCCTGTTCAACTTGTCGTTATGCTCTTCTCTAACCTTCTTACATTCCTCTATTGCTTTGTCTGTGTGTTCCTTGGCTTGGTCTGTGTTTTGCCTGATCTCCTGAAGATTTCTGTATATTAATCTTTTGTATTCTAACTCCGGTAATGCCAAGAAGTTCTCTTCCTCTGGCAAATTTCTTGATTCTTTGTTTTGGGAGCTTGCTGAAGCCATCATGGTCTGCCTCTTTATGCAATTTGATATTGACTGTTGTCTCTGAGCCATCAATAATTTATTATATTTACTTATTTTATGTTTGCTTACTGTGTCCTAGCTTCTTGTTTTGTTTTGTTTTGTTTTGATATACCCAAATAGGCTGATAGTGTGAACTAGTTTGATTATTGGTGCTTTAGAAGCTCTAACTTCCTGTCACCAGGTGGTTAGATCTGTTACTAAGTATGTGAGCTCAGGAATCTGTTTACTTTTCTTGTATGGATACAGCTCATGTGTCTAGGTAGTCAGTCACCAAGTGTGTGGTGCAGGCTCTCACCTGCAGTCCTAGACAGGCAGGGGTGATTGGTGTAGGCACGGGTATCTGGCTGCAGTAGGGGGTCATGTGCTGAACAAGGCAGGGGGCTGATGACTGCCCCTGAGTGCAAGGGACACAACTTTTACCCCAGTGGTGAAAAACAAATTTTCTAAGGGCACCCCAACATCCTTGAAGACTGTTGTAATTGCTATTTTATGTAAGTCAGATTTGACAGTGGAACTTCCCTAACTGAATTAAGACACCCTAATTAAAATAGGTCTGATTGGACCCGATAGTGGTAGGGGCTCAGTGGCAGCACTGAAGGGACAAATAAGGTGAGTTTGGTTACCGTGGTTGACAATGGAGTCAAATCAGTAATCAGAATAGACTAACTTGTATGGACTTATGGCATTGGCTGCTTATTCATGGTGACCCTAGGAGTGAAATAGATGGGAAATAATTTCTTGATCTGTACAAGTGGAAGAATTCTATGTCAAGTGAGCAGCAGTCTAACTTGAATTGCCAGAACAGTCACAGCCCCTCAGTCAGTTCCCAGAGTTGAGCCAGTTTACAGACCCAAAACCCCTTGAATGAAGGGGAGGCTGAGTCGTCTTGAGAAAGGACCCCACCACACTGCCAAAAATTTATACCATTAATCTTTCTCCCAGCCTTTCCCAAAGGGATCTATGGCCTTTTATGAGAGTGACTGTTCATTGGGGAAGAAGAAATAATCAGAGTTTTTGGGGATTACTGGGTACTGGCTCTGAACGAGACTAATTACAGGAGACCCAAAACATCACTGTGGCCCACCAGTCAGAGTGGGGGCCAATGGAGGTCAGGTTATTAATGAAGTCTTAGCTCAGGTTCGTCTCACAGTGGGTCTAGTGGGTCCCTGAACTCGTCCTGTAGTTATTTCTCCAGTTTCAAAATGCATAATTGGAATAGGTATACTCAGCAACTGGCAGAAGCCCCACATTGGATCCCTGAAGTAGAGTCAGGGCTATTATGGTAGAAAAAGCCAAGTGGAAGCCATTAAAACTGCCCCTATCTAGGAAAATAGTAAACCACAAGGAATACCACATTTCTGGAGCAATTACAGAGATTACTGCCACCATTAAGGACTTGAAAATTTGCAAGGGTTGTGATTCCTGCCACATATCCATTCAACTCATCCAAAACAGACAGATCTTGGAGAATGACAGTGGATTATCATACACTTAACCAGGTGGTAACTTCAATTGCAGCTGCTGGTCCAGATGTGGTTTCATTGCTTGACCAAATTAGTACATCTCCTGGTACCTGGTATTGATCTGGCCAATGCCTTTTTCTCAATTCTGGTTTTGAAGCAACACCAGGAGCAGTTTACCTTCATCTGACAAAGTCGGCAATAAACCTTCACTGTTGTACTCAGGTATGTCAACTCTTAGCCCTGTGTCACAATTTAGTCCAGAGGGACCTTGTCTTAGGCTGGGTTCTCTAGAGAAGCAAAACCAGTAAAGTGTATAAATATATATATAGAGAGAGATTATATCAAAGAAACAGCTCACGTGATTGTAGAGGCTAGAATGTCCCAAGTCCGTGGATCAGGGTAGAGGCCTCTCCTAAGTCACACAGCTGCAGAAGCTGGCAAGCCCAAGATTGGAAGGTCGGAGAGCAGGGCTCCCACTCACAGGCTGTGCAGATCAACGAATCCCAGGTTCAGCAGATAAGCTGAGAGCTCAAGTCCCAAGAACGGGAGATGATAGGATAGGAAGCAGCCGCAGGATCCAGAGAGAGCAAAAAGCCAGAACGTCTGCTTATATACAGATGTGGGCCACACCCCCAAGGAGATGCCCTTTCATCTGATTGGCTACTCACAGTATATTCAATCATGGGTGTGATTACATTAAAACATGGAGAATCATGGCCCAGCCAAGTTGACACGCAATCGTAACCATCACAGACCTTGATTGCCTTTCTCTTCTACAAGACGTTACGCTGGTCCATTACATAGATGACATTATGTTGATTGGACCTAGTAAGGAAAAAGTGTCAATGACTCTGAACTTATTGGTAAAACATTTATGTGCAAGAGTGTGGGAAATTAATCTCGAAAAAATTCTGGTGCCTTCCACCTAAGTGAAATTTATAAGAGTCCAGTGGTGTGTGGCATGTCGATATATTCCTTCTAAAGTAAAAGATAAGTTGTTACATCAGGCCCCTCCTACGACTAAAAAGGCAGCACAATGCCTCATGGGCCTCTTTGGATTTTGGAGGCAACACACCCCTCGTCTGGGTGTGCTACTCTGGACTATTTATCAAGTGACTCAAATAGTTGCTAGTTTTGAGTGGGTCCCAGTACAAGAGAAGACTTTGCAACAGTGCAAGCCACTCTGCCACTTGCGCCATATGATGCAGCTGATCCAATTGTTCTAGAAGTGCCAACGGAAGATAGAGATGCTATTTGGAGTCTTTGGCAGGCCCCTATTGCTGAATCACAGAATGCACCCTTAGGATTCTGGAGCAAAGCCCTGCTATCCTATGCAGATAACTACTCTCCTTTTGAGAAACAGCTTTTGGCTACTTTCTTGTCCTTATTGGAGACTGAACACTTAACCATGTGCCACCAAGTCACATGCAGCCTGAGCTGCCCATCATGAACTGGGTGTTGTCTGACCCACAGTCATAAAGTCAAACATGCACAGCAGCACTATATCATTAAATGAAAGTGTTATATATGAGATCAAGCCCGATCAGGACTGAAGGCACACGTAAGTTGGATGAGGAATTGGCCAAAATGCCCATGGTCTCCACTCCTGTCACATTGCTTGCCTTCTCCAAGTCTGCACCTGTGGCCTCACGGGGAGTTCCTTATGATCAATTGACTGAGGAAGAGAAAACTCATGTGTGATTTAAAGACGGTTTGCACAATATGCAGGCACCACTTCATAGTGAACAGTGGTAACACTACAGCCCCTTTCTGAGAGATCCCTGAAAAGACAGTGGTGAAGGGAAATCCTCTCAATGGGCAGAACTTCAAGAATGCAGCTTGTTGTTCACTTTCTTGGAAGTAGAAATGGCTGTTGGCCATAGCCCATGAATCAGTATGCAATGTGAAATTGTAAACTCTGGTGGGCTGAGGTCAGTGGTTTGGCTGGATGGTCAGGGACGTGGAAGGAACATGTTTGGAAAATTGGTGACAAAGAGATATGGGGAGGAGGTATGTGTTTAGACCTCTCTGAATGGGCCAAAGAAGTGAAGATATTTGTGTGTCATGTGTATGCTCACCAAAGGGTGAACTTGGCAGAGGAGGATGTTAACAATCAAGTGGATAGGATGACAAGTTCTGTGGAAACATGTAAAGAAGGGAGTTATTATTTTGGCTGGTATGACTGATCCTGATTACCAAGGGGAAATCAGATTGGTGTTGCACAATGGATATCTGGAATACAGGAGATCCTTTAAGGTGTCTCTAAATACTACCATGCCCTGTGATTAAAGTCAATGGAAAACTATAGCAAGCTAATTCCAATATGACTACTAATGGCCCAAATCCTTCAAGAATGAAGGTTTGGTCACCCCACAAGGCTAAGCAACACAAACACCTGAAGTGCTTGCTGAAGGTAAAGAGAATATGGAATGGGTAACCAGTTGAAGAAACAAGGATTGTAATTGTTATAAGTATTTCCTCCATGTATGTGTGCATCCAATATTTTTGTTTTGTTTACTTATAAAATATAAGATGTAAATAGTGCTAGTGAGTTTTCATTTGTACGCACGTTAGTTGTATCGTATTAGGCACAAATATATCTTTGTAATTGTCTTTATTTAGAGATTGGGTATGGTTTAACGAGATGTACACAGGTGCTAACTTGACAAGGGGCGGACTGTGATGGTTAAGGTTGTGTGTCGGTTTGGCTGGGCCATGATTCTCAGTGGTTATGTAATGATGTAGTTTGGTAGTTAACATAATGATGTAGTTTGGCAGTTATGTAATCAGGTAGTTATCCTCCATGTTATGTTCTGATGTGATCAGCCAATCAGTTGTAAAGGGAGTTTCCTCAGGAGTGTGGCCTGCATCCAGTATACATATGGATGTTCTGTCAAAGCTCACTTGTTTGCTGTGGATCCTGCATCCAGCTTGTCATCATCTGACCTCTGCTTCTTTGGACTTGAACCAGCGGCCTGGTGTATTGACTGCCTATCTTGGGATTTGTTGGTCTCCACAGCCTGTGAGCCAGCAGCCTGCCGTCTTACCTGCCAATCTTGGATTCATCAGCCTATGCAGCCTGTGAGCCAGTGGCCTGCTGTCTGACCTGCCAATCTTGTGTTTTTCATCGTCTGCAGCTATGTGAGTCAGCAGAGGCCTCCAGCCTGACCCCTGACCTACAGACTTGGGAGTTGCCAGCCTCTACAACTGCATAAGCCATTTCTTTGAGATAAATATCTCTTTCTCCACCTATATGTACGCTTCACTGGTTTTGCTTCTCTAAGAGAACCCAGCTTAAGATAATCATCCTAACTTTTTCTTTTGCAAAACTTTCTAATTGATCTTTTCTTTGTTTAAAGCATCAGTATTTATGCCACTAGGAGTTTATAGACTCTGCTTTTTAATATATACACATTTGACTTCAAAATCTCCTTTCTGTTTCTATTCCTTATGCCAGTGAAGATGACAAGGATGGGGATCTAGGTAAGAGTTTGATGAATTTGAACCATTTGCTCACTAGAGTTGAAAAGCCCATATTCTATGGAGTCCTTGGATGGTGCAAATGGCTAAGGTGCTAGTCTGCTAAATTAAAGGTTGGATGTTCAAGTCCACCCCGGAGTACCTTGGAAGAAAGGTCTGCTGATCTACTTCTGAAGAATCAGTCATTGAAAACCCTCTGTAGCATAGCTCTACTCTGACACACATGGAGTTGCCATGAGTCAGAAATGACTCCATGGCAACTTTCATGGATATTCTAAAAGAAAAGTTGAATACTTGGAGGCATAGAGAAGTAGTTTTAGAAGAGAAAAATGATTTCAGAGAAGAGGGTGAGGAGGGGGAAAATATGGAGATAAGAAATCAAGGAAAGAAATATAAAAATTAGAAAGGAGATTATTTTTATTATTATTATTGTCCTTGCGAGACCAGCCAGGGACGGGAAAGGCCTTAAGCAACAAGTTATGTCAGTTAAAAATTTTTCTAGAAGAAGAATGGTGTCAACCACAAAACATTGTTTATCTCACTCGCGGTTAAAGTTTAAGCTGCTTCCTTCTAATCTTTCTGCTTTCAGCTGTCTTTCAGATCAACCAATTAAAACTAGAATCCTGGCCATGCTCAGTAAGAGACCAGGTTGACCACCAGATGGCCCCATCCCATAATAAGTCTTGCCTATGAACCAAAAGACCTATGCCAAGAACCAAAATCACTGGACATACGTCATGGAGGAGTGACTGAGCCCATTTCAGAAGTGAGAAGTCCGTCAGCCACTTCCGTGCCAAATCCTAGCCCGACCCCTTTTTGAATATGTATGAAATCAATGAATATGTATGACTTCCCCTTTCCTCCCCAGTATAAAACTTCCGCCAGACCTTTTTACTGGGAGATAGTGCTTTGGGAGCAATCCCCCTGTCTCCTTACTCGCTGGAAGTAATAAACTATGCCTTGCTTTAAATCCACTTGACTCTTGGTTATTCTTAGCGAGAGTACAAGCAGTGACCCCACTGCATGCAGTAACACTGTGGTAAAGCAAAATTATTGAGGTGAATGAATCAAAGATTTTTACTAAAATGGAAATGTACAACTTACTCTAAGAATTTTACTGAAAAAGTACCATTTGAACAATGTCAGGAGAAAAGTTAACCTGTTTCCTTTCACTTCTCCTTTTACCGCATGTAATATTTAATGAATTAATATTTAAACAATTCAATGAAAGATAAATAATATGTTTACATGCAATTTTCAGATCTTCTTTCTAGTTTATTTCAGTGTGTAAGACTGATATTTTCATTTAAATTGAATTATACAAACATTGGAACACAGTTTGGAAGATTTGTGTTTTCAGAGTTGGCTGTCAGCCCAGTGCAGGCTGTCATGAGGCTTTCTCTCAGATATACTATCAAGCTCAGGTAGAGGAAAGAAACTCAAGAAAGTGTAATTGCAGTGTCAAAACATGCTGGATGACATAGGTGGGAGTATTAAAATAAATATGAAAACAATAATAAAGATCAAGATGTCAGAATTTTAGTTAATAATTACATATTTCTAGAATAACACAAGAAAATTGCTGGTTTTCAGTTCACACAAATCTGCTTGATGAATATGATTAAGGTTCAATTAAAATATTCAAAGGAAAAATAATACATATTTTTAAAAATAATTAAGCCAAACAGGGATTTCCCAAACTTGAAACCAGGGGAAAACTAAATTCTTCAGTGATTAGAATGCATTTAATTTAGTTTCAGGGCTAACATTCATCCTAATCCCAACTTTCCTCTCCCCCACAACCAAACCAGTTGCCACTGAGTCAGTTCTGACTCCTGGTGACCCCACGTGTTAGAGTAGAACTGCACTCCATAGGGTTTTCAAGGCTGTAATCTTTTGGAAGCAGATCGCCAAGTCTCTCTTCTGAGGTGCCTCCGGGTGGGTTCAAACCTCCAACCTTCAGTTAGCAGCTGAGTGTGTAACCATTTACACCAAGCCCAGAACCCAGCTTTAATGCTAACCCTATTTAAAATAATATTTACATATTATTATGCTTCTTTTTGTGGTTGCTTACCCACTTATTTTTCCTCAGAAGTGAAGGAACACCTGTATGTAAACAACCGATTTTTTGATTTGCAGCCAAGCACTTTAACCACTGTGCTCCCAGGACTCCTTTAACTAAATATACATAATAATAACGTTTTATGTAGAGGGACTCTTGAAACTTTATTATTATGTATATTTACTTAAAGGAGCCCGGGGAGCACAGTAGTTAAAATGCTGGGCTGCTAACCAAAAGATCGGTTGCTTGAACCCCCAGCAGCTCAGTGTGAGAAAGATGTGGCAGTCTGCTTCTATAAAGATTTACAGCCTTGGAAACCCTATGGAGCAGTTCTACCCTGTCCTATAGGATCACTATAGGTTGGAATTGACTGGACGGCAGTGGGATTGGTTTTTGGGTATATTTATTTAATCAGGAGCCCGGGTGACGCAGTGGGTAAGAGCTACTGCTGCTGACCAAAAGGTCGGCAATTCAAATCCACCAGTCCCTCCTTGGAAACCCTGTGGGGTAGTTCTACTCTGTCCTATAGGGTCTCTATGAGTTGGAATTGACTTGACTGCAACAAGTTTTTATTTAATCAAAAGCTTAAAGATAGAAATACTCTACTGCAATGTTGCTGTAGAAGGTTGCAACCACAGGTTCATTGAAAGCATTTTTGGCACTGATATAAATGATGGGCATTTGAGGAATGCTGAGGCCATTAACTATGCTCCAAAGTTTCTTCTCAAGTGTCCTTTTCCCTACCTCCCATCCTCCTCCCTTCTCTATCCTCCCCCAGCCACCCTGCATGTATTAAAAAGATGCCATTCTAGCCAGTGCCTCTCATTTTAGAATACTTTCAGAAGGAAGAAAGGGTAGAAAGCAGAAAAGATCATGCTAGGCAGATAGACCCGTGGAGGACTGCTAAGAGTACGCCATGGTAGACAGCTTCCCACCTTCCCTATGAATAGAGTTTGCAAAATGCACACAGTTGCTTTCGGAACACACCACATGCCTCCTGAGAGGTGATTTGAGAAGTCTGAGGCAGTAATAATTGTTTTCTCTCTTGACTGTTTATTTGAGGATTGATGTTTCAAAGCCCTGACCAAGAGTTCTTAGAATATTTTAAAGTAATACTTTTACATAAAATCAATAGAACTGCCTTTTCCTGGGAGCCAAGTCTTCACTGCTTTTTTGTGGTCTTTGGTCATGAGTCACTTGATGGCTGTGTGTCCCTGAACAAACACTCCCAACCAAGGGCTCTGTCCAACGCACCCACCAGCAATACTAGTAAGTGCATTTCATTTGTGCTTGGTAGCCCACTGTTAAGTGAAGTCAACTAGTCTTCCAAATAATTGGCCTGAAACACTGCATTTTCATTCAGCATTGCATTTAATAGGAATAAATCATCTCTTTCTGTGAATAACAAAAAGAACTTTATTTTTATTTCAATTATGGCATATCTGTTATTCTGTCTTAAATCATATCAAATTGTTTGCACACCTACTTTACTGTTAGACCATCAATCCCTCGAAGATAGGTATGTTTCTTGCTCGTTGTATCTCTGACACATATGGTGCCTGCATATATAAAGTGTTGCTTAAATATTGTGTATTGTTGATGAAATAACTTTCACCTCATGAAAAGGTAGGACAATTTGAGAAGCTTACATGTATATTGTGTTATATAGAGGTTGTAATTTCATGTGTTGTAAAATTTCATGTGTTGAAATGGTTAAATTCATGTGTGATTTAGAAAATAATATTTGGAATCATTATTCCCTGACCTTGAGCATGGAGAAATGTGACCTTAGCTAGGGCTGGGCCCTCACAAACTCACGAAAACACATCAGCTGGGCCCTGAGATAGACAATAGATGGGACAATCTCAGAAATTATCTTAAGGAAGTTTTCACAAAAGGACAATCAAACCTAACACAAAAGACTTCCCATTTTTTGTCTTTTTCTATTAGCATTTAGTGAATAGAAATTTGTTGGACCAATGAACACCCTCCTCACTTTCATAACTAAAACCTGTACCAACGATTGTTAAGAAAGATGATTCAAAGTGTAAGATCACAATTTCTAGCCAATCTGTGAAAGGTGACTCTTTCAATGATTCTACCCATTTTGTGATGTTGATATGTACTGATGATTCTGTAACCTTCCTTGGATTCAGGCAGACATTCTAGCTCTGGCAGCATCCTTGTTCACTTCCCACTTTTGTCTTTTTGAATATACGCCGAATAAAACTTTCTTTTTGCTTTACTAAACTTTATGACATTTTTCTTCTACAACATGTGTTGTAAGAATAAAATTAAAACATGCTCTTAATGTCTATAGATGAGAGGAACTATATGAAAGAGATGAGTTAGCAGTGGGAAGCAAGGGAATGACTGGTCTTGTTATTCTACAATTTGGAAATGAAAGACAGCTGGAAGCATCTCAGAAAAAGTAACTTGGTGGGTGGCTCAAAGAGAGCTGCTTTAGAAGCAGAAAGAAGGCGTTCTGTCTTAGGTAGACCTGTGCCACCTTGAAGAGACCCAGGTAACAAGAGCTAAAGATTTACTTCAACACTCCTTGTGCTCCAAAGCAGCTAGGGCAAAATGCTCGCTTATAAAATAGAGACTTTGCTGAGCACGACTACAGTCAGATGTGGCCTTAGTGACCTGCTAAATCAGCAGCACAGGAGAGAGGCTGGGGATGATGCAACCTACGGAGAATCACAGAGTCTACTAGGAGACGGAAGAATTGAAAATTCAGAAGAGGGTAGTCTCTAACCCAAGAAGGGTTGGGGTTCTGTAGCAAGTTAAGTGCATTAATTTTGTTGTTAGACAGATCTAGGTTGAGCTACATTCTACTACTTGGTAGATTTTGACTTGGAGAAAGTTAAGTCTTCCTTTCATCCGAAAATGAGGATATATGATACGTGACACAAAGTTTGCATTAAGTATTTTATGTTATTATTTTACATTACTGTTATTAATTGGAAACAGCCAGAGCTGTACTTAAGAGGACCAGAACATTCCAGAGCAAAAGGGTAAAACAGCCAGGAGCCCAGTGAGATAACTTGTTTATGCACAAACCTTTCTGAAGAGATAGAGGTTTCCACTTGCCTTTAAATTGCCGTCAATTCAGACTCCAGGCTATAACCGGTTTGTACTGGAAAAGGGTGGCTCAACTTAGCTGTTAGATCATTGAGGAATAGAGAAGGAACTCTGGGCTCTATGCCCCACTAGATATGCTCCCCCAACTGGACTGAGTTTAGCCAGTGATTTACAAACATGTCCACATCTTTGTATTTGGAGAGTTTTATTCATTTTCATTTGGTTACATTTTAAAACCTCTTTCTGAAAATGCTAATTGGTTGGCAATGGTGGGGCTAGAGAAGTTTCAGAATCAAGCAACCCGGCAGAGCTGAATGGAGAAAGTGGGCTCAAAAAAGGGGAAGGATGATCTTTCCACCCTAGTCCTAGTTCTCTGAACTGGAGAAAAATTGCCAGTAGACCTACAGCCTGCGTAGCTCTGGGCATGGCCTTTGAGATTGCAAAGTCCAATCTTTTCATTAAAGGCAGTTAAACACCTAAGTATCTGTTGTAGGGTTTATATACCCACAGATTTTAAAAAATACAATGAGAATAAAATGTTTTGTCATACCAAGTTTCCAAAAATATTGTCACCTTCTCTATACGAGCTTTAGATTCCTTACTTGCATCATGTGAACACAGAGCGTTGCATTCCTTAACTAGGTTGAATTCCTACACCCAACCCCTTCCAAATAATAATAATGATAATAAGGATGAGGATGATGATGGTTGTTATGATGATAATTGCCATCTAGTGGGTGCTTATTGTGTTTCAAGCATTGTACTAGGCACATTTTATGACTAGCCCCTCAAATCCTGTAGCCTCAAGTGGCTTCGTCTCTGTCATGAGCCACATATCAAGAAGCACACACAATATAGCGCTCAAAATTAATTGAACCAAATTTCTTTCTTTGTAGAGAATGTGAAAGAGTTTCTAATATAGAATCTATGGCAACACTTCTCAGATACCTTCCCTCTTCACCCTCGTTCTTTTGAATGATTGCGGAGCTCAAAAAAAAAAAAGACTATAAATGAAATTTAAAAATTAGCCCCAAATTCTCTCTAAAACTAGAATATTTTCCTTCTTTATTTCTTGCTCTTCTACCACCCTTCCCATCCAACACACACACACACACATACACACACACACTTCTTTATTTTGCAGCTTGATCTAAACTCTATGGCTTCTGTTTTGTTTTTCTTTCCACTTGATGAAAGAATGCTCTGCTTTTCATCAAGTGTTTTCTGGTCTCTCTATTCTGTGTGACACAAAGTGCAGGTTCAGCGTTGGGAAAGATAAAACTCTACTTAATGGGTGAGGACACTTGTTAAATTATTTAATGCTCACAAGAAGTTAGGACAAGTTGTCTGATTTCAGAGCCCAATTATAAGTACACGTTTGTCTGCATAGTCCCACACCTCTCAGACTAAAAATCAGGAGATAAGTATGACCCATCTTCTAAAGCATCAATTGTAAGTAATTGAAGGCATTGCTTTTTATATAAAAGCAGGTACAATGTATTATGCAGTGTGGCAATAACTTTTAATTAATTATAAATATGCATTTTTTTCTTCCTAATAGATTTCCAAATTTATTCTAGATGGCAATATGTCCAGCTAAAAGTCTACATTTCCCAGCTTCCATTATAAACTGAAGCCACCATCTGGGTCTCCCAGGAAAGTTTATTAAAAGATAATGACTTGGCTTATCTTGGGCCTTTTTTCTCTTCCATCCTATCCTCTTTCTTCTTGCCTGGATCATGGATGTTTGAGTGATAGAAGCTGTCTTGGGGCTTAGAGTGCACCTTGAGAATGAAAGCCATGTGCTAATGATGAAAAAACAGAATCACAGAAGGAACCTATGTCTAGATTGCAGGGTTGCCAGATGAAATATAAGACATCTAGTTAAACTGAAATTCCAGATAAACAATAAATAACTTTTAGTATAAGTATGACCCAAATATTACATGAGATGCACCTATACAAAAAATTATCATTTGTCATAAATTCAAATTTAACTGAGTATCTTGTGTTTTTTTTGGTTGTTTGTATAAATACATCAATTTATTTAATGAAACTAGCAAAAAAAGAAGAAGAAGAACAAAGCTATGGCAAATATATTCTTATTTCAACCTCGGTATATCGTTATATTTGAACTAAATTTCTTTAGGCAGCATATAGCTGGGTTATTTTTTGTTTATTTGTTTTAATAAAACTTTAATTTTATAACAGTTTTAAATTTAAAGAAAAATCACAAAGATAGTAGACAGGGTGCACATATACCCCATATCCAGTTTCTTCTGTCATTACATTAGTATGGTACCTTTGCTACAATTAATGAATGAACACTGACACATTATTAACTAAAATCCATAATTTATTTATATTTCCTCAGTTCTTACTTAATATATATATTTTTTCTATTCCAGGATCTCATCCAGTATCCTGGAATATCATGTCTCCTTAGGCTACTATTGGTTGTGATAGTTTCTCAGATTTGCCTTGTTTTTGATCACCTTGAAAACTTTGAGGAGTACTAGTAAGACATTTTGTTCAATGTTCTCAGTTGGAATTTGTCTGATTTTTTTCTTATAATTAGACTGGGTTATGTGTTTTGGGGAAGACCACAGAGGTAAAGTGACATGTTCATCAAATCATGTTAAGGGTACATTATTTTACCAACATTTTTTACTGTTTATGTTGACCTTGATCACCTGGCAGAAGTAGTGTTTTTCAGGTTTCTCCACTGTAAAATTATTCTTTTTTGTTCCCTCTTGAGTCATGTTCTTATCCAATCTGTCTTTTAATTGTTATATTTAGACCATTTATATTTAGTGTAATTATTGACACATTAGGGCTTAAGTCTGTCATTTCATTTTTTGTTTTCCTTTTGTTATCTGTTTTCCCCTCTTTATTTTCTCTTTCCTGATTTCCCATAGGATATGTGAACTGTTTTTAGAATTTCATTTTTTCATTACATAGTGTTTTTTTATTGTATTTCTTTGTATAGTTTTTTTAGTGATTGCTTGAAAATGTATTTACCCATATTTTTGGTATTCTATGTTTTTAGTTTCTTCTCAATGTTCCAAAGTTACTTCTTTTATCATTTCCTTTTTTTTTGAGTACCTCTTTTAGCCATTATTTTAGGGTAAAACACCTGACAACAAATTCTGTTAGTATCTCTTCTTCTGAGAATATCTTTATTACCCTTTCATTCCTGAAAAAGATTTTTACTGGATATAGAATTATGTGTGACAGTTCTTTTCTTGCAGAACTAAAAAATATGCCACTTTCTACTGGCCACCATAGTTTCTGATGAGAAATTCACTGCCAATGAATTTTTTTTTTTTTTTCCTGTAGGTAATGCACTATTTCTCTCTGGCCGCTTTTATTTACTTATTTATTGTTTTTAGTTTTCTGAAATTTGACTATGATGTGCCTTAGCATGGGTTTCTTTGGATTTATCCTGTTTGGGGTTCACTAAAATTCTTGAAATTACAGGTTTATGATTTTTTTGTCAAATTTGGGGAATTTTCATCCATTATTTTTTAAATACTTGTGGAGCCCTATCTTTTTTAATCCTCTCCTTCTGGGACTGTGATGATATGAATACTAGATATTTTGTTATAGTCTTACATGTCCCTGAAGCTCTGTTCAATTTTTTCAGTTTATTTTCTATGTTGTTCAGGTTGTTTAATTTCTACTCTGCTGTGTTCAATATCACTAATTCTTTTCTTTATTATTTCTGTTTGTTGTTGAGCCTAACTAGGGAGTTTTGCATTTCATTTATTGTATGTTTCAGTCCTAAAATTTCCAAGTGATGCTTTTTTATATTTTTCATTTCTTTACAAAGACTTTCTATTTTCTCAATTGTTTTTATAATTTCTCACTGAAGCATTTATATGATGGCTGTTTTAAAAATTCTTGTCAGATAATTCTGACATCGGTTTCATCTCAGTGTTTGCATCTATTGATTGTCTTTCTTATTCAGTTTGAGATCTTTCTGTTTCTTGGCATGATGAAGAATTTTTGACTGAAACTTGAAAATTTTATTGTAAGATTGTGTTGCAAGATCTTGGATATTATTTAAGTATTGTATTTTAGCCTCCTCTGAGACTGTGCCAGTGGATGTTCCAAGCCTTGTTATTGCTGGATGGGGGTGGAAGTTAATGTTTTCCACTTAGATTCTTTTGACACCTCCATATGACACCCTTGTTGCTGCAGGGAATTCAGGCTCCCCACTAAGCCTTGGCTAACACCACCCTTGCTGGGAAGGGAAGTGTCTTAATTATCTAGTGCTGCTATAACAGAAGTAACCACAAGTGGATGACGTTAACAAAGAGAAATTTATTTTCTCACAGTCTAGTAGGCTAGAAGTCCAAATTCAGGACATCAGCTCCAGGAGAAGGCTTCCTTTCTCTGTTGGCTCTGGAGGAAAGTCCTTCTGTCTTAGGCTGGGTTCTCTAGATAAGCAAAACCAGTAAAGTGTATAAATATATGTATATATATAGAGAGAGATTATATCAAGGAAACAATTCATGCAATTGTAGAGGCTAAAATGTTCCAAGTCCGTGGGTCAGGGTAGAGGCCTCTCCCGAGTCACACAGCCGCAGAAGCTGGCAAGCCCAGGATTGGCAAGTTGGAGAGCAAGGCCCCCACTCACAGGCTGTGCAGATCGACGAATCCCAGGTTCGGCAGATAAGCTGACAGCTCAAGTCCCAAGAACTGGAGATGAGATGACAGGAAACAGCAGAAGGATCCAGAGAGAGCAAAAAGCCAGAACGTCTGCTTATATACAGATGTGGCCACACCCCCAAGGAGACTCCCTTTCATCTGATTGGCTACTCACAGTATATTCAATCATGGCAGCGATTACATTAAAACACGGAGAATCATGGCCCAGCCAAGTTGACACACAATCTTAACCATCACACCTTCTCATCAATCTTCCCCTAGACTAGGAGATTCTCTGTGCAGGAACCCTGGGTCCAAAGGACATGCTCTGCTCCCGGTGCTGCTGTCTTGGTGGTATGAGGTGCCCCTGTTTCTATGCTCAATTCTCTCTTTTATATCTCAAAGGAGATTGGCTCAAGACACAATTCAATCTTCTAGATTGAGTCCTGCCTCATTCACATAACTGCCACCTTCATTAACATCATAGAGGTGGGATTTACAACACATAGGAAAATCATATCAGATGACAAAATGGTGGACAATCACACAATACTGCAAATCATGGCCTAGCCAAATTGATACACATATTTTTTGGAGACACAGTTCAGCCCATGACAGGGAGGGACACCTGGTTATTGCTCCTCATATGGCCTCAACTGACACCATAGAGTGGGTAGCTGCATTACCTCTGGGTTGTGGTGAAACTACTGATTCTCTCCTGGGCCTCCTCTGACACCACACCAACAAAGAGGAAGAATACCTCATGACTGCTGGATAAGGGTGAAAACTCAGGTTACCTCTGTGGTCTCCACTGACACAATGGTGGAGAAGGGACTTGTTAACTTTCTGGCAGGGATGAAAGTCCTGGCTCCCTAATTGGCCTTCCCTGTCATCTCAGAGGGCATTTGGTGTACCTTGTTACCTCCTGGCAAGAGTGGGAGTCTAGGCTCCCCACTGCACCTTTGCTGGCGTTGGTGGGGGTGGGGCTGCAGTGTTTTCTTTGGTGTCTGACTGGAGTAGAATAGTTGCTGCCTAAAAGTTTTTCTTGCTAGGCTTCCCTTTTCATGGTCCTTTGGCTGGAGAGTGCAGCCTTTTGTTAGGAATGTTTTTTGTTTCTGTTCATTGGTTTTTCTTGGTTGCCTGCTTCTCTGGTATTCTGTCTAAGATGTTTGAGGCAGAAAGAAAACCCAGGGAAATCACCTCAGTGTCTTTCCTGGGGTCCCTAACTTGTTTTCCTTCTTTTCTTTATCTTTCAGAGTCTTTTAATGTTTGTTTATATATAATGTCCAAGGTTCTTAGTTGTACTTAGTGGTAGGAATAGGGAAAATTACATCTACTTCATCTTCCCCAGTGTCTTACATTTTTATTTGCTAATATGGCATCCCTCCTAGGTTATAATTATGGAGCTGAGCTACCAGCTCTAGACTGTTTATATCTACGATTCCTATTTAGTGAGAAAAGTAAAAACTCTTGTAGAAATATTCAAGGCAATTAGGAGACTTCAAAGAAATTTCTTCTTTTTTTTTTGCATGTCAACAGATTCCCTTAGAATATAGATTATGGTCTTTTGATTAAAGTTTGATGTATTGCCTAGGGGTACTTTAAAACATTTATTTTAGTTTTTAAAGCCTAGAAAATAAAAAAAAAAATTATATGTTTTTGACTCTGTCAATCAGCATGAAATATTTCTGACCTTTTATTTTATGTCTACTCTACTGAGTTCTTCCTGTACAAAAGCCAGGTATGGAATGATGTGTTTTTACATTTTAGTTCATTTAATTTTCATAATGATTCTATGAGGTAGTTATCCTCACTGTACAGACAGAGTGCCTGAGATGTAAGAGGTTAAGTAACTTTCCAGAGTAAGGTAGCAAGTATTTGATTCCAGATCTGTCTAGTACATACCTGTGCTACGTACGTCACTACATTGTACTTCTTCCTGTGGGTGCAGAACATCTCACGCTTACTCTCTTCACCTTTTCTCACTAGACTGCTGTTGCTTTTGTGTTAGCTGATTTTGCCATCTTTCATCAGACTTGCCTTATATGAACTCTGTTCACCGAGTTTCCATCTTCTTGCAGTTCTAGAATTCTGTATTCAGGGAAAAGCTTCCTTCCTTATTAAGAAGTTCTAGTTCTACTCAGTTAAAATCTTGTGGCAGTGCTAAAAAAAAGTTATAAAAAAATAAATTATTTTGTGTCTAGGACTTTATTTACATTGAGGGAAAAAAAAGTTTGAGATGTTTTATGTCCCTCATAAGAAAGCACATTCTTCAGAATTCCATAAACTTAATGTCTTACTTCAATAATATCATATTTTGTTTACAAGAAGAAAGTAAAGAAATTAGTATCTACTGAGTTAAAAGTTACTCACCATCTAATGCAAGTTAGGTGAATGTTTCAGTGATACCATTTGGGATACATCTCACCTACCTTAGTTGTGAATTAGTTGCTTTGGTTATTTAAATGTTTTGAAGTGTGGAGTGTTCTTTTCTGTTCTAATTAATTGTGAGCCAAAGAAAGACGAAATAAGCAGCGTGGACTGGAGCTTGATGAAAAACTTCAAATTCCAAAATAACTCTTTTACACAACTAAAACAAGTTAGGTCAATGCAGAAATAGAAATGTATCAGGCAGGGGTTTGAATCAATTTAGGTGCTGGGGTCATTTACCAGAAATATGGTGTTTGGCTCCCTGGGTGACAAGGAGGATGTGCAGGTAGTCCTACTCTGCTTTGAACCTATTGGCTTTGGATTTGAACCCCTGCTCTAGCACTTGTCAGCTGTTACAAGTTACAGAGACTCTCTGAGTCACATTTTCCTAATCTGAAATGGGGATAGCAATATTCAGCTTGTTCTTACATGAATTAAATGAGATAAAATATGTAAAGTATTTGCCACATATTATAATTGTCCAATAAAAAAAATTATTATTCTCTGGCTTAAGTTTACCTAGATTATTTCCAGATTTTACTTACTTTGTGTTTTAAACCTGGTTTGAGAATGCATTTGAATTCTTCCCATCTTGGATCCCATCTGGCTGACCAGCATCACTGTGCTTGGTCAGTTGGATAACCTGCTTCTCATAGAGAGATCACAGGCTGGTGAGAAACAGGTACCGACTGGGGTTGTTTACAAGAAAAGTGTGGAACACTATGCTGAGGCATTTTTATAAAAACTGTGTGGGCTATACCATATCCATGATACTTTTAAAATTGCTCTGTAAAAACAAAGGAAATATATATAATTAATTGAAGAACTTAGGCCAAAATCTGCATATCTGGAGTGGAGTTGTAGGGAACAAGTAGAAAGTACTTTATTTATGTTTGTTAAATTAATTTTTACTTAATTATTTGTAAATTCGGCCTTTTCACTTACTATCTGTGTGCCCTTGACCAAATTTAAGTTCTCCATTTCTAGAGTCCTCATAAACAAAGTAGGGATAATAATAGTTTAAACTTAACAGAGCTCTTGTAACGAAGTCATGCATGTAAAAGCTTTAGCACAGTCCTCAAAACATAGTGGGTGCTCACAAAATGTTAACTCATTTTCTTGGTATTGAAAATAATTCTAAACTCTCCTTGGGCTAAAATAACAAAGAGTTAGACAAGACTCTAGGAGAAAGAGATAGCTGAAGTCTTGCCAATTTGAAACAATTTGAGGCAGGCTGGTTCCTCTAGCAGGGCCTTATTTGTTCCACATCCCAATGCCTGGGTACCAGCTCTGAAGACCCATGAATTGGATTTTGTCAGAACATCAGGGTGAGGGTCGGGATGACTGACACACACCCTAAAAAAAAATACCAAACCCCATTGCCATCCAGTCGATTGCGACTCCTAGCGATCCTCTAGGACAGAGTAGAATTGCTCCATAGGGTTTCCAAGTAGTGGCTGGTGGATTTGAACTGCTGACCTTTCAGTTAGCAGCTGAGCTTTAACCACTGTGCCACCAGAACACACACCTTAGCTACCTATTTCTATAAAATGGTGCTGATTTAAGGTCTCAATTTCTAGTCTAATAAGGTGGTTGAGTTGGGCATTAAAAAAAATACTTTCAATCTTCTATTAGCTTTGGCTCTTTTTTACCTCTCCACAACATGTAGAATTAGAAGTATGCTGTTGTTGTTAGGTGCCATCGAGTCAGTTCTGACTCATAGCAACCCTATGCACCACAGAAGGAAACACTGCCTGGTCCTGTCCCCTGCTCACAATCGTTATGCTTGAGTCCATTGTTGCAGCCACTGTGTCAATCCATCTCGTTGAGAGTCTTCCTCTTTTTGCTGACCCTGTACTTTACCAAGCATTATGTCCTCTCCAGGGGCTGATCCCTCCTGACAACATGTGCAAAGTATGTAAGATGTAGTCTCTCCAGCCTTGCTTCTAAGGAGCATTCTGATTGTACTTCTTCCAAGACAGATTTTTTTGTTCTTTTGGCAGTCCATGGCATATTCAATATTCTCTGCCAACACCACAATTAAAAGGCGTCAGTTCTTCTTCTGTCTTCCTTATTCATTATCCAGCTTCTGCATGCATATGATGCGATTGAAAATACCATGGATGGGTCAGGTGCACCTTAGTCTTCAAGGTGACATCTTTGCTTTCCAACACTTTAAAGAGGTCTTTTGTGTCAGGTTTGCCCAATGCAATGCGTCTTTTGATTTCTTGACTGCTGCTTCCGTGCGTGTTGATTATGGATACAAGTAAAATGAAATCATTGACAACTTCAAACTTTTCTCCATTTATCATGCTGTTGCTTATTGGTTCAGTTGTGAGGATTTTTGTTTTCTTTATGTTGAAGTCTAATCCATACCGAGGGCTGTGGTCTTTGATCTTCATCAGTAAGTGCTTGAAGTCCTCTTCACTTTCAGCAAGCAAAGCTGTGTCATATGTACAACGCAGGTTGTCAGTGAGTCTTCCTCCAAACCTGATGCCCTTTTCTTCTTCATATAGTCCAGCTTCTCGGATTATTTGCTCAGCATACAAACTGAATAGGTATGGTGAAAGGATGCAACCCTGATGCACACCTTTCCTGACTTTAAACCACGCAGTATCCCCTTGTTCTGTGCAAAGAACTGCCTCTTGGTCTCTGTACAGGTTCCTCATGAGCACAATTAAGTGTTCTGGAATTCCCATTCTTTGCAATGTTATTCATAATTTGTTATGATCAACACAGTCAAATGCCTTAGCATAGGCAATAAAACACAGGTAAACATTTTTCTGGTATTCTCTGCTTTCAGCCAGGATCCATCTGACATCAGCAATGATATCCCTGGTTCCACGTCCTCTTCTGAATCCGGCCTGAATTTCTGGCAGTTCCCTGTTGATATACTGCTGCAGCCGCTTTTGTATGATCTTCAGCAAAATTTTACTTGTGTGTGAGATTAATGATATTGTTCGATAATTTCCACATTCAGTTGGACCACCTTTCTTGGGAATAGGCATAAATATGGATCTCTTCCAGTCGGTTGGCCAGGTAACTGTCTTCCAAATTTCTTGGTATAGATGAGTGAGCACTTCCAGCACTGCATCTGTTTGTTGAAACATCTCAATTGATATTCCGTCAATTCCTGGAGCCTTGTTTTTCGCCAATGCCTTCAGTGCAGCTTGGACTTCTTCCTTCAGTACCATCGGTTCCTGATCATAAGCTACTCTTAAAATGGTTGAACATCGACCAATTCTTTTTGGTATAATGACTGTGTATTCCTTTCGTCTTTGTTTGATGCTTCTTGCGTCATTTAATATTTTCCCCGTAGAATCCTTCACTATTGCAATTCGAAGCTTGAATTTTTCTTCAGTTCTTTCGGCTTGAGAAATGCTGAGCATGTTCTTCCCTGTTGGTTTTCTATCTCCAATTTTTTGCATATGTCATTATAATACTTTACTTTGTCTTCTCTACCTGCCCTTTGAAATCTTCTGTTCAATTCTTTTACTTCATCATTTATTCCTTTTGCTTTAGCTACTCGATGTTCAAGAGCAAGTTTCAGAGTCTCTTCTGACATCTATTTTAGTCTCTTCTTTCTTTCCTGTCTTTTTAATGACCACTTGCTTTCTTCATGTATGATATACCTGATATCATTCGACAACTCTTCTGGTCTTTGGTCATTAGTGTTCAGCACAGTCAAATCTATTCTTGAGATGATCTCTAAATTCAGGTGGGATATACTCGAAGTTGTACTTCCGCTTTCATGGACTTGTTCTAATTTTCTTCAGTTTCAACTTGAACTTGCATATGAGCAATTGATGATCTGTTCTACAGTCTGCCCTTGGCTTTGTTCTGACTGATAATGTTGAGCTTTTCCATTGTCTCTTTCCACAGATGTAATCAATTTGATTCCTGTGTGTTCCATCTGGCGTGGTCCATGTATATAGTTGCTGTTTATGTTGGTGAAAAAGGTATTTGCAATGAAGAAGTCATTGGTCTTGAAAAATTCTATCAAACAATCTCCATCATTGTTTCTATCACCAAGGCCATATTTTCCAACTACCGATCCTTCTTTGTTTCCAACTTTCACATTCCAATCACCAGTAATTATCAGTGTTTCCTGAGTGCACGTTCCATCAATTTCAGACTACAGAAGCTGGTAAAAATCTTCAATTTCTTCATGTTTGGCCTCAGTGGTTGGTGCATAAATTTGAATAATAGTCGCATTAACTGGTCTTCCTTGTAGGCGTATGGATATTATCCTATCACTGACAACGTTGTACTTCAGGATAGATCTTGAAATGTTCTTTTTGACGATGAATGCAAAGCCATTCCTCTTCAAGTTGTCATTCCTGGAGTAGTAGATCATATGTTTGTCTGATTCAAAATGGCCACTACCAGTCCATTTCTACTCACTAATGCCCAAGATATCAATGTTTATGCATTCCATGTCATTTTTGATGATTTCCTATTTTCCTAGATCCATAATTCTTACATTCCATGTTCCGATTATTAATGGATGTTTGCAGCTGTTTCTTCTCATTTTGAGTCGTGCCACTTCAGCAAATGAAGGTCCTGAAAGCTTGACTCCATCCATGTCAGTAAGGTCAACTCTACTTTGAGGAGGCAGCTCTTCCCCAGCCCTCTTTTGAGTGCCTTCCAACCTGAAGGGCTCATCTTCTGGCACTATATCAGACAATGTTCTGCTGCTATTCATAAGGTTTTCACTGGCTAATTTTTTTCAGAAGTAGACTGCCAGGACCTTCTTCTTAGCCTGTCTTAGTCTGGAAGCTCAGCAGAAACCTGTCCACCATGGGTGACCCTGCTGATATCTGAATACCAGTGGCATAACTTTCAGCATCACAGAAACACGCAAGCCCCAATGATACGATGGTATCACCATCCCTTTCTAACTTCTCTGTTTCTAATTTTGGAATCCTCATTCTTGTCATTACATATTTTTTTTTCTGTCTCAAAACCCATATCCCTATATTTTCCACCTTCACTGTAGTTTTAATCCTGTTTTGTTTTACTTCTAAATCTTATTGAAACAGAGGCCTGAGTCAAATTTTCTTCTACTCAAATATAGGCCAGATTAATCCTCTTTAAATATCACTTTCTCATAGCCTCTCCGTAGCCACTGCAACCTGTTTCTATTACATTAAATACAATCTCTTTTGTTTGGTTTTCAATGTTCTCCATAAAATGACCACACTGCTACACACTCACATTTATTACCCAGTATTTGAATTCATTTTTTCAAAGTATATTAATTGAATACTTTCTACTTACTTGGGCCTGGGGATACATTGTTGAGATTACCTCAGGAAGCTTACAGCTCACAAAAAAGAAGGCAATTACAAGTAGAGTTATACTAAAATGAGGTCAGAAAATGTAAGCAGTAGCTAGACTGCAGAGCCCTGGTGGCACACTGCTTAAGAGCTTGGCTACTAACCAAAAGGTCGGCAGTTGGAATCCACCAGCCTCTTCTTGGAAACCCTATGGGACAGTTCTACTCTGTCCTACAGGGTTGCTATGAGTTGGAATTGACTCGTTGGCAATGGGTTTGGTTTTTAGGTTTTAGCTAGACTGTATTGGGCCTTGTAAATCATATTATGGAGTTTGGTTTTTAACCTAACAGAGTGAGGAGCCATTAAAGAGTTTTAAGCAAAAGAGTAACATACTTTGTATTTCAGAAGGAGCTCTCTGGAAGTAATGCTGAGAATGTATTACAGTGGGGCAGTGTCAGTATCCAGATGAGAGAGGGATATGACCTAGGGAAGTGAGTAGAGTGATGCAGAGAAGTAGACAGGTTTGAGAGGTCTGTGGAAGGCAGAGTTAGTGAGACTAAGATAGACTGGGAACATAGGTGAGAGAGGGAAGAGTCATGGAGCATGCCCTGTTTTCTGTCTTCGATCTAAGCTCCTTTAGGGTCCCTCCCTTCATTACCCAAGACAGCTTGAGGACCATGCTCGCCTCTCCACTCTTCCTAGTAATGCGCTCATTGCTGCAGAACTGTCCTTCTTTTGTCATTTTATGTCTCCAAATTTTATGTATCCCCTGGGCTCCACTGAAGTTCTGTTCACTTCATGAAGCCTTACTTTACCATTCTCTGCCTATTTTTCCCCTGAAATTTCAAAATCTTTATACTTCTGTTAGGAACCCTTATGGTGTAGTGGTTAAGAGCTTGGCTGCTAACCAAAAGTTCTGCAGTTCGAATGCATCAGCCACTCCTTGAAAACCCCGTGGGGCAGTTCTACTCTGTCCTGTAGAGTCACTATGAGTTGGAATTGATTTGGTGGCAATGGGTTTGGTTTTTGATTATACTTCTGTTAGGAGTTAGTTCTGTGCTGTCATGTTCTTTTTTGTTTGGTTTGTTTCCTATACATGGCCTCTGTTACTTTTCTATATCACTGAAGCTTCCAGAATAGTTTAGAAAGCATGAGAGGTTTTCAATAAATATTTGTTTATTGATTTGTTGGTTGGTTAGTTAATTAATACAATTATTTTTCCCCCTACAAAGAAGATTTCAGTTTTATAATAAGTACACAGAAAAGTAAATGCACTAAACTACCATTTTCTATGATGGCTGAGAAGTTGGATGTTGGGTATTTTAACTTAGTAAATGTTCGGATTAAATCATTTTGAAAGCATTAGAACCTACTATATATGTTTTATACCTATCCTGAATATAATTTAAATTTATTTCTTGAATTAAAACGCATTTAATAATCTTGAAATAAATGCAAGTTAGTAATCAAAATATCTTTTATCAATATGTACTATTATAAATAAATACCCAGTTGTTTTAATTTTCATGTTTTTGTGCAAAAATGAAAATTTAGTGCATTAGAAAACATTTTCTTAGTCTTATACTCTCAGATCTCTTACACATTTAGCAGATGGAAAGGACAGAAGTTTCAAAATGTTTGGCTATATTTGGTAAAGCTTTTTGGAAAATTTACATGTTAATTGAAATCCATTTTGTTAACCACTCTGTTTTCCATTTTCATAATATCTCACTTCATTCCTGACAAGTGAGAAATTTTCTACATTTGCCTTAGACTGAAAACTCAGCTTAAAATCTCATGGAAACACCATTTGCTTGAAAGTGCCAAGGTCAAGAAGATGGTAAAAGGGTTTTGCTCTCAGACTGTTCCTCTCTAATTAGCTTGTTTTTGTCTCTTCAAAGAACAGTCCCAAAGACCTTATGCAGGTTTTCCTTCCTCTGCAGATAAACAAGGTTAATTGTTTGCAAATGGATTTGTTTTGCTAGCCGGCTACAGAAAATCATACATACAAATGATTCTAAATCAAACCTGGATCTATTTCAAGGTTGATTTTAGATTTATATTTTTTTGCTTGTGAAATTTGATAATAATGAAGGAGCTTACACAAGAAGAGAAACGTGTCTAACAAAGCTTTTGAATGGTGGAAGTTGCATGACCTCTACACGGTCACTGCAGGATCCTTTCCTCCAGGTGCCCAGAGGTGCTTTTGCCTCACTCATCCCTTAGTTTTAACCAGTTGCTCTGGAGTTGATTTCAACTCATGGCAACCCTATGCGTGTCAGGGTAGAACTGTGCTCCACGTGGTTTTCAAGGGTTGATTTTTTGCAAGTAGATCACCAGGGCTTTCTTCCAAGGTGTCTCCGGGTGGACTTGAACCCCCAATCTTTTGGTTAACAGCTGAGCACGTTAACCGTTTTCACCACACAAAGACTCCATCCCTTGACTTAGATGCATGTAAAACAAAGCTTTTTACAGTATTATAAATCTAAACTCCTTAATTTTGAAAGGCATGAATGCCCTAGAACTACCCTGGTATTCTTAAAAAAATCAAAATAAGCACTAATTTGTAATTTCCTGGCATCTGTTATTTAAATACATTTATAAAATACTTCTAAGAAAAGTATTTGATAAGGACCTACAAGCTCCAGGAAAAAAAAAAATCGAATAAAGAGTGTGTTTTGCTGAATGAGGTTGCACTCAATTCAGTTACTTTTTTTTTCCTTTGAGTAGTAATGCAGTACTGACTAAAAAATTTTCAGATTTATCTTTTACCATAATTTTGACAATTTCTTCAAAATTTAAACTCAATCACTGTTGTTTCATTATACTTTTTTGTTGTTGTTGTGCTTTAGGTGAAATTTTACAGCTCAAGTTAGTTTCTCATACAAAATTTTATACACACTTTCTTATGTGACCCTGTTACCGCAATAATGCAGATTGGAGCCGCCTGCTGCAACAGCCAATTCTGAGACAGGGGTGAGGTGAGCAGCAAGAGTTTTATTATATACTGATATACAGGAGACAGAGGGGAATAAATTCCTCCAAAAACCCATCTCCCCCACTAGAGATTGGCCGAAGGCTTTATAGGGACAGGATTATGACTCTTAGAAGTTTGTGTTACTTCTCCCTTGAGGTGGTCACGTCCCAGATAAGTTAATCTTTTCTTGGGAGTTATCTGGCAACATCCTGGTTTTCTTGTCCCAAGATGGGTGCTTTGTTTGGTTTTTCATTCCTAGATCATTATTTTGTTTTCCACCCTCCAAAGAGGAACATGGGTTAATCTTAAACTTTTTGTAGAGACGGGAACAGGAGGGAAAAACAAGATCGTGAGACAATGCAGGGGTTAGCAATGGGGAGTAATAGTAATAGTCAGCCAGACCTATGCAACCTGTTCCAACCCTAGCTGCTATCCCTATAATGTGGCCGCACATTCCTCCTTTCTACCCTGGATTTCTCACATCCATTTAACCAGCTCCTATCCCCTTCTGCCTTCTTATCTCACCTCTGACAGGAGCTGCCCATTTAATCTCATGTATGTACTTGAACTAAGTCATTATACTCTTTTTTCAACCATCGTTTGAAATCATTCTTCTGTCTTGTGATTTATGTTAACCTAGATTTTTAAACTGTCTTTGACTGATTTTGTAGAAAATCAATCATCTCTGGAGTCATTTCAGCCCTTAGCCTGATACTTCAAAATTATTTATCATTCAATTAAAAGATTCTGAAACAAATGTAAATGGCTCCCAATTTTAAAATATGTTGATGATGGTAATGGCTTCCTGAGATAGCTGTCAAAGACACGGCTGCCACCTAAAATACTTGCTTTCCCACAGGCATTTCAAATTATCAGACTGAGACACAGCATTTCAAACTCCGACTCTTCCAAAGTACAATGTTCTGGAAAAACAAGTTTCATTTTTAGACAGCTGGAAGCTCCACGTAATTTTCAGAAGAGCTATTTTTTAGGGCATTTTTATTGATCTTTAAAAGTCTATTTGCAATCCCAGAAGGTGACAAATGACATTTGTCTTGTGTATAAACAAGATGCTTTTACTGCTCATGCATGCATGAATGTGTGTGTGTGTGAGAGAGAAAGAGACAGGGAGAGAAGAAGAAGAAGGAAGAGGAAGAGAAAAAGGAAGAGGTTGAGGAGGAGGAAAAGGAAATATGTGAAAATATATATCCTTCCTTTTTCTGGATATTCTTCATTTGTTCCAGATCCACTTTTCAACTGACATATCGCATTGGGAAAATCTACTGTAAAAGACCTCTTTAAAGAGTTAAAAAGCAAAGATGTTGCTTTGATGACTAAGGTGCACCTGATCCAACCCATGGTATTTTCAAGCCCCTTATATGCACGCAAAAGCTGGACAATGAAAAAGGAAGACCAAAGAATTGACACATTTGAACTGATGCGTTGGCAAAGAATGTTGAACATACCGTGGACTACCAGAAGAATGAACAAATCTGTCTTGAAAGAAGTACAGCCAGAATGCTCCTTAGAAGCAAGGATAGCTAGACTTCATCTCACTTATTTTGGACATGTTATCAGGAGTGACCAATCCCTGGAAAAGGACATCATGCTTTGTAAAGTAGAGGGTCAGTAAAAAAAGAGCAAGACCCTCAACAGGGTGGATTGACACAGTGGCTGCAGCAGTCGGCTCAAACACAGCAATAATTGTGGGGATAGCACAGGACCAGGCAAGGTTTCATTCTGTTATACCTAGGGAAGCTATGAGTCTGAGCCAAAGTAACGGCACCTAACAATAACAACACTTTTCACCCTTCTCCTTCTCCACAATGCTCTATAACCCTCATATTAACCTGACTCCCTTCTTTCTGGATTTTGGCTGGGTCAACCAATGTGAAACATTGACAGATTGGAAGGTGCTAGAAGAGAGATGTCAGAGTCCTCATGTTCCCTCCCTGGTTGGATATAGATCAGTGGCATTCTTAATGAAGGCCCCAGTGCCCATTGGGTAGCTGTTTCCTACTGCTTCACAATTTCTCAACCCACACCCAGAACTTCATGGAAATTTCTCTGTGGCCAGTGTCTTAGTCATCTAGTGCTGCTATAACAGAAATACCACAAGTGGATGGCTTTAACAAAGAGAAATTTATTTCTTCACAGTAAAGTAGGCTAAAAGTCCAAATTCAGGGTGTCAGCTCCAGAGGAAGGCTTTCTCTCTCTGTCAGCTTTCTCATCAATGTTCCCCCAGACTAGGAGCTTCTCCGCGCAGGGACCCCAGGTCCAAAGGACACGCTCTGCTCCTGGCACCACTTTCTTGATGGCATGAGGTCACCCCCTCTCCACTTGCTTCCCTTTCATCTCTTGAGAGATAAAAGGTGGTGCAGGCCACACCCCAGGGAAACTTCCTTTACATTGGATCAGGGATGTGACCTGGGTTAGGGTGGTGTTACATTCCCACCCTAATCCTGTTGAACATAAAATTACAATCACAAAATGGAGGCCAACCACACAATTCTGGGAATTATGGCCCAGCCAAATTGATACACGCATTTTTAGGGGGACACAACTCAAACCATGACAGACAGCTAAAAGACAAGAAAAAAGTACAAGCTTATTTATGAATATGTCTATAACATGTGCTGACTGAAGCCAGAACTGGATGTCTATTATTTTACAGCTTCACTCTAAAGTAGCTCTAAAAGAGGGTTGTGAAGAGGAATTGTCCCAGGGGCACAATTTTGGACAGTGCCTATGGTTGGCCACTCTACATAGAAGAGATGATATGAGGTATGGATCTACAGTGATTCGTGGACAGTGGCTAATGAGTTGTGCAGCTAAGAAAGCGACCTGAAACGTACAAGATTGGAAGATAGCAACAAGGAGAACTGGGAGAAGGTTTGTGGCTGGCCCTCTAGGAAGGGGCACAAAATATGGGGATAGTTGTACAATGTTACTCAGAGAGCATACACTGAGAAAGTAGCCTCAGTAGCCAGGTGAATGAAATGACCATCCTGTGGATATGCCAGCTCTTTTTCCACGGCTTCATGTTTGCTATTCAGGCTCGGGTACAATAAGTCATGCTGGCAGGAATGGAGTCTCCGCCTGGGGTCAACAACTCAGGTTGGACCTCTCCTCACTGATGCCAATCTGACTACCACCACTACTGCCCACTCAACACCTCCATCTGACTAGATAGTGTATATCTCACAGTTAATATATTCCAAACTGATCTTTTCACCAAAACCTTCTTCTTCCACAAATTCCCACCTTAGTTGACAGAATCTTCATCCTTCCCATTTTTTAGGATAAAAATGTAGGAGACATACGTGCCTCAACTTTCTCACACATTACATCCAATACTACAAAAAAAATTTATTTTAACTTTTAAATATTCCCCAAATTAAACTTCTGCTTTCTGCCATGGTAGAGCAACTGGACCAATTTCTCTCCCCTCTCTAATTAACTAGAAAACTGCCCAATATATATAAAACAATTTTCTTTTTTGTTTTATTTATTTAGTTTTATTGTACTTTAAGTGAAAGTTTACAATTCCAGTTAGTCTCTCATACAAAAGTTTATACACACATTGTTATGTGACCTTAGTTGCTCTCCCTATACTGTGACAGCACATTCCCCCTTTCCATCCTTGAATTTCCTTGTCATTTCAACCAGTTCCTGACCCTCTGCCTTCTCATCTCACCTCCGGACAGGAGCTGCCCATTTCTTCTCATATATCTACTTGAGCTAAGAAGCACACTCTTCACGAGCATCATTTTATGTCCCATAGTCCAGTTTAATCTTTGTCTAAAGAGTTGGCCTCGGGAATGGTTTTAGTTCTGGGTTGACTGAGAGTCCGGGGTCCATGCTTTCCGGGGATCCTCCAGTCTCAGTCAGACCATTAAGTCTGGTCTTTTTACTAGAATTTGAGTTCTTCACCCCAGCTTTCTCCTGCTCCATCAGGGATCTCTGTTGTGTTCCCTGTCAGGGCAGTCATTGCTGGTAGCCAGGCACCATCTAGTTCTTCTGGTCTCAGAATGATGCAGTCTCTGGTTTATGTGGCCCTTTCTGTCTCTTGGGCTAGTATTTTCCTTGTGACTTTGGTGTTCTTCATTCTCCTTTACTCCAGGTGAGTTGGGACCAGTTGATGCATCTTAGATTGCTGCTCGCTAGCTTTTAAGACCCCAGACGCCACTCACCAAAGTAGGATGCAGAACATTTTCTTAATAAACTTTGTTATGCCAATTGACCTAGATTGTCCCCTGAAACCAGGGTCCCCAGACCCCTGCCCCTGCTACTCTGTCCCTCAAAGTGTTTGGTTGTATTCAGAAAACTTCTTAGCTTTGTTTTAGTCCAGTTGTGCTGACTTCCCCTATAGTGTGTGCTGTCCTTCCCTTCGCTTAAGATAATTCTTGTCTACTATCTAGTTAGTGAATAACCCTCTCCCTCCCTCCCCACCCTCATAACCATAAAAAAATGTTTTCTTCTGTGTTTAAACCTTTCTTAAGTTCTTATAATAGTGATCTTATACAATATTTGTCCTTTTGTGACTAAATTCACTCAGCATAATGCCTTCTGGATTCCTCCATGTTATGTTTCACGGATCCATCATTGTTCTTTGTTGTTGCATAGTATTCCATTGTGTGACTATACCATAATTTGTTTATCCATTCGTCTGTTGATGAGCACCTAGTCTGTCCATCTTTTTGCTATCGTGAACACTGCTGCAATGAACATAGGTGTGCATATTCGTCTGACGGCTCTTATTTCTCTAGGATATATTCCAAGGAATGGGATTGCTGGATCATATGGTACTTCTATTTCTAGCTTTTTAAGGAAGCACCAAATCTTATTCCAAAGTGGTTGTACCATTTTACATTCCTACCAACAGTAAGTGTTCCAGTCTCTCCACAGCCACTCCAACATTTATTATCTGCTTTCTGAATTAATGCTAGCCTTGTTGGGGTGAGATGGTATCTCATTGTAGTTTTGATTTGCATTTCTCTAATGGCTAATGATGGTGAGCATTTCTTCATGTGTGTGTTAGCCGCCTGAACGTCTTCTTTGGCAAAGTCCCTGTTCATGTCCTTTGCCCATGTATTAATTGTGTTATTTGTCATTTTATTGTTGAGGTTTTACAGTATCTTGTAGATTTTAGAGATTAGAAGCTGATCAGATTTGTCATAGCCAAATTTTTTTTTCCAGTCTGTAGGTTGTCTTTTTACTCTTTTGGTGAAGTATTTTGATAAGCATAAGTGTTTGATTTTTAGGAGCTCTCAGTTATCTAGCTTCTCTTCTGGTGTTTGTGCATTGTTACTTGTGGTTTGTATTCTGTTTATTCCATGTAATAAGGCTCCTAGCATTGTCCATATATTTTCTTCCATGATCTTCATCGTTTTCGATTTGATATTTAGGTCTTTGATCCATTTTGAGTTAGTTTTTGCACATGGTGTGAGGTATGGGTCTTGTTTCAGTTTTTTGCAGATGGATATCCAGTTATGCCAGCACCATTTGTTAAAGAGACTGTCTTTTCCCCAATGAACGGACTTTTGGCCTTTGTCAAATATCAGCTGCTCATAGGTGGATGAATTTATGTCCGGATTCTCAGTTCTGTTCCACAGGTCTATGTATCTGCGTTGTAACAGTACCAGGCTGTTTTGACTACTGTGGTGGTGTAATAGGTTCTAAAATCAGGTAGTGTGAGGCCTCCTACTGTCTTTTTCTTCTTGAGTAATGCTTTACTCATCCAGGGCCTCTTTGCTTTCCATGTGAAGTTGGTAATTTGTTTCTCCATCTCATTAAAAAATGTCGTTGGAATTTGGATTGGGATTGCATTGTATCTGTAGATCTTTTTGGGTAGAATTGACATTTTCACAATGTTGAGTCTTCCTATCCATGAGCAAGGTATGTTTTTCCACTTATGCAGGTCTCTGTTGGTTTCTTGCAGCAGTGTCTTGTAGTTTTCATTGTATAGGTCTTCTACATCTCTGGTTAGATTTATTCCTAAGTATTTTATCTTTGGGGGGCTATTGTAAATGATATTGATTTGGTCATTTCCTCTTGGAAGTTCTCTTTGTTGGTGTAAAGGAATCCAACTGATTTTTGTATGTTTATGTTGTATCCTGATACTTTGCTGAAATCTTCTATTAGTTCCAGTAGTTTTCTTGTGGATTCTTTGGGGTTTTCTGCGTTTAAGATCACATCATCTGCAAATAGAGATACTTTTACTTCTTCCCTACAGATCTGTATGCTGTTTCTTTCTTTTTCTAGCCTAATTGCTTTGTGTAGGACGGACAGCACAATGTTGAATATGAGTGGTGATAAAACACATCCTTGTCTGCTTCCCGTTCTCAAGGGGAATGCTTTCAAAGTCTGTCCATTTAAGATGATGTTGGCAGTTGGCTTTGTAGAAATGCCCTTAATTATGTTGAGGAATTTTCCTTCTATTCCTATTTTATTGAGAGTTTTTATCATGAATGGGTGTTGGACTTTGTCAAATCCCTTTTCTGCATCAATTGATAAGATCATGTGGTTCTTGTCTTTTGTTTTATTAACGTGATGGATTCCATTGATTGTTTTTCTAATGTTGAACCATCCCTGCATAACTGGTATAAATCCCACTTGATCATGGTGAATTATTTTTTTGGTATGTTGTTGAATTCTGTTGGCTAGAATTTTGTTGAGGATTTTTGCATCTATGTTCATGAGGGGTATTGGTCTGTAATTTTCTTTTTTTGTGATGTCTGTACCTGGTTTTGGTATCAGGGTTATGCTGGCTTCATAGAATGAGTTTGGGAGTATTCCATCCTTTTCTATGCTCTGAAGTACCTTCAGTAGTACTGGTGTTAACTCTTCTCTGGAAGTTTGGTAGAATTCTACAGTGAAACCGTCTGGGCCAGGGCTTTTTTTTTGTTGGGAGTATTTAAATTACATTTTCAATCTCTTCTTTTGTGATAGGTTTATTTAGTTGTTCTACCTCTGTCTGTGTTAGTTTTGGTAGGTAGCGAGTTTCTAGAAATTTGTCCATTTCCTCTAGGTTTTCAAATTTGTTAGACTACATAGTATTTGTTATAGTTCATAGTATTCTGTTATGATTTTTTTAATTTCAGTTGGGTCTGTTGTGATATCACCCATCTCATTTCTTATATGGGTTATTTGCTTCCTCTCCTGTTTTTCTTTTGTCAGTTTGACCAATGATTTCATGGTTTTGTTGATCTTTTCAAAGAACCATTTTGGTCTTGTTAACTCTTGCAATTATTTTTCTGTTGTTTATTTCATTTAATTCTCCTCTAATTCTTATAATTTCCTTTTTTCTTGCACCCGAGGGCTTCTTTTGCTGCTCTCTTTCTACTTGTTTGAGTTGTAGGGTTAATGTTTTGATTTTTGCCCTTTCTTCCTTTTCGATGTGCACATTAATTGCTGTAAACTGACCTCTGAGCTCTGCTTTTGCTGTGTCCCAAAGGTTCTGGTAGGATGTGTTTTCTTTCTCTTTTGCTTCTATGAATTTCTTTATTCCTTCCTGGATTTCTTCTATAACTCAACAGTTTTTGAGCAAGGTGTTGTTTAGTTTCCATATGTTTAATTTTTTACTTGTTTTTTCTGTTACTGATTTCTACTTTTATGGGTTTATAGTCATAAAAGATGCTTTGTAATATTTTCATGCTTCGGATTCTGTTAAGGTTTTCTTTATGGCCTAATATGTGGTCTATTCTGGAGACTATTCCATGTGCGTTTGAAAAGAATGTATACTTGGTTGCTGTCGGGTGGAGTGTTCAGTATATGTCCATGAGATCAAGGTGGTTGATTGTAGCATTTAGATCATCCATGTCTTTATTGAGTTTCATCCTGGATGTTCTGTCCTTCACCAAAAGTGGTATGTTGAAGTCTCCTACTATTACTGTGCAGCTGTCTATCTCTCTTTTCAATGCTGTTACAGTTTGTTTATGTATTCTGGAGCCCTGTCATTGGGTGCATAAATATTTATTTTAGTTTTGTTGTCCTGGTGTATTGACCCTTTAATCATTATATAGTGTCATTCCTTATCTTTTGTGGTGAATTTTGCTTTAAAGTCTATTTTGTCAGAGATTAATATTGCCACTCCTTCTCTTTTTTGAGTGTTATTTACTTGATATTTTTTTCATCCTTTGAGTTTAGTTTGTTTGTGTCTTTAAGCCTAAGGTGTGTGTCTTGTAGGCAGTATATACATAGACTGTATTTTTTATCCATTCTGCCACTCTCTGTCTCTTTATTGGTTTATTTAGTCCACTTACTTTCAGCGCAGTTATTGACAGGTATTTGTTTAGTGCTGTCATTTTGATGTTTTTGTGTGTTGTTGAGAGTTTTTTTGTTCCATTTAACTTTCTGTGCTCCGTCGTTTTTCTTTATGTATTTTCTTTTCATTGTCATTGATTTTGTATTTGCTGAGTCTTTATGTTTTTCTCCTTTTTTATTTTGATATGTAGGATTGTTAGTTTCCTTTGTGGTTACCTTAATATTTATGCCTATTTTTCTTAGTTTAAACCACTCTTTTATTTCTTTATATTGCCTTGACTTCCTCTCCATATGAAAACATATGTCTGCATTGTTTAGTCCCTCTTTTTTGTTTTAATGTTGTCATCTTTTACATATTGATATCTCTGTTTCCTTATTTTTGTTTTTTTAGCTTCAATTTATTTTTTATGACTTTCCTATTTGTTTTGCGATTGGGTTGCTCTGTACTGTGTTCTAGTCTTGGGTTGTTATCTGATGTTATTGATTTTCCTACCACAGGACTCGGTTTAATATTTCTTGTAATTTTGTTTTGTTTTTTGCAAATTCCCTAAACTTCTGTTTATCTGGAAATGCCCTAATTTTGCCATCATATTTGAGAGACCGTTTTTCTTGATTTATAATTCTTGGCTAGCAATTTTTTTTTTCCTTCAAGGCTTTATATATGTCATCCCATTGCCTTCTTGCCTGCATGGTTTCTGCTGAGTAGTCTGAGCTTATTCTTATTGACTCTCCTTTGTATATGACTTTTTGTTTATCCCTAGCCACTCTTAAAATTCTCTGTTTATCTTTGGTTTTGGCAAGTTTGATTATAATATGTCTTGGTGACTTTCTTTTGGTATCTACCTTATGTGGGGTTCGATGAGCATCTTGGATAGATATCTTGTCATCTTTTGCAATATCAGAGAAGTTTTTTGTCAACAAATCTTCAACAATTCTCTCTGTATTTTCTGTTATCCCCCTTGTTATTCCCCTGCCACCAGGAGGCCAGACCTGCCAGTAAGTATGTGAGCCCAGGAGTCCACCCACTCCTGCTGTATGGATTCAGCTCAGGTGTCCAGGTAGTCGGCCACCACGTGTGTGGTTTAGGCTTTTACCTACAGTCCTAGACAGGCATGGGTGATTGGCGTAGGCACAGGCATCCAGCTGCCACAGAGGGTCACGTGTTGAGCAAGGCAGGGGTAGACCTCGAGTGTCCAGGAGGAAAGCATGTCCATGCTCCCTAGGGCACTTAGGCGGATGGGTTTTGCAGCGGGACTATGAGCACCCAATGCTGTTGGCTGCAAGGACTAGGGGACACCATTTATTCTTGGGCCCCTGTAGCAGGTGACTAGGTGGTGTGGGTGGAGCCACTAGTCCTCAGGCCCCTGACGTGGGTAAGTGAAGACCCTGCTTAATAGGCAGACCAGTGTCAAATGTCAGGAACCTGCCACTTCACAGCTGAAACAGTTTAAGTTAGACTTCAGATATATACCCTGTTGTACTGTGGTAATGAGGGCCCACGTTGTTGAAATGGGCCCACAGAAGTCTATGCAGGGGGAAAGGCACTCAAAGTCCTTGGACCCCTTATGCCTATGCCTAAGCAAAGGAGCTGTCCTTACCCTGAGCTCCTGGCTTAAGGGAGTCGGCAGGTTATTTTTTCCCGTTTGTTAATTTGTTCACTCTCCAAGGCTGGGAGAATGGTTCAGGATGCCTGACTGGTCCTACTTCCGGCCCAGGGAACTTAGCAATTGCTGAAGCTGGTCCTGGGCCCAGTGTAGAGTGGTGAGTGAGGAAGTTTTTCTGAAAGGGGAGTGTTTTTGATCTGCATGGTAGGCCAGACACAAGTACTGATCTTTTGCCGATCGAAGGCTGCTTCTCAGTTGTTCTGGATGGCTGAGTAGACTGTCTGCCACTGGTTTTCTCTTGGTGTGGAAAATGCCTCCTAAGCGCCTCTGCTTGCCTGCCTCACCACACACCACAAGCAGATCTGGCCTGAAGGGCTCAGGCTCTCACCAGGTGAGGTCTGGCAAATCCTCCCTTCTTCTGAATGGTCTCTCCCTCCCCCTGCCACTCTGTCCGATTCCTCAACTTTGCGTTTGATGTTCAAGGGTCCTAGATTATCGTATGTAATCAATTCACTTGTTTTTTAAGGTCTTTTTTGTAAGAGGAACCACCAGAAGTATTTGACTACTCTGCCGTCTTGGCCCCACCTCCTAAAACAATTTTCTTAAGTTATTGGAAACCAGGCAGTGCAGGACTGCAATTCCTGAGAGAAGAACAAAAATAGGTGAACCCTACAGTTGGCCGTGATTCTGCCTATTAGTATGTTCTGGACCACAGAGGAGGAAGTGGAATCCCAAACAGAGCACAATTATCTCGCTGATCTGAGGGACAGTGATGGGTGTTCTGGGAGGTGGAGATGCCTGGAATAATCAAGGGAAATGGCCACATAAGAGGGAACTACACAGAAAAAGAGGTCCAGAAATTTGCAAAGGGATTCCTTTGAGCTTTGCTGGAGTATTAATCTGTGAATATGAAGGGTGAAACTCTATAAATTCATGGACACAACAATAAAGCAAACAATTCCCAAAGTTCACTCAGGTCTGGTAGACTTTATTATTATTATTATTGTGAAAATATACACAGCAAAATATACCCCAATTCAATAATTTCTGTATGTATAATTCAGTGACATTAATTAGATTTTTCAAGTTATGCAACTATTCTCACTTTTTTTGAAATTATCATCACCATTAACATAAATTCAGTTCTCGAGGCAGAGCCAGCATGGCTTCCTAGGCAGCTGCACCATTGCACCAGCCCACTGCTGCCCTATGTACACTTAGCCCCCACCCCCTCGTCCCCACAGTGCAGCCATTTATTTTTTAATTTATTATTATTTTCTTTCTCCCTCGCATCTAGCCCCAAACGCCACCTCCCTGCATTTCCTGTCAACTCCCAGGTCTGCCCTGCCCCCCACCTGCCAGCTACTGCTGTGCTGTTCTCTTTTCTTTTCTTTTTTGTTCCTTTCTCTTTTTCTACCACCTAGCACAATACACCACCTTACCCCATTTCCCACCAGCCCCTGCTGCACTGCCTTGGTTACAGCATTCCCAACAGGTTCTGCTGCTGCACCAGGTCCGCTTCACCCTTCCCAAGCCATCACTTGACCAGCTGCTGAATGGTGGGAAGCAAGCCTGTACCACTGACGGTCTGACACCTCTGCCCATCTGGCAAGGGACTCTGAATGCTCCCACACCACTGGACCAACATCAGGAGGGAGACAATACCCACCTTGTCCACCCTCAGCCACTTCCCTGAACCAGTGAACAGAGAAGCAGGCTGGCCATTCCTGCTGGTGCCTTGTCCATGAGGACAAGGTGGTGAAAGCTATCATGCCCACAGATGAACAAGCAGCAAAGCATGCCTGGCTCGCCCACTTTGACATATCAAAAAACAAAAAACAGGACAAAATAAGTGAACACAATAAAAACAGGAAATAATACCTAAATATCTCGGAGACCACAGACAATATCAAAACATATTAAAAAGCAGGACAAGATGGCTTCAGCAACTAACCAAAATAAAGAATCAGATAACATTCAGGTAGAAGAACATGCAGAGAAACTAGATGAGAGGGAATTCAAAAGATTATTATTTAGAGCTCTCCAAGAGATTAGGAAAGAAATCAAGGAAAACATAGACAAAACCAAGTTAAAAATAAACAGAATCATGGAAAACAGACCAAACCAATGAAAACATAGCCAAAATCAAGGAAAATAAAGGCAAAGCAAAGGAAGAAATCAGAAAAAAAATTACAAGGACAAAATTGCAAAATAAATAATTGTTATTGTTGTTAGGTGCTGTGGAGTCAGTTCCGACTCATAGCAACCCTATGTACAACAGAATGAAACACTGCCTGGTCCTGGACCATCCTCACCATCATTATTATGCTTGAGCCCATCATTGCCGCTACTATGTCAATCCATCTCGTTGAAGGTTTCCCATTTTTTCGCTGACCGTCTACTTTACCAAACATGATGTCCTTCTCCAGCGGCTGGCCCCTCCTGATAACATGTCCAAAGTATGTGAGACAAAGTCTCGCCATCCTTGCTTCTAAGGAGCATTCTGGCTATACTTCTTCCAAGATACATTTGGTTGTTCTTCTGGCAATCCATGGTATATTTAATATTCTTTGCCAACACCATAATCCAAAGGTGTCAATTCTTCTTCGGTCCTCCTTATTCATTGTCCAGCTTTCCCACGCATATGAGGCCATTGAAAACATCATGGCTTGCGTCAGGCACACCTTCATCCTTAATGTGACATCTTTGCTTTTTAAAACTTGAAAGAGGTCTTTTGCAGGAGATTTGCCTAGTGCAATGCGTCGTTTGATTTCTCCACTGCTGCTTCCATGGGGGTTGATTGTGGACCCAAGTAAAATGAAACCCTTGACAACTTCAACTTTTCCTCCATTTCTCATGATGTTGCTTATTGGTCTAGTTGAGAGGAGTTTTGTTTTCTTTATGTTGAAGTGTAATCTATACTGCAGGCTGTGGTCTTTGATCTTCAGTAAGGGCTTCAAGTCCTCTTCACTTATGGCAAGCAAGTTTGTGACATCTACATAACACAGGTTGTTAATGAGTCTTCCTTCAATCCTGATGCCACATTCTTCTTCATATAGTCCAAATTGTTGGATTATTTGCTCAGCATACAGATTGAATAATTATGGTGAATGGATACAACCCAGACACACACCTTTCCTGACTTTAAACCGTGCAGTATCCCCTTGTTCTGTTCGAAAGACTGCCTCTTGATCTATGTATGGGTTCCTCATGAGCACAATTGTTCTGGAATCCCCATTCTTTGCAATATTATCCATAATTTGTTATGATCCACAAGTTGAAAGCCTTTGCATAGTCAATAAAATATTTTTATGGTGTTCTCTGCTTTCAGCCAGGATCCATCTGACATCAGCAATGATATCCTTCTTTCCACATCGTCTTCTCAATCTGGCTTGAATTTCTGGCAATTGCCTGTCAATGTACTGCTGCAACCCCTTTTGAGTGATCTTCAGCACAATTTTACATGTGTGTGATATTAATGATATTGTTGATAATTTCTACATTTGATTGGATCACCTTTCTTTGGAATAGGCATAAATATGGATATCTTGCACTCGGTTGGCCAGGCAGATGTCTTCCAAATTTCTTGACATAGCTGAATGAGCACTTCCAGCACTGCATCCGTTTGTTGGAACATTTCAGTTGGTATTCTATCAATTCCTGGAGCCTTGTTTTTTTTTTTTTTT
>NW_004443974.1:3230514-3240307 GCF_000243295.1 Trichechus manatus latirostris
AGACACTATGGAATGGAGAAAAACAGAAGGGGGAAGAGAAAGAAAAGAAAAGAATGAACAAATAAAAATCAGAAAGGTTAAAGAACTGCAAAGTTCCCAGGGATCCCACCGATGCAGCTATGAGGTCTGGGGAAGTCGCTCTCAGGTTTCACAGCACAGCCTGTCAAGAAGGCACAGAGGCATACACCGCCTGGTATTCAGGGATCAGAAAGAGAAGGAAGAGATAGAGAGATGAGAAATTGAGCAATGAAGAAAGACAAATGGGAAAAAGAGGGCAAAGAAACAAAATAAATAAAAAAAAAAGGAACAAGAAAGGCCCCCCAGAAAAATAGAAAAATAGAAAAAAAAAATAAAACCAGTGAAAAAAGAAATGAGTTCAGGGATCCCTCTGCACGTCTATGGAAGCCGAAGGGGAGTCTCCCTGGCACGCAGCTCCGCCTGGCCAGAAAGGGCTCCCAGCTCAAGAAAAGGAAAAGAAAACAGACAGACAATTCAAAATGAACAAACGAACAAAAGCCCCGGGATCCCACCAGCGCGGCAGCCCAGACCTGCAGGCAGCCGCACACCCGAACGGAGCCCCACAGCCCCACAGGAAAGGGCAAAGATGGCGCTCGGAGCCAGGCACCAGAGAAAAAGGAGAGGGAGGCGGCGAGAGGCAAGCTAGAAACCAAAAGAAGCAGAAAAAGAAAAAGAAAAAAAAAAAACAACACCAGCAGCCAACAAACGGCACCCAGAGAGCTGCCCGCCCGAGCGTGCGGAATCCAAGCAGTGGGCGCCCCCCAGCCAAGAGACCGTGGCCATGGGAAGCAGAGGAGCCTGAGCCGGGGTGAAGATGGGTGGGGGGTGGGAAAGCGCACACCGCAAATTACTGGCTGTTTTGTCTCTCACAGGACACTCCGTGAGGCTGCTCTCTCGTACCCCCGTTTGCTGGTCTCCGATAGGAGTCCAAGATGGTGGATCCGCACTGCGTTAGCTGGTAGGGGACCTCTGCATGAATCTCTCCTTGCTCTCCATTCTCTTTCAGTATTCTCACTCCATTTGGTGCTCGGCTGAGTTCTTTATCTCTTCATTTGATGTTCTAGGGTCTCAGGATTGTTGATTCTCTGTTTGGCTTAGTTTTTCAGATCTTTGCTGTGGAGGGACGGCGTGGTGTTTCTGCCTAGAGCGCCATCTTGTCGGACTCTGGAGCCTTGTTTTTTGCCAACACCTTCAGTGCAGCTTTGACTTCTTTCTTCAATACCATTGGTTCTTGATCATAGATTACTTCCTGAAGTGGTTGAAAGTCGACCATTTTTTTTTTGATATAGTGACTGTGTATTCCTCTCATCTTTTTTTGATGCTTCTTGTGTTGTTGAATATTTTCCCGCTAGAATCCTTCAATATTGCAACTCGAACCTTGAATTTTTTCTTCAGTTCTTTCAGCTTGAGAAATGCTGAACATGTTCTTTCCTTTTGGTTTTCTAACTCCAGATCTTCGCACATTTCATTAGAATAATTTATTTTGTCTTCTCAACCTGCCCTTTGCAATCTTCTGTTCAGCTCTTTTACTTCATCATTTCTTCCTTTTGCTTTAGCTACTCTACATTCAAGAGCAAGTTTCAGAGTCTCTCCTGACATCCATTTTGATCTTTTCTTTTTTTCTTGACTTTTTAATGACTTCTTGCTTTCCTCATGTATGATGTTCTTGATATCGTTCCACAACTCATCTGGTCTTCAGTCATTAGTGTTCAATGTGTCAATTATATTCTTGAGGTGGTCTCTAAATTTAGGTGGGATATACTCAAGGTTGTACTTTGGCTCTTGTGGACTTGTTCTAATTTTCTTCAGTTTCAACTTGAACTTGCATATGAGAAATTGATGGTCTGTTTTGCAGTTGGCCCTGACCTTGTTCTGACTGATGATTTTGAGCTTTTCCATTGTCTCTTTTCACAGATATAGTCAATTTGATTCCTGTGTATTCTATCTGGTGAGGTCCAAGTGTATAATTGCCATTTATGTCTTTGAAAAAAAGGTATTTGTAAAGAAGAAGTTGTTGACCTTGCAAAATTCTATCATGTGATTGCTGGCATCATTTCTATCACTAAGACCATACTTTCCAACTACCGATCCTTCTTCTTTGTTTCCAACTTTCATGTTTCAATCACCAGTAGTAGTTATCAATGCAGCCTGATGCCTGTTTGATCAATTTCAGACTGTAGAAGTTGGTAAAAATCTTCACTTTCTTCATATTTTTCCTTAGCGGTTGATGTAAATTTGAATAATGGTCTATTAAATGGTCTTCCTTGTAAGCATGTGGTTAGTATCCTATTGTTGACAGTGTTGTACTTCAGGATAGATCTCACAATGTTCTTTTTGATGATGAATGCAACGTCTGCCAGGGTGCTTCCTGCTGTGGACCCCACCAGCTACAGCCTTGTTCTAGTGTGGCACCCAGCTGTTCTCCAGAAAACCAGGTGTGGGGTGGTGGTGTTAGGGTCAAAATGAACCCAAGGGCCCACAAGGTGGCCACCCTACAGAGCCTGGGCACTGACTCAGCCAGAGGAGGGGCAGGGTGAGTCAATGTCTATGTCTATGGAATCCACATCATCCTGGGGGGAAACTTGGACCCAGGAGGCTTAAAATACCTCTGCTTTCTGCTCCAGTGCCAGGGTTGGGGGTGAAGCCCAGTGCACTGCACATTTGCCCCAGGCAGCCATGGCAGGATTGAAGTGCACAGCAAGCTCTGGCTGGAGGATGCTGTGTTAAAAGAAAGGGGAAAATCTGTTGGGGAGTAGGCTGTGTGCTGCCAAATGGTTGGTGTACAGGCAAGAACCATCTGTGACCCTTCCTGAGAAGAGCTTCTCTTCAACCCCAGTTACCATTCTTGGGGCACACACAGACTTCTATACTCATGCCCCACCCTGGTATGTCTCTCCCCTCAGTGGACTGGGAAGGAGACAGCAAAGAGTGTTAGAAACTGCAGGACTTTTGGAATCGGGGGGATCTTGTACCACCAAGAAAATAATGCCAGGAGCAGAGTGTGTGCTTTGGACCCAGGGTCTGTGCACTAAGAATCTCTTAGACCATGGGAAGCTTGATGACAAGGACCTCCCCCAGAGCTCACAGAGACAGAAAACCTTCCCCTGGAGCTGGCTCTCTGAATTCAGACTTCAGGCTTCCTGACCTGTGCGAGGATAAACTTTTGTTTGTTAAAGCCATCCACTTGTAGAATTTCTGTCATAGCACCTCTAGATAGCTAGAATGGTGAGATCGAAAACAAATCCACGGATGCCAGTTTGAGGAAAAATCAGAGAAAAAAATGAAGAAAACCTAAGAATTACGTATGCCACATTCAAGAGCAAAAATTTGCGTGTGACTGAAGTTCCAGAATAGGGAGAGAAAATGGAAAACACAGAGATTATTGAAGATTTGCTGGTAATAAACTTCCCTAATATCATTAAAGATGAAAGCTGACTATCCAAGAAGCTTAATGAACCCCATATAGGGTAGACACAAAAGAAATCCCCCAAGGCATATCATAATCACACTTGCCAAAACTTAAGACAAAGAAAGAATCCTGAGAGAAGCTCAAGAAAAATGCAAAGTTACATACAATAGGGAAACAATAAGACTGAACTCTGATTATTTGGCAGAAACTATGCAGGCCAGAAAGCAATGGAATGTCATATATTAAAAACTTGAAAGAAAAAAACTACCAACCAACAATAATATATCCTGCAAAACTCTCTCTCAAGTATGATGGTAAAATTAGGGCATTTCCAGATAAACAGAAATTAAGGGAGTTCATAAAAACCAAACAAAATTTCCAAGAAATATTAAAGGGAGTCCTGCGTTTAGAGAGCCAACAACATCAAACAACATTCTGAGTCTAGGATACAGGACAGAATCAGCCAGATAGCAACCAGGTAAAGAACTCTCATTAATAAAACAAAGCTTAAAATGGGGAAACAGAAATATCAATCTGTAAATGATGACAATGTCAAAATAATAAAAGGGGGGAATAAATAGTGTAGGTATAGAACTTCCAAATGGAGAGGAAGTCAAGGCAATATTAAATAATAAAAGACTGGTTCAAATTTAGGGTGATAAGGGTAAATTTCAAGGTAACTACAAAGAAAGTTAACAAAACTACTCATCAAAATAAAAAAGAAGAAAAACATAAAGACTCAGTAAACAAAAAGTGTACAATAACAAAAGAAAATAAAATAAACAAAAGAAACTCAGCACAAGAAATTAAAAGGAACAAAGAAAACTTCAGAACCACAAAAAAAGCACAACAATATGACAGCAATAAACTCATACCTATTGCTAATAGCAAGGATTGTAAATGGCTTAAATGACCCTGTAAAGAGACAGAGAGTGGTAGACTGGATGAAAAACACAACCCATTAATATGCTGTCTACAGGAGACACACTTTAGACACAAAGACCCAAATATATGAAAAATCAAAGGACAGAAAAAAATATATCAAGCAAACAGTAATCATAAAAAGAACAGCAGTGGCAATACTAATCCAAGACAAAATAGACTTTAAAGCAAAATCAACAGTAAAAGACAAGGAAGAACATTATATAATGATTAAAGGAAAAAATCCACCAAGAAGACATAACCCTAATAAATATCTATGCACCCAATGACAGGACTCCAAAATACGTAAAACAAACTCCAACAGCACTGAAAAAGAAATTGACAGTTCCACAATAATAGTAGGAGACTTCAACACACTACTCTCGGTAAAGGACAGAACATCTAGAAAGAAACTGAACAAAGATAGAGAAGATCTAAAAGCCACAATCAACCAACTTGACCTCATAGACATATAGAACTTTCCATTCAATACAGAAAAGTATTTATTTTTTTTTCCAGCACACATGGAACATTCTCCAGAATAGACTACATTTTAGGCCACAAATCAACACTAAATAAAATGCAAAACATTGCCATAATACAAAGCATTCTCCTGGATCATAATGTCATAAAAGTGTAACTCTATAACAAGAAAAGTAAGGGAAAAAATCAAATACGTGAAAACTACATAATACCTTGCTTAAGAACATCTGAGTAATAGAAGAAATCAAAGAAGGATTAAAAAAAAAAATACCGAGAATGAAGTGAGAATGAAAGCACATCATACCAAAACCTTTGGGACACAGCAAAAGCAGTACTCAGAGTGAAATTTATAGCAATAAACACAAACATGAAACAAGAAGAATGGGCCACAATAAAAAAATTAGCCCTTCAACTAGAACAAATAGAAAGAGAAAAGCAAAAGAAGGCTGCAGTCCTCAGAAGAAAGGAAATAAGAAATAAATGAAATAGAGAACAGAAAAGCAACAGAAAGAATCAACAAGATCAAAAGTTGGTTCTTTGAAAAGATCAGCAAAATAAACAAACCACTGGCCAAACTGAAAAAGAAAAACAGGAGAGGAAGTAAATAACTAAAATAAGAAATGAGATGGGGGACATTACAACAGATTCAACTGTAATAAAAAAGGGTCATAACAGAATACTATTAAAAATTATACTCTAACAAATGGAAGAACATAGAGGAATGGAGAAATTTCTAGAAACACAATACCTACTTAACTAAGACAAACTGAGATAGAAGATCTGAAGAGACCCACAACAAGAGAAGAGATTGAAGAGGTAATAAAATCACTCTAAAAAAAAAAAAATGCCCTGACCCAGACAGCTTTACCAGAGAATTCTACTACACATTCAGAGAGCAGCTCACACCAGTACTACTTTAACTATTTCAGAGTATAGAAAAGGAAGGAGTACTCCCAGATTCATTCTATGAAGCCAGGCAAAGACACTACAAAAGAAACAAAATTACAGATCAATATCTCTCATTAATATAGAGGCAAAAATTCTCAACAATATTCTACCCAATAGAATTCAGCATCATATCAAAAAAAAAAAAAAAAAAAAAATAATGCACCATGACGAAGTGGGATTCATACCAGATATGCAAGGATGGTTCAACATCAGAAAAATCAATGAACATAATCTACCACATAAAACAAAAGAAAAGAATCAAATGATCATCTCAATCGATGCAGAAAAGGCATGTGATGAAGTCCAACATGTATTCCCGATAAAAACTCTCAATAAAATAGGTATGGAAGGGAAATTACTCAACATAATAAAGGACATCTATACAAAACCAACAACTAACATCATTCTCAATGGAGAGAGGCTGAAAACATTCCCCCTGAGAATGGGAACAAGACAAGGAAACACTTTATCACCACTCCTATTTAACACTGTGCTGGAAGTGCTAGCTAGAGCAGTAAGGCAAGAAAAAGAAATAAAGGGCATCCACACCATACACAAAAACTAATTCAAAATGGATCAAAGTCTTAAATATAAAACCAAAAACTATAAATATCATGGAAGAAAAGATAGAGTCAACACTAGGGGCCCTAATATATGACATGAACAGGATACAAACCATAACTAACAATACACAAACACCAGAAGATAAGCTAGATAACTGGGATCTTCTAAAAATTAAACACTTGTGCTCATCAAAAGACTTCACCAAAAGACTAAAAAGAGAACCTACAGATTGAGAAAAAAATTTCTGGATACGACAAATCCGACAAAAGTCTAATCTCTAAAATCTATAGGAAAATCCAACACTGCTACAACAAAAAGATAAATAATCCAGTTAAAAAATGGGCAAAGGATATGAACAGACACTTCACCAAAGAAGACATTTAGGCGGCTAACAGACACATGATGAAATGCTCGCATCACTAGCTATTAGATAAATGCAAATCAAAACTTAAGTGAGTTGCCACCTCACCCCAACATTGCTGGCACTAATTTAAAAAAAAAAAGTGTTGGAGAGGTTGTGGGGAGATTGGAACTCTTATGCACTGCTGCTGGAAATGTAAAATGGTGCAACCATTTTGGAAAACAATATGGCATTTCCTTAAAAAGCTAGAGATAGAAATACCATACGATCCAGCAATTCCACTCCTAGGATTCTGTCCTAGAGAAATAAGAGCCGTCACGGGAATAGACATATGCATACCCATATTCATTGCAGCATTATTCACAATAGCAAAAATGGAAACAACCTAAGTGCCCATCAACAGATGAATGGATAAACAAACTATGGTACATACACACAATGGGATACAATGCAACAATAAAGAACAATGATAAATCTGTGAAACATCTCACGACATGGATGAATCTGTAGGTCATTATGCTGGCTGAAATAAGTCAATCACAAAAGGACAAATACTGTTTGAGACCACTATTATAAAAACTCATGAAAAAGTTTATACACAGAAGGAAACAATCTTTGATGGTTTGGGGGGGAGAAGGGTAGAGAGGGAAAAACACCAACTAGACAATAGATAAGTGCTAACTTTGGCGAAGGGTAAGACAGTACACAATACTGGGGAAGTCAGCACAACTTGACCAAGGCAAAGTCATGGAAGCTTCATAGACACATTCAGCCTCCCTGAGGGACGGAATTACTTGGCTGAGGACTGGAGACCATGGTCTCAGGGGACATTTAGCTCAATTGGCATATCATAGTTTATAAAGAAAATGTTCTACGTCTTACTTTGCTGAGTAGCATCTGGGGTCTTAAAAGTTTGTGAGCAGCCATCTAAGATACACCTACTGATCCCACCACGTCTGGAGCAAGGAAAATGAATAAAACCAAAGACACAAGGGAAAGATTAGTCCAAAGGACTAATGAACCACAACCACAGCCTCCACCAGATTGAGTCCAGTACAACTAGACGGTGCCCTGCTACCACCACCGACTGCTCTGATAGGGATCTCAACAGAGGGTCCTGGACAGAGCAGGAGAAAAATGTAGAACAAAATTTAAACTGACAACAACAACAATAACAAAATTCATTGGTTTGACAGAGACTGGAGAAATTCTGACAGTATGCCCCCCTCCAACATCCTTTCAACTCAGCACTGAAGTCACTCTTGAAGTTCACCCTTCAGCCAAAAATTAGACAAGGATGCTACGAGTCAGAATTGACTTGACATCCATGAGTTTTTTTGGGTTTATAAAACAAACAATAACATATACTGTCCAACCATGTATACAACACTAAATGGGTATACTAGCCCAAATGCAAAGACGAGAAGGCAGGAAGGGACAGGAAAGCTGGACAAATGGAAAGGGGGAACCCAAGGTTGAGAAGGGGAGAGTGTTGACACATCAACATGTTGGCCCCCAATGTCACAAAACAATATGTGTATTAATTGTTTGATGAGAAACTAATTTTCTCTGTAAACTTTCACCTAAAGCACAACAACAAAAAATAATTAAAAAGGAAAAAAGTACAGGCCAATATCCCTCATGGATATATATGCAAAGTTAGTCAACAAAATACTAGCAAACCAAATCCAAAGTATATTAAAGGATTATGCACCATTATAAAGTGGGATTTATCTCAGGAACTCAAGAATGGTTCAATATTAGAAAATCAATGAATGTAATACACCACATTAACAGAACAAAGGAAAAGAACCATGTGGTCATCTGAATTGATGCAGAAAAGGCATTTGACAAAATTTAGCACTCTTTCATGATAAAAACACTCAACAAGATAGGAATATAAGAGAAATACATCAATATACTAAGGGCCATTTATGAAAAACCGACAGCTAACATCATTCTCAACTGAGAAACACTGAAAACTTTCCCATTAAGATCTGGAAGAAGAGAGGACTTCCGGCAACATGGTGCTCTAGGAAGAAGCACCACGCCATCCCTCCACAGCAAACATCTGAAAAACTAAGGAAAACAGAGAAAACAGCAATCCTGAAATCCTAAACATCCAATGAAGAGATAAAGAACTCAGCCAAGCACCAAATGGAATAAGAAACTAACAGAGAACAGAGAGCGAGAAGACATACATTCAGAGGACCCCATCAGCTAATCCAGCACAGATCCGCCATCTTGGACTCCTATCAGAGACCGGCAAATAGGAGGTATGAGAAAGCAGCTTCACGGAGCTTCCAGCAGGAGACAGAACAACTGGTAAACAGCAATATATGCTTTCCCACCCCCCACCCATCTTCACCCCCACTCGGCCTCCTCTGCTTCCTGTGGCCACAGTCTCTTGGCCAGGAAGCACCCACTGCTTGGATTCCACCCTCCCGCACTGGCCGACTCCCTGAGTGCAATTTGTTGGCTGCTGGTGTTGCTTTTTTCCACTTCTTTTGATTTCTTCCTTACCTCTCACCACCTCCCACTTCTTTGGTCAAATACCTGGCTCCGAGCACCATCTTTGCTTCTTCCTGAGGGGTTGTGGAGCTCTGTTCGAGTGTGGAACTGCTTCTCTGTCTGTGCTGTCATGCTGGTGGGATCCCTGGGCCTTTTTTTTTGTTGTTTGTTTTCTTTTTCTTTTCTTAAGTTGGGAGCCGGTTCTGGCTGGGTTGTGCTGTGCAGCTTGGGACCTAACCCCTCAGCTTGCACAGAGGTGCAGAGGGATCCCTGAGAACATTTCTTTTCTCATGTTTTTTTTTTTCTATTTTTTTGGGGGGGGTTTCTTGTTCTTTTTTTTAAATTTGTTTTGTTTTGTTTTCCCTTTTTGTCTTTCTTTTTTACTCAGTTTCTTGTCTCTCTATACCTTCCTTCTCTTCCTGTCCCCTGGATACCTGGTGCTGAATACCTCTACGCCTCCTAGCCAGGCTGTACTTCAACACCTGGGAACAACTTCCCCCAACCTCATAGCCACACTGGTGGGATCCCTGAGAGCTTTGCTGTTCTTTTTTCTTTCTAATTTTCATTTATTCTTTCTT
>NW_004443974.1:3243372-3245143 GCF_000243295.1 Trichechus manatus latirostris
CATGTAGAAACTTTCAAAATGGTGTAACTTTGGCTATGTATATTTTCACCAAAAAAAGGTCCTCAAGGGTCGAGAAGGGAGAGTGTTGACATGTCGTGGGGTTTTTAACCAATGTCATAAAGCAATATTTGTACTGACTGTTTAATGAGAAACTATTTGCTCTGTAAACCTTCTTCTAAAGCACAATAAAAAAAAAAAAAAGATCAGGAAGAAGACAGGGATGTCCGCTCTGACCATTACTACTCAGCATCGTTCTGAAAGTCCTAGCTAGATCAATTACGCTAGTGAAAAAATTGAAAGGCATCCAAATAGAGAAGAAGTAAAGCTATCCCTTTTCACAGATGACATGCTTCTATACACAGAAAACACCCCAAAATCCACAAGAAAGCTATTAGAACTAATCAATGAGTTCTGCAAAAGTGGCAGAGTACAAGGTCAGCACACAAAAATTGGTCTGGTTTCTATACATCAGCAAGAGTCAAGCTGAAAAAGAAATTAAGGAAACATTATCATTTACAGTAGTATCTAAAAGAATAAAGTCCAAAACCCATTGCCATCGAGTCAATTCTGACTTATAGCCACCCTATAGGGCAGGGTAGAACTGCCTCATAGGGTTTCCAATCCTGTAATCTTTCTTTTTTTTATTGCACTTTAGATGAAGGTTTACAGAACAAATAGTTTCTCATTAAACACTCAGTATACATATTGTTTTATGACATTGGTTAACAACCCACGACATGTCAACACTCATCCTTCTCGACCTTTTTTTTTTTTGGTGAAAATATACATAGCGAAAGATACACCATTTCAAAAATTTCTACATGCACAATTCAGTGACATCGATTACGTTTTTCCAGTTGTGCTGCTATTCTCACTTTAGATGAAGGTTTACAGAACAAAATAGTTTCTCATTAAACATGTAGTACACATGCTGCCCTATGACAATGCTTAACAACCCCACTACATGTCAACACTGTCCTTACTTAACCTTGGGTTCCCTATCACCAGCTTTCCTGTCCCCTTCTACCTTCTAGTCCTTGTCCCTGAACTGCTGGGCCTCATTAGTCCTGTTTTGTTATATGGGGCTGTCCAATCCCCAGCTGAATGGTGAACCTCAGAAATGACTTCACCACTGAGCTAAAGGGGTGTCTGGAGGCTTTACTCTCAGGGTTTCTCCAGCCTCTGTCAGGCCAGTAAATCGGGGTTTTCTGCCTTTTTTTTTTTTTTTTTTTTGTGTTAGAATTTTATTCTACATCCTTCTCAAGCTCTGTCCAGAACCCTCTGTTGTGATCCTGGTCAGAGCAGTCAGTGGTGGTAACCGGGCACCGTCTAGCTGTACTGGACTCAGTCTGGTGCAGGCCTAGATAGCTGCAGTCCATTAGTCCTTCGGACTAATCTTTTCCTTGTATCCTGTTCTCTTCATTCTCCCTTGCTCCCTAAGGGGTGAGACCAATGGAATATCTTAGATGGCTGCTCACAGGCTTTTAAGACCCCAGATGCTACTCACCAAGGTAGAATGTAGAACATAGTCTTTATAAACTGTGTTATGCTAATTGAGCGGGATGTTCCCCAAGACCATGGTCCCCACAGCCCTCTGCCCAGCAATTCAGTCCCTTGAGGAGTTTGGATGTGTCTGTGGAGCTTCCATGACCTTTCCTTGTACAAGTTGTGCTGGCTTCCCCAGTATTGTGTACTGTCTCATCCTTCACCAAAGATACCACTTATCCATTGCCTATTTAGTATTTACCCCTCACCTCTCCCATCCCTCGTA
>NW_004443974.1:3246404-3272972 GCF_000243295.1 Trichechus manatus latirostris
GTTGTACCAGTACCAGGCTGTTTTGACTATTGTAGCTGTATAGTAGGTTCTCAGGTCAGGTAGTGTGAGTCCTCCTACTTTATTCTTCTTCTTCAATAGAGCTTTACTGATCCGGGGATTCTTCCCTTTCCATATAAAGTTAAAGATTAGTTTTTTCATCTGTTTAAAGAATGTTGTTGGTATTTGGATTGGGATTGCATTGTATTTGTAAATTGCTTTGGGTAGAATTGTTATTTTCACTACATTGAGTTTACCTATCCATGAGCATGGTATGTTTTTCCATTTATTTAGATCCCTTTGGGTTTCTTACAGTAGTGTTTTGTAGTTTTCTTTCTATAGCTCTTTTACATCCCTGGTTAGATTTATTCCTAAGTATTTTTTTTTTAGGAGCTATTATAAATGGTATTACGTTCTTGATTTCCTTTTCATCGTTCTCTTTAATGGTGTATAGGAATACAATCGATTTTTTTTATGTTTGTCTTGTATCCTGCTACTCTGCTGAATCTTTCTATTAGCTCCAGTAGATTTCTCATGGAGTCTTTACGGTTTTCTGTGTATAGTATCATATCGTCCGCAAACAGGGACTGTTTAACTTCTTCATTACCAATTTGGATTCCGTTTATTTCTTTTTCTTGCCTTATTGCTGTAGCTAGGATTTCCAGCACAATGTTAAATAGGAGTGGAGATAAAGGGCATCCTTGTCTTGTTCCTGTTCTAAAGTGGAATGTTTTCAACCTCTCATCATTAAGAATGATGTTGGCCATTGGTTTTGCATAGATGTCATTTATTATGTTGAGAAATTTCCCTTCTATACTATTTTATTGAGTTCTTAGCAGGAATGGGTGTTGGACTTTGTCTAATGCCTTTTCTGTGTCAATTGAGATGATCATGTGATTCTTTCCTTTTATTTATGTGGTGGATTACATTGATTGAGTTTCTAATGTTGAACCATCCTTGCATACCTGGGATGAATCCTAGTTGGTCATGGGTATTATTTTTTTGATATGATGTTGAATTCTATTGGTTAGTATTTTGTTGAGAATTTTTGCATTCATACTCATGAGAGATATTGGTCTGTAATTTTCCTTTTTTGTGGAGTCTTTGCCTGGTTTTTGTATCAAGGTTATGCTGGCTTCATAAAATGAATTTAGAAGTGTTGCTTCCTTTTCTATGTTCTGAAATAGTTTGAGTAGTACTGGTATAAGCTCTTCTCTGAATGTTTGGTAGAATTCTCCAGTGAAGCCATCTGGGACAGGGCTTTTTTTTGTTGGGAGTTTTTTAAAATTATCTTTTCAATCTCTTCTCTTGTTATGGGTCTGTTCAGATTTTCAATATCACTTTATGGTAGTTTGGGTAGCTAGTGTGTTTCTAGAAATTTATCCATTTCCTCTAGGTTTTCCAATTTGTTGGAGTATAGTTTTTCATAATACTCTGTTATAACCCTTTTTATTTCAGTTGGGTCTGTTGTTATGTCCCCCATTTCATTTCTTGTTTGGTTTATTTGCGTCCTCTCGTGTTTTTCTTTTGTAATTCTGGCCAGTGGTTTGTCGATTTTGTTGATCCTTTCAAAGAACCAACTTTTGGTTTTGTTGATTCTTTCTATTGGTTTTCTATTCTCTATTTCATGTATTTCTGCTCTCGTCTTTATTATTTCCTTTCTTCTGGTGTTTCTGGGCTTTTTTTGCTGTTCTCTTTCTATTTGTTCGAGTTGGGTACTTAATGTTTTGATTTTGTCCCTTCTTTTTTGATGTGTGCATCTATTGCTATAAACTGTCCTCTGAGGACTGCCTTTACTGTGTTCCAAAAGTTTTGGTATGTGTTTTCATTCTCGTTTGTTTCTTGGAATTTTTTGATTCCATCTCTGATTTTTTTCTATTACCTAGTGGTGTGTAAGCAGGGTGTTATTCAGTTTCCCTGTAATTGATTTTTTTTTCCTTGCTCTTTTTGTTGTTAGTTTCTACCTTGATGCATTTGTGGTCAGAGAAGATACTTTGTATTATCTCAGTGTTTTGGATCTTGTTGAGGATTGTTCTGTGGCCTAAGATGTGGTCTCTTCTGGAGAATGTTCCATGTGCATTGGAAAAGAATATGTACTTTGCAGCTGTTGGGTGGAGTGTTCTATATATGTCTGAGGTCACGTTGGCTGATTGCACTCTTCAGGTCTTCTGTATCTTTGCTGAGTTGCATTCTAGATGCTCTGTCCATTACTGAGTGTGATGTGTTGAAGTATCCTACTATTATTGTGGAGCTTTAAATTTCTATTTTCAGTGTTGTTAGAGTTTGTTTCATGTATTTTGGATCCTTGTCATTGGGTGCATAGATGTTTATTATGGCTATGTCTTCATGGTGGATCATCCCCTCAATCATTGTATAGTGTCCTTCTTTGTCTTTTATGGTGGATTTTGTTTTAAAGTCTATTTTATCTGAGATTAGTATTGCCACTCTTGCTGTTTTTTGGTAGCTGTTTGCCTGATATACTTTTTTCTGTCCTTTGATTTTTAATAAATTTACATCTTTATTTCTAAGGTGTGTCTCTTACAGAGAGCATATTGATGGATTCTGTTTTTTCAGCCATTCTGTCACTCTCCATATCTTTATGGGTGCATTTAGGCTATTTACATTCAGTGTAATTATTGTTAGGAGTGAGTTTATTATTGTCATTTTTTAGTGCTTTTTTTTGTGTGGTGCTGACGTTTTCTTTGTTCTTCTTACTGAATTATTTTTGTTTTTGGATTGTTTTATCATTTCTTTTGTTTTTATAGGTTTTGTTTTTACTGAGACTTTATGTTTTTCTTCTTTAGTTTGATGAGTAGGTTTGTTAACTTTCTTTGTGGTTACCTTGAAATTTACCTTTATCTTCCTAGGTTTGAAACACTCCATCATTACTTGGTATCGCCTTGCCTTCCTCTCCATTGGAAGGTTCTATACCTGCACCATTTATTCCCTCTTTTATTGTTCTGATACTGTTGTTATTACAGCTTAGCATCTCTTGTTCCCTGTTGTAGTTCTTTGTTTTATGTATTTTAGAGCCCTGTCATTGGGTGCGTAGATGTTTCTTATGGGTATGTCTTCATGATGGATCACCCTAAAGAGTTCATTTCTTATGTTCATATCTGGCTAGTACAATCCTGTGTCCTAGATTCAGCCTGCTGTCTGATGTTGTTGGTTCTTATATCGAAGGTCTTCCTTTAATAAGTCCTGTAAGTTTGGTTTGGTTTTTACAAAGTCCCTTAATTTCTGTATATCTAGAAATGTCCTAATTTAACCATCATATTTGAATGAGAGTTTTGCAGGATATATTATTCTTGGCTGACAATTTTTTTCTTTCAAGGTTTTATGTATGTCATCCCATTGTCTTCTTGCCTACATGATTTCTGCCAAATAATCCGAGTTGAGTCTTGTTTCTCCTCTGTAAGTGACTTTTTGTTTTTCTTGGGCTGCTGTCAGGATTCTTTGGTTGTCTTTGGTTTTAGTGAGTGTGGTTATGGTATGCCTTGGTGATTTTCTTTTGGTGTCCATCCTGTATGGGGTTCGTTGAGCTTCTTGGGTTGTCATCTTTTCATCTTTCATGATATCGGGGAACTTTTCTGTCAGCAATTCTTCAATGATCTTCTTTGTGTTTTCTATTTTCTTCCCCTGTTCTGGAACTCTGATCACTGGCAGATTTTTGCTTTTGATTGTATCCTGTATAATTCTCAGGGTTTCTTTATTCTTTTTTCTGATTTTTCCTCAGACAGAATTGTATTCAAGTGTTTGTTTTCAATTTCACTGATCCTGTTTTCCATTGTTTCAAACCTGCTCCTCAGCCCTTCTATGGCACTGTCCATTTCTGATATCTTGTTGTTTATCTTTTAGATTTCTAATTGTTGTTTTAATATGATTTCTCGTTGTGACTTTATTTTAGGATTTTGTTCATGTATTATTTTCTTGAATTCTTCCAATTTTTTGTCTGTGTTTTCCATGACTTTTTGTGCTTTTTCCATGATTTTGTCTATTTTTTCTTCCTTTTTGTCTGCTTTTTGCTTCAACTCTTGGATGACTCTGAATATTAGAGATTTGAATTTTGTATCAGCTGGTTTTAGTGTCTTTTCTTCTTCTGGAAAGTCATCTGTAGTTTTATTTTGGACACCTACTGTAAACATCCTGTCCTGTTTTTGTATATGTTTTAATATTGTCTGCTGTCTTTGGAACATTCGGTAGTTATGTTCCTCATTTATTGATTGTATCTTTGCTTTTTTTGTCCTGATTTTTTGCTTTGTTTGGTTATGTCTGAGCAGACACACTTGCATTCTTTGTTGTTTGCTCGTCTGTGAGCATGATACTTTTCACTTCCTTCTCCAAGGTCTGGGTCAGTCATCAGGTATGGTACAGCATGGCAGGTCCAGCTGAAGGGGAGTTGCTGGAATGGGTTTTTTGTGGCAATTACCAGGGCCAACGGGGCAGACCGGGACAGTGCAGGGAAGCTACTCTTAGGCCGTGCCTGTGCTGCTTGGAATGTGATGTTCAGTGCTCATTATATGTAGGCAAGAAGGAGTGGCGAGATTGTGATATGTGGACCTAAGATGTGTATGAGAAAGAGGAGAGAGAGGAGAGAGGAACAGTCGCCAAAAACATACAAACAAACAAACAAAAAAGAGTGCTAAGGGAGCTTACTCTTGGACTGGAGAGATGAGAGACTGAGAAATGGAGAAAAACAAAAATAAAAAAAAGAAAAAGGGTAAAATAAAAAAATGAATTAACTTAGAAACTGGAAATGAAGAAAGACCAAACAGGAAAAAGAAGATAACAAAACAAAGAAACAACCCCCCCCAAAAAAAAACAAGAAAAAATACCCCCAGGGATGTCACCGTGCATCTGTGTAGAGTAAGAGAGAAGCTCCCAAGCTCTGCCATACTGCCTGGCTAGAAGGGGCTCTTAAGCCAAGAAAAGAAAAAGAAAACAAGCAAATCAAAACAGAACAAATCAGAACAAACAAACAAAAGCCCTTGGGTCCCAGCAGTGTGGTGGCATAGGCTGGGAAGCAGTTTTACAGTCGAGCAGTGTTTCGCAGCCTTTCGGGAAGAATCAAAGACGACACACCGAGCCAGGTATTTGAGAGAAGGCGGGGGCAGGGGGGATGGTGTTGAGAGGTAAGAAAGAAATCTAATGAAGTGGAAAAAAGCAACATCAGCATCCAACAAATAGCACTCAGGGAGCCGGGCAGTGCAGGCAGGTGGAATCCAAGTGACACCAGGGTAAAGCCTGTGCTTCCTGGCCAAGAGACTGTGGCCGCAGAAAGCAGAGGAGGCCGAGTGGGGGTGAAGAAGGGCAGGGGGTTGGAAAGCTTATATTGTTGGTTACCAGTTGTTCTGTCTCCTGCTGGAAGCTCCATGAAGCTGCTTTCTTGTACCCCTTGTTCGCTGATCTCTGATAGTAGTCCAACATCGAGAGTTATAGGTTTTATATACAAGAATTTGTGAGATTTAAAAAATAAGAAAAAGAAGAATTAGAGGCTGAGGGTGGCAGCACTTGAGGTGGGTATTAGCAGTGGGGTGATCTCAGGGAAGAATTTTGAAAAAAATAAGTCTGTCTCTGGATTCGTTCTTCTTCCTTGAGGTGTATTTCCCTGCTTTCCATGCCTTATTCCACAGAGATGCTGAGACTCTTGTGTTTGGATACATTCCAGAGGAAAGTAATCAATATTCTATTGTTCTCCTAAGTATTTGCTTGAAATACTACAACCAAACAACATATAGCAATAGATCAAACGTAGAAATAGATATGATAACCCAGCTGCCTTCTGTTAAGCCAGGTATTTAAGAGGTTTGCAAAAATGTAAGACAGTGCCACTCTTCACACTATTTGTTCTTAAAATATTTATTTTTCTTAAAAAACATATTTATGTTGTCCTGCAACGAATATATTACTGTTATTTTTAAATGAATTAATAAATATCTTTAAAATGTCTCATTTTTTCTAATATGGTGAATATCAGTAGATACAATCCACATAAATAGACAGAACCCACATACAGGGTTTTTAGGGGGTCTTCAATAATTTTTAGATGGTAAAGGGATCCTGAGTCAAAAATGAGAACAGCTGGTTTTTAAGGATTCAAAGAGCAGTGTTTGAATCCTTACACCAACTACTAGGAATGTGCATTAGACCAATTATTTAACATCCCAAAACCTCAATTTGCTCATCTGTAACATGGTGTCTAGAACAAGGTTGTTGTGAGGATTAATGAATACATTTTTGTAAATCATCCAGGTAATGTTCAATAAATACTCGTTGCAGCAAGAATCCAAATTCAGGAGGCATGTGCACTCTCATGACTTGTTTATTTTGTGATGAGGGAAGAATATTTCACACACTTTCTTCATGACTTGGAGTATAAACCTTAAAGACAATCTCATTTTTTTTTTGCCCTATATGCAAGCTCATTTAGCAACTTTCATAATAATATCAGTTTCCCAGATATCACAGGGAAGGAAGTATCTTGGATAGTGGAGTAAGTGGATAAACTAACCAATGTAAAATTAATAATAGCCGTTCTTACTTATATGTCAGTTTTTCATGTATGGAGTCCCTGGGTGGTGCAAACGGTTAACGCGCTTGGCTACTTACTAACTGAAAGTTTGATGGGTGAAGTCCACCCAGGGGCACCTCGGAGGAAAGATCTGCTTCCAAAAAACCAGCTATTGACAACCCTATGGAGCACAGCTCTACTTTGACACACATGGGGTCACCATGAGTAGGAATAAACTTGATGGCAACTTTTTTTTTTTTTAATAGCCATAATAAAACCTACAGCTGAGCAGCATACTCTCTGGCAGGGCCTGTGCTAAGTCTATGGAGGGAAGTCTCTAAAGCATTTTCAAATTGACCAAATTGAGTTTAGCAGCTGAAGGTTTAGAATAAGACCAAAAGCCGTAGTGACCTCCCCTCAACACTTCCAAGATAGCACTACCATATTAAAAAGCATGTTCCCTCTAGACGTTTCTAGCTATTTATTTCCAATATAATCACATTTATGCAACTGTGAGTATATTGGACTTCTGGAAGCATTCTAACACAGAGGCGTGATATGCTATTAATGTTTCAAAAACACTTTTATTCAGGGAGGCAGAGCCAACATGGCACTATAGACAGAAGCACCATGCCATCCCTCTGCTCTGGGTCCACACTGTCCCCACCAGCCAGCTCTTGCTGCACAATTTTTTTTCTTTTTCTTACTTTTCTTTCTCTCTCCCACCTAGCCCAGTACACTGCTTCCTCCCTTTCCTGCTGGACCATGCTGCACCACTGTGGGTAGAGAGCCACCACCCCACCACCAACCCCAGGCCTGCCGCACTTTGACACACTGGCTCCCACTGCACCGCCATACATTTTTTTTTACTTCTTTTCACTCTCTCTTTTCTTTTCTTACTCCCTCCCATCTAGCCTTGTGTGTCACCTCCCCTCCCTTCCAACTGTCCCTCAGGTCTGTCCTGCTCTCATGTGTCGACCACCACTGTGCTAACAGTTTATTTATTTAATGTTTTTCTTTTCTCATTCTTCCTTTTATTTCTCCCTCCCACCTATCTCCATATGCCACATCCTCCCACCTCCCACTGACCCCAGATCTGCTCCACTCCCACTTGCTGGCTATCTTTTGTTTTTCTTTTCTCTCTCTTCTCTTTCTACCCCTCATCTAGCCCCATATATCAGCCCCTCCTTACCACTGGCCCTTGCTGTGCTGCCATAGCTAGAGTGTAACTGGGGCTCAGGCCTGCCACTGCACTGGGCCCACACTACCCCTCCTCTCCTGCCACTCAAAGAGCTGCTGAATGGTGGGAAGCAAGCCCTTGCCACTCTCCATCCAACAACCATGCTTATCTGGCAAAGGGCTGTGAATGCTCCCACGCCACTGGACCAACATCAGGAGGCAGAGAGTGCCCACCCAGTCTTAGCAACTAACCAGACCAGTGTACAGTGAGGAGAGCTCACCCTGCCTCCTGCTGCCCTGCCCACTTGGACAAGGTGGTGAGAGCTATCATGCCCACAGATGACCAAGCAGCAAAGCACACCTGGCCCTCCCAATGTGACATATCAAAACAGAACAAAGAAGCAGGATGAAACAATACAACAAAACATACAATAAATAAATAAACAAAATAATATTTTAATGTCACGAAGACAACAGACAATATAAAACAAAAACAAACAAACAAAAAAACAAAAACAAAAACAAAAAAAAACAAGCAAACAAAAAAAACCCCAAACTCCTGGCTTGGACAGCTTCACTGTAGAATTTTACCAAACATTCAGAGAAGAGCTCACACCAGTACTACTTATTACTCAAACTATTTCAGGACATAGAAAGGGAAATAATACCTCCGAATTCATTCTGTGAAGCCAGCATAACTCTGACACCAAAACCAGGCAAAGAAACCACAAAATAAGAAAATTACAGAGCAATATCACTCATGAATATGGATGCAAAAATTCTCAACAAAATTCTAGCCAATAGAATTCAGCATCCTATGTGAAAAATAATACACCATGACCACGTGGGAATCATGTGAGGTATGCAAGAATGGTTCAACATTAGAAAATCAATCAACATAATTGACCATGTATACAGAACAAGAGAAAAGAATCACATGATCATCTCAATCGACATGGAAAAGGCATCTGATAAAGTCCAACACCCATTCCTGATAAAAACTCTTAAGAAATATGAATAGAAGGGAAATTTCTTGACATAATAGAGGGCCAATATCTTTCTCAATGGAGAGAAGCTGAATGCATTCCCTTGAGAAGGGGAACAAGACAAGGATGCTCTTTATCACCACTCCTATTTAACATTGTGCTGGAATTGCTAGCTAGAGCAATAAGGCAATAAAAAGAAATAAAGTGCATCCAAACTGGAAAGGAAGAAGTAAAACTATCCCTATTTGCAGATGATATGATCCTACACATAGAGACCCCAAAGATTCCACAAGAAAACTACTGGAACTAATAGAAAGATTCAGCTGAGTAGCAGGATACAAAATCAACATACAAAAATCAGTTGGATTCCTTTACACCAACAAAGAGAACTTCGAAAAGGAAATCAGGAAAACAATACCATTTATAGTAGCCCCTAAAAAGATGAAATACTTAGGAATAAATCTAACCTGGACATAAAATACTTGTACAAAGAAAACTACAAAACACTATTGAAAGAAACCAAGAGAACTGCATAAATGGAAAAGCATACCATGCTCATGGATAGGAAGACTCAACATTGTGAAAATATCAATGTCACCCAAAGCAATCTACGGATATAATGCAATCCCAATCCAAATACCAGCAGCATTCTTTAACAAGATGGAAAAACTAATCACTAAATTTATACGGAAGGGAAGGAGAGTCCCAGATAAGTAAAGCATTATTGAAGAAAAAGAACAAAGTAGGAGGCCTCATAGTACCTGATCTCAGAACCTACTATACAGCTAAGGGAATCAAAACAGCCTGGTACTGGTACAACAACAGACACATAGACCAATGGAACAGAATAGAGAACTCAGATGTAAGTCCAACCACCTATGGTCAGCTGATCTTTGACAAAGTACCAAAGTCCATTAAATGGGGGAAAAGACAGTCTTTTTAACAAATGGTGCTGGTAAAACTGGATGTTCATCTGTAAAAAATTGAAACAGGACCCATACTTCACACCATACACAAAAACTAACTCAAAATGGATCAAAGGTCTAAATATAAAACCTAAAATAATAAAGATCAAGAAAGAAAAAATAGGGAAAACACTTGGGCCCCTAATACACGGCATACATACAGTACAAACCATGGCTAACAGATAAACTAAATAACTGGGTGCTCCTAAAAATCAAACACTTACACTCATCAAAAGACTTCACCAAAAGAGTAAAAAGAGAACCTACAGACTGGGAAAAAATATTTAGCTACAACATATCCGACAAGGGTCTAATCTCTAAAATCTATAGAATACTTCAACACCTTGGCAACAAAAAGACAAATAGTCCAATCAAAAAATGACTGTCTTAGTCATCTAGTGCTGCTATAACAGAAATAACACAAGTGGATGGCTTTAACAAAGAGAAGTTTATTTCCTCACAGTAAAGTAGATTAAAAGTCCAAATTCAGGGCATCAGCTCCAGGGGAAGGCTTTCTCTGTCTGTTGGCCTTCTTCTCATCAGTGTTCCCCTGGACTAGGAGCTTCTCTGCGCAGGGACCCGAGGTCCAAAGGACACGCTCTGCTCTTGGCACTGCTTTCTTGGTGGTATGAGGTCCCCCTGTCTCTCTGCTCACTTCTTTCTTTTATATCTCAAGAGATTGCCTCAGGACACAATCCAATCTTACTTACTTACTTACTGCCTTACTAACACAACTGCCACCCATCCTCCCTCATTAACATCACAGAGGCAAGATTTACAACATATAGGAAAATCACACAATACCAGGAATCATGGCCCAGCCAAATTGATACACACATTTCTGGGGGGACATAATTCAATCCATGACAATGACCAAAGGATTTAAACAGACACTTTGGCAAAGAAGACATTCCGGCAGCAACAGACACACGAGCGTTTGCCATCATTAGCCATTTGAGAAATGCAAATCAAAACTACAATGAGATACCATCTCACCCTGACATTACCAGCAGTAATCAAGAAAATAACAAATGTTGGAGAGGTTGCCGGCAGATTGGAACTCTTATGTACCGCTGGTGGGAATGTAAAATGGTACAACCACTATGGAAAACTCCTCCTTAAAAAGCTAGAAATAAAAATACCATACTATCCAGAAATCCCACTCCTAAGAATAATTCCTAGAGAAAAAAGAACCATCATGTGAATAGACTTTTGCACACACATGTCTGTTGCAGCATTATTCAAGATCCAAAAAAAGATGGAAACAACCTAAGTGTCCGTCAGCAAATGAATAGATAAACAAATTACGGTACATACACACAATGGAATACTATGCAACAATAAAGAACAATGATGAATCTGTGAAGCATCTCACATCATGGATGAATCTGGAGGGCATGATGGTGAGTGAAATAAGTCAATCACAGAAGGATAAGTATTATGTGAGACCACTATTTAAAAAACCCAAGAAAAGGTTTACACACAGAAAAAAACAATCTCTGAAGGTTACGAGGGAGGGAAGGGTTGGAGAGAGGAAATCACTAAATAGATAGTAGACAAGTGTTAACTTTGGTGAAGGAAAAGGCAACACACAATATTGGGAAAGTCAGGACAACTTGATTAAGGCAAAATTATAGAAGCTCCCTAGATACATCCAAACACCTTGAGGGACAGAGTTATTGGGGCTGAGGGCTGGGAACCACAGTCTCAGGGGACATCTAGGTCAATTGGTATAACATAGTTCATAAAGAAAATGTTCTACATCCTACTTTGGTGAGTAGGGTCTGGGGTCTTAAAAGCTTGCAAGTGGCTATGTAGGCTACATCTATTGGTCCCATCACGTTCAGAGCAAAAGAGAATAAAGAAAACCAAAGACACAAAGAAAATATCAGTCCAAAGAACTAACAGACCACATGAACTACAGCCTCCACCAGCTTGAGCCCAGAAGAACTAGATGGTGCCCAGCTACCACCATCGACCACTCTGACAGGGATCACAATAGAGGGTCCTGGACAGACCAGGGAGAAAAATGTAGAACAAAATTCAAATCCAAAAAAAAAAGATCCCTGATACTATGGCTCCTGTACACCCTGCTAACTCAGAACTGAAACCACTCCTGAAGTCTGCCTTTCAGCAAAAGTTTAGACAGCCTATAAAGCAAACAATAACACACGTGAGGAACATGCTTCTTAGCTCAGTAAAGTATACGAAGACCAAATGGGCAACACCTGCCCAAAAGCAAAGACAAGAAGGCAGGAAGTTCCAGGAAAACTGGACAAATGGACATGGAGAACTTAGGCTGGAAAGGGAAAGGGGGAGACTGCTGACACATTGAGGAGATTGCAACCAATGTCACAAAACAATTTGTGTATAAATTTTTGAATGAGAAACTAATTGCACTATAAACTTTCACCTGAAACACAATACAATTTAAAATAAAATACTTTCATTTAGTTAAGTTTCTTCATGAAAAATACAATTATACACATAAATAGAAAGTATCTTTCTTAAAATATCTTAAAATATTTCTAAGATAATGTTATGCATATACGGTACCTTATAGAAGACTATTACCATCAGTATAAAAATACTTATTCCTCAAAACATCAAATTAGAATTATGGACATTCTAACCACATATCTGACATCTCAACTTTAATGCCAGTTAAGAAATTAGGATTTTATGAAGCATCAACTCTTCCTTCCTGTGGTGTGGTTAATGTCCTTTTGATAATAAATTTCTATGGAAAATGCTAGCCAAAAAAATTTGCCTTGAGATTTGTAATATAATTGCCAAGACTGTTCTATTTTTCCCAAACAGTGTCCAATATAACAGCATAGCTTTTTAGCATCAAAGAAATGAAAGTAAATTGCCCAATAAAACTTTAGAATAATTCCTTAATTGAGTGGGTATATTCAAGAAGTAAATAATCTACCTAAAAAAACCTGCAGGAAATTTTACAGCCTACTCTACGTAATCCAGTGAAGTTAGTATAACTCACCAGAATGTATTCCCTGCATTCCTATCCCAGGTGTAAACATTAGAAATTGTATCATTTGTACCTATGCTCCTGAAATCTGCACTATTAATTCAACATTTTTTTAGATTTCCTCATGTTGATATGGGGCCCTGGTGGCGAAGTGGTTAAGTGTTAACGCTGCTAACCAAAAGCTGGCAGTTCAAATCCACCAGCTGCTCCTTGGAAACTCTATAGAGCAGTTCTACTGTGTCCCATAGGGTTGCTATGAGTCGGAATAAGCAACGGGTTTGGTTTGGTTTCACGTTGATATTGGTGGTTTTGGTTTGTTCACTTTAATTTCTCATTACAGTGTCAGTGTATGAATATGCCATATGTTATTTATCATTCTCCTGTTCAGGGACATTTAGATCGTTTTGAAGTGTTCAGTATTATAGATAATGCTGCAATGAGCACTTTTGCACATGTCTCCTTTGCACATGTGCCAGAGGTTCTCTTGAATACATGACCAGAATTAGAATGATTGGATCTTCAGATATGCACCCCTGGAACTTGACTGATGCCTCTCCTAAGTGGTTAGAGTTCTCATTCCTCTACATACTCCTCTGTATTTGATACTGTGGGAGTTTGACAACTGTTGTCAATATGATATACGCAAATTGTTATTTCGTTGAGGTTTAAATTTGCATTTCCCTAATTCTTAGTTAGGTTGAACATATTTTCCACATGTTTATTCGTTGTTTAAGTTTCTTCTTCTGTTCATTTTGTTAGTTTATTTTTAATGTTGATTTGTAGGAGTTTGTCAGATATATACAATGAACTTTGGATTTACTGAAAATATTTTCTCAATATGGGCTTCTCTTTTTGCTTTTATTTAGTTCTTTTGTTATATATAAATTTAAAAGTCCCATGGATCTGTCAGTTTTTTTGTACAGTGGTGGTTTGTGTGTTGCTGTGATTCTGGAAGCTATACCACCAGTATTCAAATACCAGCAGGGTCACCCTTTGTGGACAGGTTTCAAATGAGCTTCCACACTAAGACAGACTAGGAAGAAGGACATGGAAGTCTACTTCTGAAGAAAATTAGCCAGTGAAAACCTTATGAATAGCAGTGGAACACTGTCTGATATAGTATTGGAAGATGAGTCCCTAAGGTTGGAAGGCACTCAAAATACAACTGGGGAAGAGCTGCCTCCTCAAAGTAGAGTTGATCTTAATGATGTGGATGGCGTCAAGCTTTTGGGACTTTCATTTGCTGATGCAGTACTACTAAAAATGAGAAGAAACAGCTGCAAACATCTATTAATAATAGGAACATGAATGTATGAAGTATGAATCTAGGAAAATTTTAAATTGTCAAAAATGAAATGGAATGCATAAACATCAATATTCTAGGCATTATTGAACTGAAATGGACTGGTATTGGCCATTTTGAATCAGTCATATGGTCTACTATGCTGGAATGACAAATTGAAGAGGAATGGCATCGTATTCATCACCAAAAGAACACTTCAGGATCTATCCTGAAGTACAGTGCTGTCAGTGATAGGTTAATATCCATAAATCTATCAGAAACACCAGTTAATACGACTATTATTCATATTTACACACCAACCACCAAAGCCAAAGATGAAGAAATTGAAGATTTTTACCAACTTCTGCAGTCTGAAATTGATCAAACATGCAATCAGGATGCATTGATAACTACTAGTGACTGGAATGTGAAAGTATGGAAACAAAGAAGAAGGATCAGTAGTTGGAAAATATGGGCTTGGTGATAAAAACAATGCCAGAGATAGCGTGGTAGAATTTTGTAAGACTAATGATTTCTTCACAGCAAATACCTTTTTTCAACAACATAAATGGCAACTATACATGTGGGCCTTGCCTGATAGAATACACAAGAATCAAATTGACTATATCTGTGGAAGGAGACCATGGAAGAGCTCAGTATCCTCAGTCAGAGCAAGGTCGGTACCAACTGCGGAACAATCAATTGCTCATATGCAAGTTCAAGTTTAAGCTGAAGAAAATTAGAACAAGTCCATGAGAGCCAAAGTACAACCTTGAGTATATCCCACTGAATTTAGAGACCATCTCAAGAATAGATTTGATGGATTGAATTCTAATGACTGAAGACCAGGCGAGCTGTGGAATGACATCAAGGACATCGTACATGAAGAAAGCAAGAGGTCATTAAAAAGACAGGAAACAAAGAAAAGATCAAAATGGATGTCAGAAGAAACTCTGAAGCCTGCTCCTTAATGTCAAGTAGCTAAAACAAATGGAAGAAATGATGAAGTAAAGGAGTTGAACAGAAGATTTCAAAGGAAAGGGTGGCTCGAGAAGACAAAGTAAAGTATTATAATGACATGCGCAAAGACGTGGAGATAGAAAACCAAAAGGGAAGAACACGCTTGGCATTTCTCAAGCTGAAAGCTGAAGAAAAAATTCAAGCCTCCAGTTGCAATTTTGAAGGATCTTATGGGCAAAATACTGAATGACAGAGGAAGCATTAAAAGAAGATGGAAAGAGTTACTGTACCCAAAAGAATTGGTCTACGTTCAATCATTTCATCAGGTAGCGTATGATCAAGAACTGATGGTGCTGAAGGAAGAAGTCCAAGCTGCACTGATGACATTGGTAAAAAACAAGGCTCCAGGAATTGACAGAATACCAGATGAGATGTTTCATAAACAGATGCAGTGCTGGAAGTGTTCACTCGTCTATGCCAAGAAATTTAGAAGACAGCTACCTGGCCAATGGACTGGAAGAGATCCATATTTATGCCTATTCCCAAGAAAGGTGATCCAACCAAATTGTGGAAATTATCGAACAATATCATTAACAGCACATGCAAGTAAAATTTTGCTGAAGATCATTCAAAAGCGGCTGCAGCAGTATGTCGACAGGGAACTGCCAGAAATTCAAGCCAGATTCAGACGAGGATGTGGAACCAGGGATATCATTGCTGATGTCAGATGGATCCTGGCTGAAAGCAGAGAATATTGGAAAGATGTTACCTGTGTTTTATTGACTATGCAAAGGCATTCCATTGTGTGGATCATAACAAATAATGGATAACATTTGCAAGAATGGGAATTCCAGAATACTTAACTGTGCTCATGAGGAACCTGTACGTAGACTAAGAGACAGTTGTTCGAACAGAACAAGGGGATATTGCACGGTTTAAAGTCAGGAAAGCTGTGTGTCAGGGTTGTATTCTTTCACCATACTTATTCAATTTGTATGAGAAAATAATCAGAGAATCTAGACTATATGAAGAACAGGAATTGGAGGAAGAGTCATTAACAACCTGTGTTATGCAGATGACACAACCTCTCTTGCTGAAAGTGAAGAGGATTTGAAGTACTTGTTGATGAAGACCAAAGACTACAGTCTTCGGTATGGGTTACACTTCAGCATAAAGAAAACAAAAATCCTCACAACTGGACCAATAAGCGATATCATAATGAATGGAGAAAAGATTGAAGTTGTCAAGGATTTCTTTTTACTTGGATCCACAATCAACACTCATGGACTCAGCAGTCAAGAAATCAAAAGACGCATTGCATTGGGCAAATCTGCTGCAAAAGAACTCTTTAAAGTGTTAAAAAGCAAAGATGTCATTTTAAGGACCAAGGTGCTCCTGACCCAAGCCATGGTGTTTTCAATCACCTCATAAGCATGAGAAAGCTGAGCAATGAATAAGGAACACGGAAGAATTGTCACCTTTGAATTATGGTATTGGCAAGAATGGTGTCTTGGAAGAAGTACAACCAAAAAGATCCTTAGAAGCAAGGATGACGAGACTTCGTCTCAGGTACTTTGGACATGTTATCAGGAGGGACCAGTCCCTGGAGAAGGACATCATACTTGGTAAAGTAGAAGGTCAGCAAAAAAGAGAAAGACCCTTAACGAGATGGATTGACACAGTGGCTGCATCAGTGGGCTCAAGCATAACAGTGATTGTGAGGATGGTGCAGGACTGGGAAGTGTTTATGTCGTGCAGAGGGTTCTATGAGTTGGAACCGACAGGAATGGCACCTAACAACAACAACAAATTCAAAAATTTACTGCTGTAATTTAGCAATTTTTCCTTTATATTTGGTCTCCTTTTGCATCTTGCTTTAGAAATCCTTTCCTATCCTAATGTTATAGTATGTTCTTCTAAAAGTAGTATATTTTTCACTTTTAGAACTTGAATCCACCTAGAATTATTTTATGTATGTCAATTGCTTCCTTGATCATATAATAATTTTCCCCACAAGCATGGGCTGGTTTCTGGCTCAGTGGCTTGTAACTGATCTGTTATGTATCCCTTCACCAATGTTGCACTGTCCCAACAGCTATGATAGCAGCTTTCTTATGATCTTGCTCTTTGGTAGGAAATATTTGTTGTTGTTACTTTTCATTACTTTCTTGGCTTTTCTTGACAGTTCGATATTCCGTATTTTTGAATACTGGTTGGTACTGTATGGGATTTATAGATTCATATTGGGAAAACTGACTTCATTATTATGGGTAGTTTTATGGTTTATTTCTACATTAATTTAGGCCTTTTAAATACATCAGTCCTGTTTTCTAATTTTTTTGTACATCTTTGTTACATATATGCCTGTGCATCTTGTAGTTTAAGTTGCCGTTGTGATTGCTGTTTTTCCGTCATATATCCTGTTGTTACTGGTATATAAAAACACATTTCATTTTTGTATTCAACAATCTGGTTAACCACTCTTATAATAATCTATAGATCTCTTGGAAAAAGTTAAATCTGGATTTATCTTTCTAGGTCTATTTTTTTTTTTTTTTTTACTACTTTTTCTTGTCTTTTGTGATGGCTAGTAATTCAAAACACCAATAGTGTATAGGAGGCATCCTAGTCTTGTCCGTGTCTTAAATGAAAATGACTGTGAAGATTCACTGTCAATTATATCTTTTGCTATGTTATTTGATAGGTACACTTTATAAGGTTAAGGAAATCTCCAATTTTTGTTTTTCCAGAAGTCTTTATCATTAATGAATGTGATTTTATTTTTATTAGATGTTTTTATTATTTCCATTGAGGTGATCATTTTTCCCCTTTATCTGTTAATGTGATAAAGTATGTGTAAAAGAGTCCTCACATTCCTATTATGTCATGGCATATTTGATGTGCGTTACGAGTTGCAATCGAGTCAATGGCATTGGGTTTGGTTTTTGGTTTTTTTAGTCTCTGATTTAGATCTGATAGTTTTTATTTAGTAATTTTCAACTATATGTTCATAACTGATTTATATTAATATTTTTCTTCTGTAGTCTATGGCTTATATTGTAGCTACGCTAACATTATTAAATGGGCTGGGTAGCTTTTCCTCTTTTTATATTTTCTGTAATACTTTATATAATATAGAGAATAACTATATTTTACTAAAGGTTTACTAAAGCTTGGCTATAAAACAATTTTGGTTAGTTTCCATTTTGTTAGTAGTTTTCCACCAAAGAGCTAGCATTTAGCTTTATTTCTCTTCTCCATTGCTTTTTGTTTTCTATTTAACTTTTTTCTATTACATTTAATATTTCTTCTTTTTTTTATTGTACTTTAGGTGAAGGTTTACAGAACAAATAGTTTCTCATCGAACAGTAAATACACATATTGTTTTATGACATTGCTTAACAACCCCACGACATGTCAACACTCTCCCTTCTCGACCTTTTTTTTTTTGGTGAAAATATACATAACCAAAGATACACCATTTCAAAAATTTCTACATGTACAATTCAGTGACATCGATTACATTCTTCTAGTTGTGCTGCTACTCTCACTTTAGATGAAGGTTTACAGAACAAAATAGTTTCTCATTAAAGAGTTAGTACACATATTGTCCTGTGACAATGGTTAACAACCCCGCTACATGTCAACACTGTCCTTACTCAACCTTGGGTTCCCTATCACCAGCTTTCCTGTTCCCTTCTGCCTTCTAGTCCTTGTCCCTGGACTGCTGTGCCTCAGTAGTCCTGTTCTGTTTTATGGGGCTGTCCAATCCCCAGCTGAACGGTGAACCCTGGGAATGACTTCACGACTAAGCTAAAAGGGTATCTGGGGGCCATACTCTTGGGGTTTCTCCAGTCTCTGTCAGGCCAGTAAATCTGAGTTTTTTGTTTTTGTTTTTTTTTGTGGGGGAGGTTAGAATTTTGTTCTACATCCTTCTCAAGCTCTGTCCGAACACTCTGTTGTGATCCCGGTCGGAGCAGTCAGTGGTGGTAGCTGGGCACCATCTAGCTGTACTGGACTCCATCTGGTGGAGGCCTTGGTAGCTGTGGTCTATTTGTCCGTTGGAGTAATCTTTTCCTTGTATTTTGTTCTCTTCATTCTCCCTTGCTCCTGAAGGGGTGAGACCAGTGGAGTATCTTAGATGGCTGCTCACCGGCTTTTAAGATCCGAGATACTACTCACCAAGGTAGAATGTAGAACATAGTCTTTGTAAATTGTGCTATGCCAATTGAGCTAGATGTTCCCTGAGACCATGGTCCCCACAGCCCTCTGCTCAGCAATTCAGTCCCTCGAGGAGTTTGGATGTGTCTATGGAGCTTCCATGACTTTTCCTTGTACAAATTTTTCTGGCTTCCCCAGTATTGTGTACTGTCTTAGCCTTCACCAAAGTTACCACTTACCTACTGTCTATTTAGTATTTCCCCCTACCCCTCCCATCCCTCGTAACCAACAAAAATTGTTACTTTTTATGTGTAAACTTCTTCATGAGTTTTTACAATAGAGGTTTCATGCAATATTTGTCCTTTTGTGATTGACTTATTTCACTCAGCATAACATCCTCCAGTTTCATCCATGTTATGAGATGCTTCACAGATTCATCATTGTTCTTCATCATTGCATAGTACTTCTTTGTGTGTATGTATCATGGTTTGTTTATCCATTCTTCTGTTGATGGGCATCTAGGTTGTTTCCATCTTTTTGCTATTGTGATCAATGCTGCCATGAACAAGGGCATGCGTATGTCTATTCGTGTAATGGCTCTTATTTCTTTAGGGTATATTCCTAGGAGTGGGACTGCTGGATCGTATGGTATTTCTATTTCTAGATTTCTAAGGAAGCGCCGTATCATTTTCCAAAATGGTTGTATCATCATGCATTCCCACCATAAGAGTTACGATTTCCCTGCAGCCTCTCCAACATTTGTTATTTCCAGTGTTTTTGATTCGTGCCAGTAATGCCAGGGTGAGATGTTATCTCATTGCTGTTTTAATTTGCATTTCTCTAATGGCTAGTGAACGTGAGCATTTCCTCATGTGTCTGTTGGCTGCTTGAATGTCTTCTTTGGTGATGTGTCTGTTCATTTCCTTTGCCTTTTTTTAAATTGGATTATTTGTCTTTTTGTTGTAGAGGTGTTGGATTTTCTTGTAGATTATAGAGATTAGACCTTTGTCTGACTCGTAATGCTCCCAAATTTTTTCCCAGTCTGTAGGTTCTCTTTTTACTCTTTTGGTGAAGTCTTTTGAAGAGCATAGGTGTTTGATTTTTAGAAGGTCCCAGTTATCTAGCTTATCTTCTGGAGTTTGTGTGTTGATGGTTATGGTTTGTATCCTGTGAATGCCATGCATTAGGGCCTGTAGCGTTCATCTTATTTTTTATTCTATGAACTTTATAGTTTCTGGCTTCATATTTAGGTTTTTGATCCATTTTGAATTAGTTTTTGTATATGGTGTGAGGTATGGGTCCTGTTTCATTTTTTTGCAGATGAACATCCAGTTTTGCCAGCACCATTTGTTAAAAAGATCGCCTTTTCCCCATTTGATGGACTTTGGGCCCATTAATATTTCTTCTAACTTTGAAACTGTAAAGTGTCTGAAATATTACTATATTTGTATATATCACAAAATCTATAATCAGGAAAACTTTTAATTATAGAACATCCTGGGTTAGTTCCCATGCCCCAATTCCCCACTGGGCTAGGTGATGAGGGCAGATATCACCTGTACATACAGTATGGTTTGTACCAGAGGAGAAAAACTCCAAAATTATGAAACTTGAAACTTGTACAGGACCACTTATCTAGGACACTGACACAACTGCCCTTCCTCTCGTCTGAAAATAGATACATAGATAGAACAATGGATAGGTAACTTTATCTTTTACTCTGGAGGTAAACAAATCCTCTCTTGGGAGAGGAAGGGACTGTTTCTAGGTTTGTACAACCCTTACAATATACACAAATGGCTACAGGTTTTATTACCTGGCCTGAGGATTACTCCAGGTTCAGTAAGGTGTATTAATAATTTGTACAGACTTTGCCTTGACCCACAAGGTTTAGGTCTAGGGCAATTCCACCGTCCGTAACACCTGTCATGACCCTGTAAGCTGCCTAAAGAAGGCTTTCTGGGAACAGCTGCTGCCTTTAGTGACCAAACTGCCTTACGAGTTGTGCGGACCAGGAGAGGGTAAGAGAAGTAGAGTCATGCTGTCAACTCAGGACTAAGGAGCTTCTGCCATAAAGCCACACCATGCCCAACTGCAATTGATCTGGAAAGCTGAACACAGATGTCAAATAAAAGTAAATCTAGACTTAGGTCAAGTAAGACTTTGAAAAGATTATTGCAATAAGGGGGGAGAACCATTGCAATAGGGAGAATGCTCCAGTCCTAAGATCTGTAAGCATCTCAAAGGTAAGGCAGAAAAGGCTTTTCTTTTATTAAAAAACCCAAACCAAACCTGTTGCTGTCGAGTTGATTCCAACTCATAGTGACCCTATAGGACAGAGTTCCTGGGTGGATTCGAACTGCTGACCTTTTGGTTAGCAGCCGTAGCTCTTAACCACTATACCACAAGGGTTATAGGGAAGAGTAAACTGGCTAGAAAAAACTAGGAGTTGGATGAGTGGGTGGTGAGATTAGATAGTCGGTCAGGAATTTTTTCCCTGAGGTGAGTTAATTCTTGAGGAGGGGAGGGGGCTTAAGAAGAGGTTGTTCCATGTTCCAAAGCTCAAAGGTGGGTCAAAGTTCAGGGCCGTGAGGGAAAGAGAGAAGCCCGACTCAAGTTGGGGCAAGTCAAATTAGCAGCACTTTGCCCTTTCAGGTTGATCAGTGTGGGCAAGGACTTCACTTAATCATTTATGAGACAAAGAAGGGGAATCTGGAGGGTCTGTGTCTGGCCTAAGGAGCCCTGGTGGTGCAGTGGTTAAGTGCTCGGCTGCTAACCAAAAGGTCAGCAGTTCGAACCTACCAGCCATTCTTAGGGAGAAAGATGTGGCAGTCTGCTTCTCTAAACATTACAGCCTTGGAAACCCTATGAGGTGGCTCTACTCTGTCCTATAGGGTTGCTATGAGTAAGAATCGACTCAATGGAAACAGGTTTTGGATTTGGGGTGTCTGGTATTGTCATTGATTAACAAGGGGGCATCTGTGAGTCTTAACCTAAGTCTTATGGGAAAGGGTGGCTGCTTGCAGTAAGCTGTTTCCAGCAACACAAAAGGGTGGAAGAATTTCTTGACTTTTGCTGTTTTCCAGCATCACAGGACTTGGGTAAAGTTCAAAATTGTCTGTCTCCCCTTCTGTTCTAGTTGAATGAATTTTATTTGTTACTAAACTACTCAGAAGTGATCATAAACCACTTAAATGGAGTGAAGCAGGAGAAAAGCAGTCTCTCCGGGGGTCTTGTTGGAATTGTTCCCGAAAAACCAGTTTGACCGTCTACAGAGAGGTGGTAGCAAAGGTGAGTTGTTTTAGGGTTCTGAAAACCAGGCATCTTAAAAGAGGGGAGCCTCAAATGAAAAGGCAATAAGAGGCTACATTAATATATCAGCAATATTCCAAACAAAACCCATAACCACCCCTCATTAGTTCCTTCAGTTCTATGTGCTTATACTTGAGCACGATCTAAGGTTAGCCATCTCATGAAGCACCTGTTTCTCCACTAGAGTTCTGGAAATCCTGACTCAGTTCAGTTGCTTGAGCAATGCCATCAGAACCCTGCACCAAAATGACCTGGCATAGTCCTGTTCCACAGGTCTCTGAGACAGTCCTTTCTGTTGAAGTTGATACGCTCTTGCCTTTAGCTATTTGTAAGTTCTTTCAGGAAACATCAGCGTAAACCAAACCAAACCAAAAGTAGAATAAGCCTATCTATAGATGACAAAAGACTTAAAATGGCTATGGTTAACTTATTACTGATAATTATCGAAACTGCAAGATCTCATTAGGTTCATTACAAAAATAATACAATGAACAAGGAAATTTGTTTTTTTTTTTTGGACATAAAAAACAAAACAAAGTCAATCCAAAATAGTTTTAGACAAAATATCTATAAAGATAATTACCAACTCTATTTTTAAAGAATTGTGGATATTACATCTAATTTATTAAAATGGATAAACATAAACTTTACAGAGGAAAACATCTTCAGAGAGAGCATATAATAATATTGAGACATAATATGCCATGATCCGTAGAGCTTTATAGCCTTGGAAACCCTATGGGGTCACTATGAGTAAGAATCAACTCAGCTGCAGTGGGGTTTAGTTTGGGTTTATAGTTAGAATGAAAGTCCCAGGTTGTTGTAAATGATTAAGCACTCTGCTACTAACCAAAAGTTGGTGGTTCAAATCAACCCAAAGTCACCTCGGAAGAAAGGTCTGTCTGTCCATTTCTGAAAGGTCATAGTCATTGAAAATGCTATATGCAGTTATACTCTGAAACACATGGAGTCTCTGTGAGTTGGAATAGACTCAATAGCAACTGGTCTGGCTTTTTTATAGTTAGAGTAAATCAAGAATATATCAAGAGTCTCCAGTAAAGAGATCAGGAAGTCTGGAGCAAGTTCTGACCATCTGTATATTAATAAAACTCCAGAGGTAAGTGATGTGGATCTCCAGTTGAAAACTAGTGGCCTAAGAGATGCCAGATTCAAATTAAGGAAGTGAAATTGCAACCAAGTTAACACGTGAAAAATTAACTGAAATTATGATTGATGACAATATCCTGTTGTATAATATCAGGCAATGCAGCACCAGGAGTCAAGCTGACATACTACAAGACATAGTAACTTTTGAAGTAAAGTTTGTCAGTATAATGGTTCAATTTGGTTAAACAGAAATTTATATTTTTCTTAATCATTAATGTTTAGTAGATGTAATGCTAACTTATTAAATCAGTCAACCTGGAAAAGGCTGGAAAGAACATACCCAAATAGAATAAAAATGTGTGCACGTATTATACTCAACACTGATAACTCAGCAGACATAGTTGTTTTTATTAAATGAGACTCATTTTTCTAAGATTTACCTAACTTATGTGACGTTGAATTCTTAAATCATTTTGGTTAAGTTTCTATAAGAACATTTTTTATATTAAAGTTCAATTTTCTTAATTTCTGGGAATTTTAGGAAATTTAATTTATATAAGTGCTTACTTGTCTCTAACCAATCAGAATAGAGCTTCTTTAAGGGATGTTATTCAGTGGTTTATATAAAAACTGCCTCTTGAACTTACCCCATCTATACATTTTTATCAAGATTGAGTTTCTGGCAGATGAAGCAGCAGTGTCCCACCAATAATCATGGAAGAGACCTTTAAGATGTCCTTTGTCCTGAATGGATAATCTAATGGATGCTGTGGGCTAAAATTCAGGCGAAGGACCAAGGAGAAACCAAGCAGCTGTCTGGGTGTCTCCAAAGACCATCTGTCTTAGGTTGGGCTCTCTAGAGAAGCAAAATCCATTGCTGCTGAATTGATACCGACTCATAGCAGCCCTATAGGACAGAGTAGAGCTGTCCTATAAGGTTTCCAAGGAGCGGCTGATGGATTCAAATTGCCAACCTTTTGGTCAGCAGCCAAACTCTTAACCACTGCACCATCAGGGATCTCTCTCTCTCTCTCTATATATATATATGTCTTAGGCTGTGTTCTCTAGAGAAGCAAAACCAGTAAAGTGCACAAATATAGAGATACTTATATCAAGGAAATGGCTCACGTGGTTGTAGAGGCTGGAATGTAGGCCCAGGGACCAGAATAGGAAGGAAAGGTCTAGCAGGGGTGAGTAGAGGTACAGAGGAGGTAGGGGGATTGAAGGGGAATAGATCAAAGCATTTAAGGAAACTGAAAAGAAGATAGAAGGAGTAAGAAGTAGAGGGAAGGTGGTAGGAAAGGAAAGGTCTTAGATGAGCCAAGTTAGGGAGTTTCCAAGTTTCCCAAAGAGGCCATTGAAGTTCTGAATTGCCTTTAATAAAATCTTGCCATTTTTGAAGATATACAATTGAATCAATACTTTAATGATGAAACATGTAGTCAGTGGGAGAAGAGCAAGGAGGTAGTTCCCTACAGGAGAAGGAGAAGACTGAGTAACCATGGAGAAAGGAGCAAGGCAGTTAAAATGTCCCACAGAAATTTCCATGTACCATCTTTGGTTGGGAGCCAAAGGGGATCCCTCGCACAATCCTCATTCAAGTATTGAGATACCTGCTCCATACAATCGCTAGACAAGGGATCAGGAAAAAATATGCCTAACAGAAGAGCCAGGAATTTCCCTCTTGAGAGTCAGGAAGTAAATGCCACTCAAAAATCCAGAAACCAAACCTGTTGCCATCAGGTCGATTCCAACCTATAGCGATGACCCTAGAGGACAGAGTAGAACTGCTCCATAGGTTTTCCAAGGAGCAGCTGGTGGATTCAAATTGCCGACCCTTTGGTTAGCAGCCATAGCTCTTAACCACTGCACCACTATGGCTCCATCCCCCCTCAAAGAGCCAAAGAAAAACGTCCTTGCTAGAAAGAATCAAAGTAACTCCTGACCCTGTTTCAACAGACAAACATCCAGACTCCCGGATTAGGAATTGCAACTCACCACTGTGGACCAGCAAAGGAATTTCATGCTTGCACACAGCTTTCTGCTGTGCCTATAGGGACCTGGATGTTTTTAGCTGTATTTGGGAGTAAATTCTTAGAAAAACTGAGTATCTCTGCCATCAAATGACTCATTTATGTATTCAACAAATATTTATTGAGCATCTACTATGTGCCAAACCCTATTTCCAGGAAATTTAATGTGGCATCTATACCAACAAAGTAACTTTATATTAAATGCCTTCTTCTAGCAGTGCAATTTAGGCTCACCATTGCCAGAATAATCACCCAAAAATTATTCTTTTGCTGTGTCACTGTCCAGTTCAAAACGCCCATGATTCTTTTTCCTACACTTAATCAATTCCAAAGCTTTCTGCCTATTCTTCAGGCAATCCTCTAAAATCCAGTCTGTATAATCTTTTACCAAATGTTTAGCCTACCTCTGGTCTAGTCAGTTGGAATCCCTCTTGCTTCAGACATGACACGTTAGAGAATCCGGGCTTTCAGCAATGTATGTTCCATCTCTTCACAACTGCCTATATGATTAGGATAAAATCCTAATGGTTTAATGTTTATTTCAACCCTCTTTATATCTCCCACTCCTCTGAGCAGAACAATTGCTTGAAGTCTGTCCCTTAAAATGTAATGCACACAATTGTTTACATGTATTTCTTGCTTTTACTGACAACAACCACAGATCATGTGTGTATTCTTATCCAGTGGACCTCACAGATAATGGATGGTTACCTGTAGACTGCTAACTATTAATTGTGTGCACATAAAACTTGAATAGTGATTTTCCAGATAGGGTATAAAGAACTACTGTGGACTTCTGGCAACATGGCACTCTAGGCAGAAGCACCACGCCATCCCTCCACAGCAAAGATCCGAAAAACTAAGCCAGAGAAAACAGCAATCCTGAAATCCTAAAACATCAAATGAAGAGATAAAGAACTCAGCCAAGCACCAAATGGAGTGAGAAAACTAACAGAGAATGGAGAGCGAGGAGAGGTTCATGCAGAGATCCCCTATCAGCTAACGCAGCACGGATCCACCATCTTTGACTCCTATCAGAGTCCAGCAAATAGGGGGTATGAGAAAGCAGCTTCACAGAGCTTCCAG
>NW_004443974.1:3273072-3274332 GCF_000243295.1 Trichechus manatus latirostris
TTTTCCTGCTTCTTTTGATTTCTTCCTTACCTCTCACCACCTCCCCCTCCTTTCGCTCAAATACCTGGCTCCATGCGCCATCTTTGCTTCTTCCTGAGGGGCTGTGGAGCTCTGTTCGAATGTGGAACTGCTTCCCAGTCTGGGCTGCTATGCTGGTGGGATCCTGGGGCTTTTGTGTGTTTGTTTGTTTTGAATTGTTTGTTTTCTTTTCCTTTTCTCGAGTTGGGAGCCCGTTATGGTCGGGCAGTGCAACGCGGCTTGAGACTGACCCCATCAGCTTGCACAGATGTGCAGAGGGATCCCTGAGAGCATTTCTTTTTTGAATTTTTTCTGTTTTTTGGTGGGGCTTGTTCTTTTTTTTAAATTTGTTTTGTTTTCGTTTCCCTCTTTTTCCCTTTTTGTCTTTCTTCATTACTCAGTTTCTCGTCTTTCTATACCTTCCTTCTCTTCCTGTCCCCTGAATACCTGGTGCTGAATTCTTCCATGCCTTCTAGCCAGGCTGTACTGCAACATCTGGGAACAACTTCCCCAGACCTTGTACCGCACCAGTGGGATCCCTAGGAGATTTGCTGTTCTTTTTTCTTTCTAATTTTTTTTTATTCATTCTTTTCTTCTTCTACCCCTTTTTGCTTTTCTCCATTTCATAGTCTCTCATCTCTCCACTCCAATGGTGAGCTCCCCTACACTCTTTTTTGTAGTTTGTATGTTTTTGGCTCCTGTTCCACTCTCTTCTCTCCCATACCCATCTTAGCTTCACAGAACTCAATATCCCCCTTCCATTCTGCCTACCTGCACCGTGCACTTAACATCACACCACCAAGCAGCACAGGCACAGCCTACCAGAAACTGCCCTGCATGGATGACTGACCACCCTGGTGGCTGTAGTAAGTGCCACAAACAAGCCATCCCAGCAACTCCTCTTCAGCTAGACCTGCCCTGCTGTACCATATCTGAGCGACTGACCCTGCCAATTGGAGAAGGAGGTGAAAAGTGTCGTGCCCACAGAAGAGCAAACAACAAAGAACACTCAGCCTGCCTGCTCAGACATAACCAAATAAAAAAAGGATGAAACAAACAGATCTACAATCAGTAAAAGAGAAAAATAACTACTGAATGCCCCAAAGACAGCAGACAATATCAAAACATTTACAAAAACAGGACAGGATTTTTCCAATAGGCATCCAAAATAAAACACCAGATGACTTTCCAGTAGAAGAAAAGGCACTAGAACTACCTGATAAGGAATTCAAATCTCTAATA
>NW_004443974.1:3274432-3286512 GCF_000243295.1 Trichechus manatus latirostris
ATCAGACCACAGGCTGAATATAGGACACAGGATTGTACTAGCCAGATACCAACCTAGGAAATGAACTCTTAAGGACTATGCAAAACCAAAAGAATTACAAGAGGGAACAAGAGAGGTTAATCTGTAAATGACAACAGCATCAGAACAATAAAAGAGGGAATAAATGGTGAGAACCTTCTAATGGAGAGGAAGTCAAGCGACACCAAGTAGTAATAGACTGGTTCAAATCTAGGAAGATAAGTGTAAATTTCAAGGTAATCACAAAGAAAATTAACAAATCTACTCATCAAAATAAAGAAGAAAAACATAAGTCTCAGTAAAAACAAAACCTACAAAAACAAAAGAAATGAAAAAGATTCCACAAACAAAAGGAACTCAGCACAGGAGAGTAAGAGGAACAAAACTGGAGGACATTATGCTGAGTGAAATAAGCCAATCACAAAAGGACAAGTATAAGACCTCTACTGTATAACTCATGTAAAAGTTTACACACAAAAAGAAACAATCTTTGTTGTTTACAAGGGATGGGAGGAGTTGGGGGCAAACTAAATAGATAAGTGGTAACTTTGGTGAAGGGTAAGACAGTACACATTACTGGGGAAGCCAGCACAACTTGTACAAGGAAAGGTCATGGAAGCCCCATAGACACTTCCAAACTCCCTGAGGGACTGAATTGCTGGGCAGAGGGTTGTGGGGATCATGGTCTTGGGCAATATCTAGCTCATTTGGCATAACACAGTTTACAAAGACAATGTTCTACATTCTACCTTGCTGAGTAGCGTCTGTGGTCTTAAAAGCCTGTGAGCAGCCATCTAAGATACTCCACTGTTCTCACCACTTAGGGAGCAAAGGAGAATGAAGAGAACAAGATACAAGGAAAAGGCTAGTCTGAAGGACTAATGGACCGCAGCTACCATGGCCTCCACCAGACCGAGTCCAGTACAGCTAGATGGTGCCTAGCTACCACCACTGACTGCTCTGATGGGGATCACAATAGAGGATCTTGGACAGAGCTGGAAAAGGATGTAGAACAGAATTCTAACTCACAAAAAAGACACAATTTACTGGCCTGAAAGACTGGAGAAACCCAGAGAGTATGGCCCCCAGACACCCTTTTGGCCCAGTGGTGAAGCCCCTCCTGAGATTCACCATTCAGCTGGCGATTGGACAGCCTCATAAAACAAAACAGGACTAAAGAGGCACAGCACAAGGACTAGAAGGCAGAAGGGGACAGGAAAGCTGGTAATAGGGAACCCAAGGTTGAGAAGGGACAGTGTTGACATGTTATGGGGTTGTTAACCATTGTCATAGGGCAGTATGTGTACTGTTTAATGAGAAACTATTTGTTCTGCAAACCTTCATTTAAGGTACAAAAAAAAGAATTATCTATATGAGATCAAATTGACAACAGCAATTCGAAAGGTTTGATGGGAAGCCTAGGGGACAGTGAGTTGAAGATAATGGTGATGGAATAATTTGGAAAAGGATAGTGAGAATAGCAGCACAACTAGAAGAATGTTATTGATGTCACTGAATTGTACATGTAGAAACTTTCAAAATGGTGTAACTTTGGCTATGTATATTTTCACCAAAAAAAAAAAAAGGACCTCAAGGTCTAGAAGGGAGAGTGTTGACATGTTGTGGGGTTGTTAACCAATGTCATGGAACGATATGTGTACTGACCGTTTAGTGAGAAAGTGTTCTGTAAACCTTTATCTAAAGTACAATAAAAAAATTTTAAAAATCCCCAAAAAACTCGAATAGTAGTGGAGGAACGAAAGCCCTGGGAGGGCCGCCCTGTCTTCTCACTCTTTTTGTCATTTTCTGACCCTCTGTTGCTCCCACCCACGAATAGTGACCAGTTTCTATTTCAAAACTTGAAGTTTCCATCTCAACAAAATCTACTTGCCCCTTTGGACTGAGATACAATGGACTGAGAGGCAATTTAAGTGAGAAAAATAGTGTAAATTCTTATATATTTGTAAGTATTTTTGTGGATGATGTGGCAACACATTTGAAATTGAGGCTCTTCCCAACAGGGAACTTGCACTTGGTGATTGTTGAATGGTGTTTGTGAATGGAGTTGTTTAAATCAAAATAGATAACATCAACCTGGGCTGTGGCTGACAGCATTTTACAGTCACCTCAACTCTGGTGTCTCCAGTTCCAGCTGCCCAGAGTAGATCAGGGTCTCTAAGGGTGGACAGGAAGGAACACATAGTCGGCTACAACATTTTCATCCAAGATTAAATTTTCCCAAAGCAACTTCGCAAAGATGTCACCTTGAAGACTAAGGTGCACCTGACCCAAGCCGTGGCGTTTTCAGTCTCCTCATATGCCTAAGATAGCTGGACAATGAATAAGGAAGACTGAAGAAGAATTTTCACCTTTGAATTACGGTATTGACGAAGAGTATTGGCGGAGTGTTGAATATACCATGGACTGCCAGAACAAAGAACAAATCTGTCTTGGAAGAAGTACAATCAGAATGCTCCCTAGAAACAAGGTTGGCGGGACTTTGTCTCACATACTTTGGCCATATTATCAAGAGAGATCAGTCCCTGGAGAAGGACACTGTGCCCGGTAAAGTACAGGGTCAGTGAATAAGAGGAAAACCCTCAACGAGATGAACTGACGCAGTGAATGCAACAATGGGCTCAAGCATAATAAGGATTGTGAGGGTGGCACAGGATCGGGCAGTGTTTCATTCTGTTGTACATAGGGTCACTATGAGTTAGAACCTACTTGACAGCACCTAACAACAAAGCGATTTTGCATTTCCAGCAAGTCTGTTCATTTCTCTTTACGATTCTCATCGCAATGCTTTCTTTCAGGGACTCTGGTTTCTGCTAATGCCCTAGGTCCAGAGCTCTGAGGGGTCTACAGACAGACAAACTCTTACAGATTGCATAGGTTTCCATATGCACTGATAGTTGGGAGACGAGCGTTGGATTGTTAAGAAAATCTCTTTGTTATAAGGCATCTGGGAGCATCTGCTGGCTGCTAAGAACAGGGAGAATTGTGGGCAATGACAAGGTCCAACTGCCTCCCAGCAAATGACTAGAACACCATGAATGGACACCCCAACGAACATGATCACTGGCTAAAATTTGTGCTTCTACCAAGGACAACAAATCCACTTGTTGTCATCAGAGAGGAGGTTTGTGATCATAAACAATTTCCCCTGACATTTAGCCACAAAATGATATCCAAATATTCAAGAAGTTTGTGTTATCCATTACATAATCTATCACTAAAATATACTAGTACAAAATATCCAAGTGTAATCTATCAATCTGCAGAAAGAATCTAATAATGTTTTCTATACACTCAGCACCCAAAAAAGGGGAGACTCAGGGTCAACAACCTGATTTCATTTAGTCAAAATTCTTTGTGCTTCAAACTTTAAACTTTATCTTTTCTATTCATTGGATTTTTTTCTTTTTTAAGAAACTAATTATGATATGACAACTTAATTTCATGCTTTTTAGAATACTATTCATAAAGGCTGAAGTCTAAATATGATAATATACTTCAAGGAAAACTTCCTTTTACACTCTCTTATGAATCATCTGGAGACGTGGTGGCGAAGTGGTTAAATGTTAACGACTGCTAACCAAAAGGTCGGCAGTTTGAATCCATCAGCTGCTACTTGGAAACAGCAGTTTTACTCTGTCCCATAGGGTCGCTATGAGTCAGAATCGACTTGATGGCAGTTTTTTTTTGGTTTATGAATCATCTTAGAACTTATAAGTATTAATAATCTTCATTTTAGCCCATTTAATGTTATCTGTCTTGTCATATGAATAATTCAGGCCAACAGGTAAAACTATACCAGGGTTTATTCAAAATGCAAAGGTCTCAAGATAACAATAAACTAAACCAATTCTAAATTATTCTCTCTCTTTTTAAAGATTTTACCGTTTGGCCAGACATGAGACATGAGTGAACACAGTTATGAGGATGACAAATTGAATCACCTGAGCATAAGAGGGGCTTATTATTTTGTGCAGCAGCCAACCTAGTGTATAATTATCAGTGTGTAAATTTCAACCAGAGTCCATTACATTTTGTAATGGAGAGTGATATGTCCTAGAGAGATAATCATTGGAAAACATCTTTTCTTGAGCTTCCAGAATAAAATTGGTTTTCGAAAAATTTTAGAGGGCTAAATCTGTAAATATTGCAATTTTCTTGTACTAGATATTTCAGAGATTCACATCAATGCAAAGAATTTAATTCTGTGGTTTATGCTGTCACATGCTCTTGACCATGTCAATGAGTTTGTAACGCCAATCTGCAATCTCAATTTCCATACAATTGTATATTTTTGGAAAAGGGTAAATGGAACGTGGTCTGCTGAGCTCAGTTTATGCAAGGCTGTAATTGAGCTATTCAAACACTGAGGAAACTCAAATAATAAACAGAAACTAATTACTGGCAAAGAACCATAAAGATATCAAATATTTAAAATTATAATTACTGTGTAGTGAATTACTTAATTTCTGTCTTTTTAATTGATTTTATTTCAGATCTTTGTAAGTAGGTAACATAATAGGTCACTCTTGATGGCTTGAGAAAAGAAAGAAAGCATGAAAATAAAAGTACAGCTATTCAGCCATGGTTATTCAATGAGTTATATTTTATTTCATTCTGTTCAACAAGCCCTCTCTTCTGTGTACCCCCATCTGTTAACACTTATTATTATAGCATGTGGCTCACAGGTCCTTTCCTTTATGAGATAGGAGGGCTTTGAAATCAGAGGTTATAAAATATTTATGATAGAGGCACTGTGATATGGGGCAGTGATTCCCCTAAATGGGCTTGCATCAAAGTTGCTTGTAGAGCTTTGAAAAATTATAGAGTCCCAGCCCCTTTACCTTGTAAGACAATATGGGGGTAGAGCAGGGGGCTGTACTTTTAAGATCTCCCATTGTGAGTCCCTTGGGAACTACAAACATAGTGGAACATGCATGATTTGGAAAACAAATCTGGTTTAAACCCTGCCTCTATCTTTTATTAAGTGCCCTTGGGCTTATCACTTATATGCTCTGTGACTAGGCCTATGGAGAGACTTCGCAAAGCTACATAAAGTAGACCCAGGTCCTTATTTGTCAACGGCTTGTGGCGTAATTTTTTTTACCATTTGTTTGGAACTTTACATGCGTTTTCATCATGGAGGTTCCTTGCTGAATTATAGAAGCCTATTTAACTAAGTATGGTATATACAAATATTGGAAATGTGGGCATGCTGAAAACACAGCTAACAGTATTTGAGTGCTGACAGTGTATGACTGTGCCAGCTGCTCACTACTGTCCAAGACCATCCAGTCAAGGGACAATGGGGCTCACATCCAGCCCACATCTTACCCCAAGCAGGGCATCCTGTTATGGGACCAGTCTGCTTGCAGAAAAGAGGAGTGCTTTCTCCCCTCCCTTGCCTTTTTTTCTTTTGTTCCAATTATTTTCTGAACTCTGCCAACTGTTATTCCATCTTCTTTTGTGGTTTTGCCATTTCTTTTCTGAGTTTTTGCCACTTGTCCTTTGGTATCATTTTTGAAAGGGGATTATTTCAGATGTTTTAAAATTAATTGCAAAAATCTGGTCAAATTTTCATATGTTTCAATAGCAACAATTTTTTTTTTTTTCTTTTTCTGGTGAGTGTTCATTTGTCAATCTTATATTCCCGTTCCTTTTTTCTCTCTCTCTTTTTTAAAATAGATCTTTCGGTGGCCCTTGTTTTTGATAACTTGTCTTTGAATGAGGTAAGTTTTTCATGGGCCAGCTCTTTGTTGGAGACTTGAGGACTCTCATTCCAAGCTAGCAGGAATTTTATTACGATGCAGGTGTGGATCTGCTCCTTTCACCTCTACTTCTCTCAGTCAATGGAGATAGGTGGCTATGTGCTGTTCAGAGAGAAAATCTTCTCTCACTTCAGGCCACACAGACTGATACTTCCTGCAAATATGACTTGCCAATGTGAATTTTCATACATTCTCATCTCCTTCTGCTTCTTGGAGCCAAAGTATGTCCAAAAGAACTACCGGTTACCATCTCTTCAAACAAGAGAGTTTTGTTTTGCACTGTGGTGTATGCTCCTCCCCTTGGTACAGTTGTTCTACTATCCCATCTTTCCACACTTCTAAACCATCTCCACACTTTCCAAATACTTTTCAGAGTTTCAGATGTCTTCTCTCTCTTTTCTTGGTGGGTTTCTTTTTTTTTCTTTCTTTTTTATTGTACTTTAGATGAAGGTTTACAAAACAAATAGTGTCTCATTAAACAGTACACATATTGTTTTATGACAATGGTTAACAACCCCATGATATGTCAACACTGTCACTTGGCAACCTTGGGCTCCTTATTATCAGTTTTCCTGTCCCCTCCTGCCTTCTAGTCCTTGTCCCTGGACTGTTGTGCCCCATTAGTCTCATTTTGATTTATGGGGCAGTCTAATCTTTGGCTGAAGGGTGAACCTCGGGAGTGACTTCATTACTGAACTAAAAGGGTGTCTGGGGCCATACTCTCAGGGTTTCTCCAGTCTCTGTCAGGCCAGGAAGTCTGGTATTTTTTTCTGGGTTAGAATTTTGTTCTACATTTTTCTCCAACTGTGTCCAGGACCCTCCGTTGTGATCCCGTTCAGAGTAGTCAGTGGTGGTAACTGGGCATCATCTAGTTGTACTGGACTCAGTCTGGTGGAGGCCCATTAGTCCTTTGGACTAATCTTTTTCTTGAATCTTGTTTTCTTCATTCTCCCTTGCTCCCAAAGTGGTGAGACCAGTGGAATATCTTAGATGGCTACTCACAGGCTTTTAAGACCTCAGACACTACTCACCAAGGTAGAATGTAGAACATTTTCTTTATAAACTGTGTTATGTCAATTGAGCTAGAGGTTGCCTGAGACCGTGGTCCCCACGGCCCTCTGCCCAGCAGTTTGGTCCCTCAGGTAGTTTGGATGTGTCTATGGAGCTTCCATGACCTTTCCTTGTACAAATTTTGCTGGCTTCTCCAGTATTGTGTACTGTCTTACCCTTCACCAAAGTTACCACTTACCTATTGTCTATTTAGTATTTCTCCCTACACTCCCATCCCTCGTAACCAACAAAGATTGTTACTTTTTGTGTATAAACTTTTTCATGAGTTTTTACAATAGAGGGCTCATACAATATTTGTCCTTTTGTGATTGACTTATTTCACTCAGCATAATGCCCTCCAGTTTCATCCATGTTATGAGATGCTTCCTAGATTCATCATTGTTCTTTGTTGTTGCATAATACTACATTGTGTGTATGTACCATAGTTCGTTTATCTATTCATCTGTTGATGGCAATCTAGGTTGTTTGCAACTTTTTGCGATTGTGGACAATGCTGCAATGAACATAGGCTTGCATATGTCTATTTGTGTGACGTCTCTTATTTCTCTAGGATATATTCCTAGGAGTGGGATTGCTGGATTGTATGGTATTTCTATTTCTAGCTTTCTAAGGAAGCGCCATATTATTTTCCAAAATGGTTATATCATTTTGCCTTCCCACCAGCAGTGCGTAAGAGTTCCGATCTCCCCACAGCCTCTCCAACATTTGTTATTTCCAGTTTTTTTGATTCGTGCCAGTAATGCTGGGTTGAGAAGGTATCTCATTGTGGTTTTAGTTTGCATTTCTCTAATGGATAGTGATTGTGAGCATTTCCTCATGTGTCTGTTGGCCACTTGAATGTCTTCTTTGGTGAAGTGTCTGTTCATTTCCTTTGCCCATTTTTTAATTGGATTATTTGTCTTTTTATTGTAGAGGGGTTGGATTTTCTTATAGATTTTAGAGATTAGACCTTTGTCTGACTTGTAATGTTCAAAATTTTCTTCCCAGTCTGTAGGTTCTCTTTTTACTCTTTTGGGGAAGTCTTTTGATGAGCATAAGTGTTTAATTTTTAGAAGATCCCAGCAATCTAGCTTATCTTCTGGAGTTTGTGTGTTGTTGGTTATTGTTTGTATTCTGCTAATGCCCTGTATTAGGGCCTCTAGCATTTATTTTATTTTTTCTTCTATAGACTTTATAGTTTTTGGCTTTATATTTAGGTCTCTGATCCATTTTGAATTAGTTTTTATATGGTGTGAGGTAGGGGTCCTGTTTCATGTTTTTTGCAGAAGGACATCCAGTTTTGCCAGCACCATTTGTTAAAAAGACTGTCTGTTCCCCATTTGATGGACTTTGGGCCCTTGTCAAAGATCAGGTGACCATAAGTGGATGGACTTACATCTGGGTTCTCAATTCTCTTCCATTGGTCAATGTATCTGTAGTTGTACAAGTACGAGGATGTTTTGACTACAGTAGCTGTACAGTAGGTTCTGAGATCAGGTAGTACGAGTCCTCCTACTTTATTCTTCTTCTTCTTCAATAGAGCTTTACTTATCCGGGGCTTCTTCTCTTTCCATATAAAGTTAATGATTAGTTTTTCCATCTTTTTAAAGAATGTTGTCGGTATTTGGATCAGGATTGCATTGTAGTTGTAAATCGCTTTCAGTAGAATTGTCATTTTCACAATGTTGAGTCCACCTATCCATGAGCATGGTATGTTTTTCCATTTATGTAGATCCCTTAGGGTTTCTTTCAGTAGTGTTTTGTAGTTTTCTTTCTATAGGTCTTTTACATCCCTGGTTATATTTATTCCTAAGTATTTTATTTTTTTAGGGGCTATTGTAAATGATATTGTTTTCCTGATTTCATTTTCATCATTCTCTTTATTGGTGTATAGGAATCCAGCTGGTTTTTGTATGTTTATTTTGCATCCTGCTACCCTGCTGAATCTTTCTTTTAGTTCCAGTAGTTTTCTCATGAAGTCTTTTGAGTTTTCTGTGTATAGTATAATATCATCTGCAAACAAGGACAGTTTAACTTCTTCATTACCAATCTGGATACCTTGTATTTCTTTTTCTTGTCTTATTACTTAAGCTAGGACTTCCAGCATGATGTTAAATAGGAGTGGTGATAAAGGGCATCCTTGTCTTGTTCGTGTTCTCAAGGGGAATGTTTTCAGCCTCTCTCCATTAAGAATAATGTTGGCACCTGGTTTTGCATAGACGTCCTTTATTATGTTGAGAAATTTCCTTTCTATACCTATTTTATTGAGAATTTTTATCAGGAATGGGTGTTGGACTTTGTCGAATGCCTTTTCTGCATCAACTGAGATGATCATGTGATTCTTTTCTTTTCTTTATGTGGTGGATTACATTGATTAATTTTCTAGTGTTGAGCAATCCTTGCCTACCTGGTATGAATCCTACTCGGTCATGGTGTATTATGTTTTTGATATGATCCTGAATTCTATTGGCTAGAATTTTGCATCTATATTTTGCTAAAGCAAACGGAAGAAATGAGAAGTAAAAGAACTGAACAGATTTCAAATGGTGGCTCCAGAAGACAAAGTAAAGTATCATAACGACATGTGCAAAGAGCTGGAGACAAAAAACCAAAAGGGAAGAACACACTCAGAATTCCTCAAGCAGAAAGAACTGAAGAAAAAATTGAAGCCTCTAGTTGCAATAGTGAAGGATTCTATGGGGAAAATATTAAATGATGCAGGAAGCATCAAAATAAAATGTAAGGAATACACAGGGTCATTATACCAAAAAGAATTGGTCGACATTCAACCATTTCAAGAGGTAGCATATGATCAGGAACCGATGGTAGTAAAGGAAGAAGTCCAAGCTGTACTGAAGGCATTGGTGAAAAGCAAGACCCCAGGAATTGATAGAATATCAGTTGAGATGTTTCAGCAGCCCTGAAAGTGCTCACTCATCTATGCCAAGAAATTTGGAAGACAGGTACCTGGCCAACCAACTGGAAGAATCCATATTTATGCCTATTCCCAAGAAAGGTGATCCAAACGAATGTGGAAATTATTGAACAATATCATTAATATCACATGCAAGTAAAATTTTGCTGAAGATCATTCAAAAGTGGCTGCAGCAGTATGTTGACAGAGAACTGCCAGAAATTCAGGCCGGATTCAGAAGAGGACGTGGATCCAGGGATATCATTGCTGATGTCAGATGGATCATGGTTGAAAGCAGAGAATACCAGGAAGATGTTTACCTGTGTTTTATTGACTATGCAAAGGCATTCGACTGTGTGGATCATAAAAAATTATGAATAATAGTAGGAAGAATGAGAATTCCAGAACATTTAATTATGCTCATGTGGTACCTGTACAGAGATCAAGAGGCAGTTGTTCAGACAGTACAAGGAGATACTGTGTGGTTTAAAGTCAGGAAAGTTGTGCGTTAGGGTTGCATCCGTTCACCATTCCTATTCAGTCTGTATGCTGAGCAAAGAATCCTAGAAGCTGGACACTATGAAGAAGAAAGAGGCATCAGGATTGGAGGAAGAATCATTAACAACCTGTGATATGCAAATGTCACAACCTTGCTTGCTGAAAGTGAAGAGGACTTGAGGCACTTACTGATGAAGATCAAAGACCACAGCCTTCAGTATGGATTACACCTCAACATAAAGAAAACAAAAATCCTCACAACTGGACCAATAAGCAGCATCATCATAAACAGAGAAAAGATTGAAGTTGCCAAGGATTTCGTTTTACCTGGATCCACAATCAACACCCATGGAAGCAGTACTCAAGAAATCAAAAGATGCATTGCATTGAGCAAATCTGCTGCAAAAGACCTCTTTAAATTGTTGAGAAGCAAAGATGTCACCTTGAAGACTAAGGTGCGCCTGACCCAATCCATGGTATTTTCAATCGCATCATATGCATGTGAAAGCCGGACAATGAATAAGGAAGACAAGAAGAATTGACGCCTTTGAATTGTGGTGTTGGCAAGGAATGTTGAATATACCACAGATTGCCGAATGAACGAACAAATCTGTCTTGGAAGAAGTACAATCAGAATGCTCCTTAGAAGCAAGGATGGTGAGACTATGTCTTAAATATACTTTAGGAATAAATACAATTATGAGAGCTCTTCAGTGCATATTATTGTACTGTCTCATGATAGCCAGAATGCTCCTTAGAAGCAAGAATGGTGAGACTGTGTCTCACATATTTTTGGACATGTTTTCATGAAGGATATGTCCCTGGAGAAGGACATTGTGTTTGGTAAAGTAGCGGGTCAGTGAAAAAGAGGAAGACTCTCAATGAGATGGATTGACACAGTGCCTGTAACAATGGGCTCATGCATAACAACAATTGTGAGCATGGCACAGGACCGGACAGTGTTTCTTTCTGCGGTGCACAGGGTTGCTATGAGTCGGAACTGACTTGATGGCACCTAACAACAACATATTCATGAGAGACATTGGTCTGTAATTTTCTTTTTTTGTGGTGTCTTTGCCTGGTTTTGGTATCAGGGTTATGCTGGCTTCATAGAATGAATTTGGAAGTGTCGCTTCCTTTTCTATGTTCTGAAGTAGTTTGAGTAGTACTGGTATAAGCTCTTCTCTGCATGTTTGGTAGAATTCTCCAGTGAAACCATCTGGGACAGGGCTTTTTTTGTTGGGAATTTTTTTATTACCTTTTCAATCTCTTCTCCTGTTATGGGTCTGTTCAGATTTTCAACCTCACTTTGTGGTAGTATGGGTAGGTAGTGTGTTTCTAGAAATTTATCCATTTCCTCTAGGTTGTCCGATTTGTTGGAGTATAGTTTTTATAATACTCTGTTATGATCCTTTTTATTTCAGTTGAGTCTGTTGTAATGTCCCCCATTTCATTTCTTATTTGGGTTATTTGTGTCCTCTCATGTTTCTCTTTTTTCAGGATTCTTTCAAAGAACCAACTTTTGGTTTTGTTGATTCTTTCTATTGGTGTTCTAGTCTCTCTTTCATTTATTTCTGCTCTGATCTTTATTAATTCCTTTCTTCTGGTGGCTGTGGTCTTCTTTTGCTATTCTGTTTCTATCTATTTGAGTTATGTAGTTAATGTTTTGATTTTGTCCCTTTCTTCTTTTTGATATGTGCATCTATTGCTATAAATTGTCCTCTGAGGACTGCCTTTGCTGTGACCCAGAGGTTTTGGTATGATGTGTTTTCATTCTCGTTTGATTCTAGGAATTTTTTGATTCCATCTCTGAT
>NW_004443974.1:3286846-3292201 GCF_000243295.1 Trichechus manatus latirostris
AGATGTTTATTATGGTTATGTCTTCATGATGGATCATCTCCTTAATCATTGTATAGTGTCCTTCTTTGTCTTTTATAGTGGATTTTATTTTAAAGTCTATTTTATCTGAGATTAGTATTGCTACTCCTGCTCTTTTTTGGTAGCTGTTTGCTCAATATATTTTTTCATCCTTTGATTTTTAATACATTTGTGTCTTTGTTTCTAAGGCATGTCTCTAGTAGACAGCATACTGATGGATCCTCTTTTTTTATCTATTCTGTCACTCTCCATCTCTTTATGGGTGCATTTAGGCCATTTCCATTAGGTGTAATTATTGATAGGTGTGAGTTTATTACTGTCAATTTGTAGTGCTTTTTTTGTGGTGCTGACGTTTTCTTTGTTCCTCTTACTGTCCTGTGCTGAATTCCTTTTGTTTGTGGATCTTTTCATTTCGTTTGTTTTTGTAGGTTTTGTTTTTACTGAGACTTTATGTCTTTATTTTGATTAGTAGGTTTGTTAACTTTCTTTGTGGTTACCTTGAAATTTACCCTTATCTTCCTAGATTTGAACCAATTTATTATTACTTGGTATTGCCTTGCCTTCCTCTCCATTGAAGATTCTATACCTACACCATTTATTCCCTCTTTTATTGTTCTGATGCTGTTGTCATTTACAGATTAATCTCTCTGGTTCCCTGTTGCAATTCTTTTGGTTTTGGATAGTCCTTGAGAGTTCATTTCCTAGGTTGGTATCTGGCTATTACGATCCTGTTTCCTAGAGTCAGCTTGTGGTCTGATGTTTTTTGTTCTCAGATTGAAGTACTCCTTTTAATAATTCTTGTAAGTTTGGTTTGGTTTTTACATATTCCCTTAATTTCTGTTTATATGGAAATGTCCTAATTCCACCATCATATTTGAATGAGAGTTTTGCAGGGTATATTATTCTTGACTGCCAATTTTTTTCTTTCAAAGTTTTATATATGTTATTCCATTGTTTTCTTGCCTGCATGGTTTCTGCCAAATAATCTGAGCTTAGTCTTATTGTTTCTCCTCTCTATGTGACTTTTTGTTTTTCTCAAGCTGCTCTCAGGATTCTTTTTCTTTGGTTTTAGTGAGTGTGATTATGATATGCCTTGGTGATTTTCTTTCGGGGTCTATCCTATATAGGGTTCGTTGAGTTTCTTGGGTCATCAGCTGTTCATCTTTCATATTGGGGAAGTTTGTCAGCAGTTCTTCAATGATCCTCTCTGTGTTTTCTTTTTTTTTTCCCCCTGTTCTGGAACTCTGATCACTCACAGATTTTTGCTTTTGATTGTATCCCACATAATTCTCAGGGTTCTTCATTTTTCTTCGTTCTTTTTTTCTGATTTTTCCTCAGAGTTGTGCCCAACTGTTTGTCTTTAATTTCGCTGATCCTGTCTTCCATCGTTTCCAACCTGCTCCTCAGCCCTTCTATAACACTGTACATTTCTGAAATCTTGTCGCTTATCTTTTGTATTTCTAATTGTTGTTTTTGTATTATTTCTAGTTGTGAATTTATTTTGGCATTTTGTTCCTGTATTATTTTCCTGAATTCTTCCATTTTTGTCTGTATTTTCCATGAATTTGTCTGCCTTTTCCAAGAATTATTCTATTTTTTCCTCATTTTTGTCTGCTTTTTGCTTCAACTCTTGGATAGCTCTGAATATTAGAGTTTTCAATTACCTATCAGGTAGTTTTAGTGCCTTTTCTTCTACTGGAAAGTCATCTGGTGTTTTATTTTGGGTGCCTACTGGAAGCATCCTGTCCTGTTTTTTTAATATGTTTTGATATTGTTCACTGTCTCTGGGACATTCACTAGTTATTTTCTTCATTTATTTGTTTGTGTTGTCCTGCTTTTTTGTTTTACTTGGTTATGTCTGAGCAGGTGAACTGTGCATTCTTTGTTGTTTGCTCATCTGTGGGCTCGATACTTTTTGCTGCCTTCTCCAATGGAGATGGTCAGTCACTCAGGTATGTTACAGCAAGACAAGTCCAGCTGAAGGGCAGTTGCTGGGATCAGTTGTATGTGGCACTTACTAGGGGTGACAGGGTGGGCTGGGAATCATGCAGGACAGGTAGGCAGTGCCTGTGCTGCTTTGGGGTGTGATGTTCAGCGCATGGTGCAGGTAGGCAGGAAGGAGGGGGTAGATTGTGATATGTGGACCTAAGATGGGTATGGGAAAGAGGAGAGAGAGGAGAGAGTAACAGGAGCCAAAAACATACAAACAAAAAAGAGTGCTCAGGGAGTGTGCTTTTGGCGTGTAGTGATGAGAGACTGAGAGATGGAGAAAAACAAAAAGAAAAAGGGTAAAAGACAAAAAAAGAATAAATAAAAACTAGAAAAAAAAGAAAAGAAAAGCCCACAGGGATCCCACTGGTGTGTCTGCGAGGATGGGGAAGTTGCTTCCAGGCCTTGAAATATAGCCTGGCTAGAAGGGGTAGAAGTTTCACGCAGCACCAGATATTCAGGAGACAGGAAAAGAAGATAAGTATAGAGAGACAAGAAACTGAGAAATGAGGAAAGACAAAAAGGGAAGAAGAGAGAAAGGAAAAGAAAAGAAAAAAGAAATGTCTCAAGGAATCCCACTGCACAGCTGCGGAGACTCAGAGTAGCTCCCAAGCTACGCAGTAGTACCCAGCTAGATGGGGGTCCCAAGCCAAGAAAAGAAAAAGAAAACAAACAAATCAAAAGAGAGCAAATAAAAACCAACAAGCAATAAAAAAGCCCCAGGTATCCCACCAATGTGGTGGCACGGGCCAAGAAGCAATTCCACAGTTGAGCAGCATTTCCCAGCCTTTCAGGAAGAAGGAAAGATGGCACATAAAGCCAGGTATTTGACAGAAAGGAGGGGGAGGTGGTGAGAGGTATGGTAGAAACCAAAAGAAGCAGAAAAAGCAACACCAGCAACCAACAAATGGCACTTGGAAAGCAGGCCAGTGCGAGCAGGTGGAATCCAAGCAGCAAAAGGGCGAAGCCAGTGCTTCCCAGCCAAGACACTGTGGCCACAGGAAGCAGAGGAGGCTGAGTGGGAGTGAAGAAGGGTGAGGCGTGGGAAAGCATATATCACTGGTTACGGTTGTTCTATCTCCTGCTGGGAGCTCCATGAAGCTGTTTTCCTGTACTCCAGGTTTGTCGATCTCTGACAGGAGTCCAAGACAGCAGATACATGCTGCGTTAGCTGATAGGGGACCTCTGCGGGTATCTCTCCTGGCTCTCTGTTCTCTGTCAGTTTCTTATTTCATTCGATGCTTGGCTGAGTTTTTTATCTCTTCATTTGATGCTTAGAGCTTCAGGATTGACATTTGTCTCTGTTTGACTTACTTTTTCAGGTCTTTCCTTTGGAGTGACAGTGTGTTGCTTCTGTCTATAGCACCATGTTGCCCGGAAGAAGTGTCTTCTCATTTTTTAAAGGAAGTGTTTACATTTCTGTTTCTTATTGTTTCTTTTTAAGCTATTTTCAAGTAAAGAAGGCAACTCATGTGTGTCTTAAGCATCATTGGAGTATATGATTAATTCCTTAGTATCAGATTGAAAAAAAAATGTTGAAAATAAGGATAGATTTTATTCCTATAAAGGGCAGAAGAACATTAATTAAGTCCCATAGGAGATGGAAAATTAAAATGTTATTTTGACACTAGCTCTTTCAGGTATTGTCACCAGTCTCTCTTCTCAGGAAAAAGATACATTTTTGAGTAAATCTGTTGTTCAGAAAGTCTCATTAAGCAAGCTGACTACTGGACACAAAGATAAGCCCCAAATATTTCAGTGTGATGTTTGGTGCCCTTTCTAATAATATTAGCATTCTAAGGACACCAGTGAATTTAACTTACATTCCCAGAGAGGTTGCCAAGGCAATTTCCCATTATTAGGTGGCACAGTGATTAAGTGGTATGGCTGCTAACCAAAAGGTCAGCAGTTCGAATCCACCAGCAGCTCCTTGGAAACCCTGTAGGGCGGTTCTACTCTGTCCTATAAGGTCGCTAAGAGTCAGAATCAGCTCGATGGCGATGGGTTTGTTTGTTTGTTTGTTTGTTTTTTTGGTACGCCTATGAAAATAGCTGATGCTTCCCAGGAAAAAGAGGGTACTTTTGAAATTTGAATTTTTTTATTGATATAATAAAACCTTATCACTGGGAAAAAGGCTGTCGGGCTTTTAAATAAAACTATTAATAAGTCTAATCTTTGTTCTGATGTTTGCTGGGGACGGTGATGAGAAAGAAATGGATGTATGAAAAGGATATCTAACTAAAGTTATACTGGAGTAAGGACAACATCTCCACCACAAAATAAATATATCCATACTTTAGAGGTAGTAAAAGTTATTTACTACATTTTGCTCTAAAAGTTAAGCATTGCTTTAAACTGATAAGAAAGTAATTCTTGGTCATATTGGCCATTGAAATTTTAGGCTTTAAATTTACTTATAATAAGTACAATTCACTAAACAACTTTATAATTAGTTAAAATTATTCTCAAGAATAGGGTGCATGAAAAATAATTTAGTTAATAAGGTGTGCAGATGAAATCCAAATGAACATACTACGGTTCCATCAGTTGATTTGCTACTGAATGTGATGATATATTTTTAACTAATCTAGAAAATGGGTAAATGTGCAGCATCTAGAAAGAGCAAATTGATAGATTGAGTTTGTCCTGGCACTCAGGCCAAGTGTTTCTTTACTGAACACATTTTAGCAACATCAAATGAAAAGTTAGCTAATCAACAAGGTTCTTTGGTCCAAACAGCTAAGTAATAACCTCAAGTCTTAACCATCTTAATGTAGTCAGTAAACCTGACATTTTTGCACAAAAAATAATATCTATGTCTATGTCTTTGTCTGTATCTATAGCTATAAACCACAACAAACAAACCAACTGTCACTGAATCAATTCTAACACATGGTAACCCCACGTGTGTCAGAGTAGTACTGTGCTACGTAGGGTTTTCTTTTCTTTCTTTCTTTTTTTTTTTTTTAATGTAATTTAGATGAAGATTTGCAGAACAAACCAGCTTCTCATTGAACAGTTAGTACACATTGTTTTATGACATTTGTTAACAACCTCACAATATGTCAACACTCTCCTTTCTTGATCTTGGGTTCCCTATTACCAGCTTTCCTCTCCCCCTCCTGCCTTCTAGTCCTTGCCCCTGGGCTGGTGTGCCCCTTTAGTCTCATTTTATATTATAGGCCTTATCTTTGGCTAAAGGTGAACCTCAGGAGTGACTTCATTACTGAGCTAACAGGGTGTCCAGGGGCCATACTCTCAGGGTTTCTCCAGTCTCTGTCAGGCCAGTAAGTCTGGTCTTTTTTTTTTTTGAGTTAGAATTTTGTTCTACATTTTTCTCCAGCTCTG
>NW_004443974.1:3293287-3294432 GCF_000243295.1 Trichechus manatus latirostris
TTGACCTAGATGTCCCCTGAAACCATGGTCCCCAGACCCCCATCCCTGCTACTCTGTCCCTCAAAGCGTTTGACTGTATTCAGGAAACTTCTTAGCTTTGGTTTTGTCCAGTTGTGCTGACTTTCCCTGTAGTGTGTGCTGTCCTTCCCTTCACCTAAGATAATTTTTATCTACTATTTAGAGCTTTTGGTTTCTTGAGTAGTGTCTTGTGGTTTTCATTGTATAGGTCTTTTATGTCTCTCCTTAGATTTATTCCTAAGTATTTTATCTTCTTGGGAGCTATTGTAAATGGTATTGATTTGGTGATTTCCACTTGGAAATTCTCTTTATTGGTGTAAAGGAATCCAACTGATTTTTGTATGTTTATCTTGTATCGTGATACTTTGCTGAAATCTTCTATTAGTTCCAGTAGTTTTTCTTGTGGATTCTTTGGCATTTTCTGTGTATAAGATCATATCATCTGCAAATAAAGATACTTTTACTTCCTCGCTACCAATTTGGATGCCCTTTATTTCTTTTTCTAGCCTAATTAGTCTGGCTAGGACCTCCAGCACAATGTTGAATAAGAGTGGTGATAAAGAATATCCTTGTCTGGCTCCTGTTCTCAAGGGGAATGCTTTCACACTGTCTCCAGTTAGGATGATGTTGGCTGTCGGCTTTGTATAAATGCCGTTAATTATGTTGAGGAATTTCTCTTCTCTTTCTATTTTGCTGAGAGTTTTTATCATGAATGGGTGTTGGACTTTGTCAAACGCCTTTTCTGCATCGATTGATAAGATCATGTGGTTCTTGTCTTTTGTTTAATTTATGTGATGGATTACACTGTTCGTTTTTCTAATGTTGAACCATCCCTGCATAGCTGGTATAAACCCCACTTGATCATGGTGAATTATTTTTTTGATATGTTGCTGAATTCTATTGGCTAAAATTTTGTTGAGAATTTTTGCGTCAATGTTCATGAGGGATATTGGTCTGCAATTTTCTTTTTTTGTGGTGTCTTTACTTGGTTTTGGTATCAGGGTTATACTGGCTTCATAGAATGAGTTTGGGAGTACTCCATCCTTTTCTATGCTCTGAAATACCTTTAGTAGAAGTTGTGTTATCTCTTCTCTGAAAGTTTGGTAGAATTCTCCAGTGAAGCCATC
>NW_004443974.1:3296333-3309207 GCF_000243295.1 Trichechus manatus latirostris
CTGAGCTTATTCTAATTGACTCTCCTTTGTAGATGACTTTTCTTTTATCCCTAGACGCTCTTAAAATTCTCTCTTTATCTTTGGTTTTGGTAAGTTTCATTATAATATGTCTTGGTGACTTTCTTTGGGATCTACCTTATGTGTGGTTCAATGAGCATCTTGGATAGATATCTTCTCATCTTTCGTGATATCAGGGACGTTTTCTATCAACAAATCTTCAACAATTTTCTCTGTATTTTCTCCCCCCCCCCACCATGCTGGTACTCCAATCACTTGTAGGTTATTTCTCTTGATAGAGTCCCACATGACTCTTAGAGTTCCTTCATTCTTTTTAATCTTTTATCTGATTTTTCCTCAAATAAGTTGGCATCAAGAGCTTTATCTTCAGTCTCACTTGTTCTAACTTCTACTGTCTCAATTCTGCTCCTATGACTTTCTATTGAGTTGCCTAATTCTGAAATTTTATCGTTAATCTTCTGGATTTCTGATTGCTGTCTTTCTATGGATTCTTGCAGCCTATTAAATTTGTCATTATGCTCTTGAATAACTTTTTTAAGTTCCGCTACTACTTTGTCTGTATGTTCCCTTGATGTTACTGCATTCTGTAGAATTTTGTTTCTAATTTCTAGAAGAGTTCTGTATATTAATCTTTTGTATTCTGACTCTGGTAATTCCAAGAAATTCTCTTCCTCCAGAATTTATAGATTCTTTATTTTGGGAGATTGCTGAAGCCATAATGGACTGTCTCTTTCCATGATTGGATATTGACTGTTGCCTCCGAGACAGCAATAAGTTATTATAGTATTATTTTATATTTGTTTAGTAAGACCTAGCTTGTTGTTTTGTTTTGATATGCCCAAATAGGCTGCTGGTGTGCACTAGTTTGATTATTGACACCTTTGAATCTCTAACATCTTGTCACCAAGTAGTTCTGTAACTAAGTATGTGCACACAGGAGTCCGTTAAATTTTCCTATATGGGTTCAGCTCAGGTGTCCAGGCAGTCGGTCACCAAGTGTGTGGTGTAGGCTTTCACCTACAGTCCTAGACAGGCATGGGTGGTTGGTGTAGGCACAGGCATCCAGCTGCTGCAGAGGGTCACATGCTGAGCAAGGCAGGGGTCCCCTTGAGTGTCCAGGAGGAAAGCATGTCCCTGCTTCCTAGGGCACTTTGGTGGACGGGTTTTGCAGCTGGACTATGAGCACCCAATGCTGTTGGCTGCAAGCACTAGGGGACACCACTTATTCTTGGGACCCTGTAGGAGGTGGCTAGGTGGTGTGGGTGGAGCCAGTAGTCCTCAGGCCCCTGTTGCAGATTGATAAAAGTGCCTACTTAAGGGGCAGGGCTGTTTCAAGGGTCACAAATCTGCCACTGCACAGCTGAAACAGTTGAAGTTAAACTTCAGATGTTTGCCCTGTTGTACTGTGGTAGTGAGGGTTAATGCTGTTGAGATGGGTCCCCACAAGTCTATACAGGGGTGTAGGGCACTCAGAGTCTGCAGACCTCTTATACCTGTGCCTAGCAAAGGAGCTGTGCTGACCCTGTGTTCCTGGCTTAGGGGAGCCAGTAGCTTATTTGTTCCCTCTCCAAGGCCAGGAGAATGGGTCAGGGCGCATTTTGGGATCCACTTCCAGCCCAGCGGACTCCTGGTGCAGAGCTTAGAGGGAAGAGGTAAAAGGGACAGAGGTTTTTTCCAAATGGGCTTTTTTTTTTTTTTTTTTTAAATCCCCTTGAAAGGCTGCACGCATGTACTTATCTTAGCCACTTGGGAGCTGCTTTTCACTGGTTCAGAGTGTCCAAGCAGAATCTTTGCTGCCGGCTTTCTCTTGATGTGGAAACTTCTTCCCGGGCATGCACAGTGCAGCTGTTTGCCTGCTTCACTGCAGACCGGCGTGGCTGCAGAGCTGCAGTTTCACTGCTGCAGTTCTGGTGCTCTTCACTTCTTCCAAACTGTCTCTCTCTCCCCCCATCACTCAGTCCGATTCCTTAACTTGGCCTTGTTCAGGGCTCCTAGATATTCATATAGAATCAAATCACTTGTTTTTCCAGGTCTTTGTTGTAAGAGGGATATAGGAAGCGTCTAACTACACCGCCATCTTGGCCACACCTCTCCTCAGGGTTTTTTTTTTTTTATTGGGACTTTTAAAATTACCTCTTTAGTTTCTTCTTTTGGTATGGGTTTATTTAGATTTCCTACTTTGGTTTGTGTTAGTTTAGGTAGGTAGTGTGTTTCTAGAAATTTGTTTATTTCTTCTAGGTTTTCAAATTTGTTGGAGTACAATTTTTCATAGTATTTTGTTATGATCCTTTTTCTTTCAGTTGAGTCTGTTGTGGTATCACCCATCACTTTTCTTATTTGGGTTATTTGCTTCCTCTCCTGTCTTTGCTTTGTCGGTTTGGGTAATGGTTTATCGATTTTGTTCATCTTTTCAAAGAACCAAATTTTGGTCTTGATGATTCTTTCAATTGTTTTTCTATTCTCTATTTCATTTATTTCTGCTCTGATCTTTATTATTTCCTTTCTTGTGGTGCCTGAGGGCTCCTTTGACTGTTCTCTGTTTAGTCCAGTTGTAGGGTTAATGTTTTTACTTTGACCCTTTCTTCTTTTTGAGTGTGTGGATTTACTGCTATAAATTGACCTCTAAGCAATGCTTTTGCTGTGTCCCAAAGGTTCTGGTAGGAAGTGTTTTCATTCTCATATCATTCTATGAATTTCTTTATTCCATCTTTGATTTCTTCTATAACCTGGTAGTTTTTGAGCAAGGTGTTGTTCAGTTTCCATATATTTGATATTTTTCCTTGCTATTTTTGTTATTAATTTCTACTTTTATGACATTATGGTCAGGAAAGATTCTTTGTAATATTTCAGTGTTTTGGATTCTGTTAAGGCTTGCTTTGTGGCTTACAATGTGGTCTATTCTGGAGAATGCTCCATGTGCATTGGAAAAGAATATATACTTGGCTACCATTGGGTGGAGTGTTCTGTATAAGTCTATGAGGTCAAGTTGATTGATTGTGGCATTTAGATCTTCTGTGTCTTTATTAAGTTTTTTTCTGGATGTTCTATCTGTCGCTGAAAGTTGTGTGTTGGAGTCTCCTACTATTATTGTGGAGCTGTCTATTTCTCTTCTCAATGCTGTTAGAGTTTGTTTCATGCACTTTGGAGCCCTGTCATTAGGTACATGTATATTTATTATGGTTATGTCCTCCTGGTGTCCTTCCTTATCCTTTGTGGTGAATTTTGCTTTAAAGTCTATTCTGTCAGAGATTAATATCACCACTCCTGCTCTTTTTTGATTGTTGTTTCCTTGATATATTTTTTTCCATTATTTGAGTTTTTGTTTGTGTCTTTGAGTCTAAGGTGTGTCTCTTGTAGGCACCATATAGTCATATTGTGCTTTTTATCCATTCTGCCACTCTCTGTCTCTTTATTGGTGGATTTATTCCATTTACATTTAGTGTAATGATTGATAGGCATGAGTTTAGTGCTGTCAATCTGATTTTTTTTTTTTGTGGTGTTGACAGTTTCTTTGTTCCACTTAATTTTCTGTGCTGAGTTGTTTTTATGTATTTTCATATTTTTCATCATTGTTGATTTTGTGTTTGTTGAGTATGTTTTTCTTCTTTTTTATTTTTATGAGTAGATTTGTTAGTTTCCTTTATGGCTACTTTATAATTTATCTTTATTTTTCTAAGATTAAACCTATCTGTTATTTCTTGTTATCGCGTTAACTTCTTGTCCATATGTAACTTCTATGACTACTGTGTTTATTTCCTCTTTTTTTGTTTTAATGTTGTGGTCGTTTACATATTAATGTCTCTGTTTCCCTATTTTCAGACTTTTAGCTTTGAGTTATTTTTGCAACTTCCCTATCAGGATTGATATCTGATTGTTTTGTCCTGTGATCTAGTCTTGGGTTGTTGTCTGAGATTGTTGGCTCTCTAACCAGAGGACTCCATTTGACATCTTGTAATTTTGGTTTGGTTTTTACAAAGTCCCTTAGCTTCTGTTTATCTGGAAATGCCCTAATTGAGCTACCATATTTGACAGACAGTTTTGCTGAATATGTAATACTTGGCTGGCAATTTTTTTCCTTCAAGGTTTTATATATGTCATCCCATTGCCTTCTCGCCTGCATGGTTTCTGCTGAGTTGTCCGAGTTTAGTCTTATTGATTCTCCTTTGTAGGTGACTTTTTGTTTATCCCTAGCTGCTCTCAAGAGTCTATCTTTATCTTTGGTTTTGGCAAGTTTGATTATACTATGTCTTGGTGACTTTCTTTTGGGATCTACCCTGTGCTGGGTTCATTGAGCTTCTTGGATAGACATCTTCTCGTTTTTCACAATATCAGAGAAGTTTTCTGCCAGCAAATCTTCAACAATTATTTCTGCTTTTTTTTTAGTATCCCCCCTTTCTGGTACTCTGATAGTGTCGCACATAATTCTTAGAGTTTCTTCAGTTTTTAAAATTCTTTTATCTGATTTGTCTTCAAATAAATTTGTTTCAAGTGTTTTATCATCAGTCTCACTAATTCTGACTTCCATTGCCTCTATTCTGCTCCTATGACTTTCTATTGAGTCGTCTAATTCTGAAATTTTATTGTTAATATTTTGGATTTCTAGCTGCTGTCTCTGAATGGTTTCTATCAACCTGTTTATTGTGCTGTTTTGTTCTTGTATTTTTTTTTTTTATTGTACTTCAGGTGAAGGCTTACAGAACAAATAGTTTCTCATGAAACAGAAGTACACATGTTGTTTTATGACATTGGTTAACAACCCCACTACTTATCAACCCTCTAACTTCTCAACCTCTTTTTTTTTTTTGGTGAAAATACACATAGCCAAAGATACACCATTTCAAAAATTTCTACATGCACAGTTCAGTGACATTGACTACGCTCTTTGAATTGTGCTGTTATTCTCACTTAAGATGAAGGCTTACAGAACAAAATAGTTTCTCATTTAACAGTTACTACAAATGTTGCCCTATGACAATGGTTAACAATCTCACAACACATCAACAATATACTTACTCAACCTTGGGTTCCCTATCACCAGCTTCCTTCTCTCCTTCTGCTTTCTGGCCCTTGTCACTGGACTCCTGTACCTCGTTAGTCTCATTTGGTTGTTCTTGTATTTTTTTCCTGAATTCTTCTATTGCTGTCTGTGTGTTCTTTGGCTTGGTCTGAGTTTTGCAAATCTCCTCCCTGATCTCTTGAAGAGCTCTGAATTTTAGTATTTTGGATTCTTTCTCATGTAGTTCCATTGCCTTATCTTCTTCAGAAGGTTTTCTGGTTCTTCATTTTGGTTGCTTGCTGGAGCCATCTCGACCTGCTTCTCTGTGTGATTTGTTATTGACTGTTGTCTCTTGGGCATCAGTAAGTTATTATTTTTATTTATTGTATGTTTGTGTCCTGCATCCTGATTTTTTGTTTTGATATGCCCAAGTAGGCTAGGAGTGTGAGCTACTTTGGTTGTTGGCCTCTTTGAAGTTCTCACGTCCCATCTCCAGGTGGTCAGAAAGCTACTAGGTGTGTAAGCCCAGGAGTCTGTTCACTTTTCATGAAGGGGTGCGGTTATTTAAGTCACAGTTATCCAGGTCTTCGGTCACTGAGTGTGTGGTGCACACTCTCACCTACAGTCCTAGAAGGGGAGGGCTGTGTAGGGGTGTTCAGAACAGGCACAGGTATCTGGCTACAGTGGAGGGGTATGTGTGGGACAAGGCAGGGGGCGGACTGCTGCTTCTGGGTGCCTTGATGGAGGACACCTCCTTGTCCCTTACAGCATGTAGTTGGTGGGGGTATTGGTCCTTGGGTACCCAGTGCTGTTGGTTGCAGTGTTTAGGAGGCACCACTTATTCTCAGACCTCTGTCGTGGGTGGCTAGATGGAGTGGTTGGTACTTCCAGCCCTCAGGCACCCGGTGTTGGTGGGTGAAGCCCCTGCTTAGGGGGCAGAGCGGCGTCAAATGCCACTAATCTGCATCTCCCCATTGCTGCTGCAGGTGAAAATGGGCTTCAGTTGTATGCCCTGCTGTTTTATGGTAACAAAGTTGTGCAGTGTTGAATTGGCCCACAATCTCGGGCAGTGGTGAAGGGCGCTGCAAGTCTGTGAACCCCTTATGGCAGTGGCTGGGGGAAGGGGCAGGGCATCACAACCACCCTCAGTTCCCAGTTCCCTCGGGGACGGGGACGGGTGTTAGAGCAGAGCAGGGTGGAAGATGTGTGAAGGGAAAGAAGCACTTCTCAGCTGTGAAGCTGTCGGGGGGACAGTTTATTTTGCCCCAGTGTGGTAGATTAGAAGCTTACACTTAAATTTCACGGTCTGGTGTCACTCTTACTTGGTTCTGGAGGTGTGTGCAGATTTTCTGCTGCTTTGCTGCATCCAGTGTGGTGAGGCTCGTCTTTGGATGTTGATGCTTGCATCAGCCTGTGTGCACTGCTCAGACTCAGCTAGTAGGACGCTGGTGATCTCACAGTCTTTACGTTGCTGCTTTTGATTTGTCTCTCCTTCCACGTGCTACTCAGTCTGATTCTTCAGCCTTTTCTTTGATGATTAGGGTTCCTAGATTGTTATATGTAATCGATTTACTTGTTTTATTGGGTCTTTCTTGTAAGAGGGATGACAGGAAGCATCTAACTATTCCACCGTCTTGGCCCTGCCTCCAAAACAAAAATCCCTAATAACATATTTTGTGCTTCTGTTCTACCTTTTAGTTCATTGCATAGTGCTTGGGGTCTTAAAAGCTTGCAAGCAGCTATCCAAGGCACAATTGGTCTCTTTTTGCCTGAGACAACAGAGGAAGAAGGAGAGTCAGGAAAAAGAGGAGGATATGGAATGTGTGGCTAATTGCATCCATGAAAAACTGCCTCCTTTGCCATGAGACCAAAGATTCCATAGAAGAGTCCCAATCAAAACGGGGAAAATGAGAACAAAATTTCAAATTCTCATCGAATCCAGACATCCTGGAGCCATGAAGTTCAAATGAACCCCTGAAACTATTGCCCTGAGATAATCTTTAAGCCTTAAACCAAAAATATCTCCTGAAGTCTTCTTAAAAGCAAACAATAGTTTAGCTTAACTAGTAAAAAATTTCTGCCTTGAGCTTTATGTTCTTTTAAGAGCTATCTATATAGGATCGAATTGACAACAGCAACTCAAAAGTTTAGATAAAAACCTTAGTGAATTTATGTTAATGGGGGAGGAATAACTCAGAAAAGTTGGATGAGAATGGTTGCACAACTCCAAGAATGTAATCAATGTCACTAAATGGTACATGTAGAAACTAAATATAAATAAATGCTGCACGAAAAGGTGGTGGGGAACTACAACAACCTTATTAAGTCTGGTTCTCACTGACACACATGGGGCTACCATGAACCAGCATCTACTTGACAGCAACTGGTTTTATTTCACTAAATTTTGCTGCAGTTTGTTACATAGCAGTAGCTAACTGATACAAGATATTGTGAAGATTAAATGAACTAAAATACATAAGGCAATTAGAATATGCCTGTTACAAAATAAATGTAATATTATTGTTATTATAAGTAGTAATATTTATTTCAGAGTCTTTGTGAATTCCACATTCTGCTTTATCAAAATCTTCCTGTGAGAACAGGGACTTCAGCAAAGTGACCTACATAACTTTCTTGCCTATCTGTTAGTTTTAGGGTAGATATTCAGGGTGATTGGGCTAGGATAACAGATGCTTGCCATCAAGTTTTACTTAATGAATAACCTTAACTTTCCCAGAGGTTTTTATACCAGCCACGACCAAAAGCCTGGGCCATGTGAAGATACCTATTTTCTCATGTAGGAATAAACTGTATGTCCACAAGGATATAAGAAACCAGAAACATGAGATGATGGTGAAAAGAAGGTATATGTTCTTGTGGCACACTAGAGTTCTCTGGAGTCTAAAGGTTCTAGAGTGCTGGATGAAATGGAGCTGCTCTTGATACTGAAAACCCAACAAACCTACAAGGCTCTTGTGTGTTCAAGGATATAATGCATTTTGTGTTAAACATGATTTGTGTTGTTGAGAGCATAGCTGTTTTAGATAGCATGTTGAAAATATTGTCCTATGGAAAAGTTTACTTTTTGGTAGGGTACAGTAGTCAAAAAACTTGTTCTTACTTAATCCTGTGCTACACTTTTCCAGAGACTAACATTGTTGGGCAGTGTTAGGTATTTCTCATATGTAACACACCAAGAGCCCTAGTTTTTCAGATAATGTTCATCTTAATTTTCAGATATGATTACAACAATTGTACCAAGGACTTCAGTTAAGGATTATGGCTCTGGCTTTAGACAAAACAAAAAGTTAAAGCATCTGCTTTTTGATTTTTGGAACAATCAGAACATGTTTGTCTTATTCAAGTATTATAAATAATCGTGGAATTAAGTCATAAAGAAGATAGAGGAAAAACAAAAATAATTACTTTCATTTTGCTAAAGATTTTATCAGAATTCAGTTTGAGGAGATTCAGGAATATCACCCAGATTTCAACTGAGTCATAAAGGAGATCTATCTTTAGATGAATAATGAGGCTAAATGGTTGGATTCCCTCGATCAAAGATCCAAAGGCTACAGAAAAATAAACGCCAGAGTGTCAGCTGAGGCTGACAAAATAGCTTCAACTTGAAATGTACGAGGCTTTTAGAAAGTTTAAGGGGCCATATTTTAAAGAGCAAGATCTTACCTCTTTGCTTGCTTTCCAGAATTGTCACAAATTACATCACATGTTGTAAAGGAATTCATCTTATTCAAAGAGGTAACTTTCTACACATTTCTGAAAATATTTTATTAAAGAAGAGGGTCCCAAGGTAATCAATGACATCAACTCAAAACTCTAAATGGTCTGAAGCAGGGACATAGAGACAGCTGAGAAATTACAGCAAATGCAAGTCCAGGGATTACAGCACCATAACTCTGGGACTGGCAAGGGAGAGGACACATGACCTCAGGCTGATGCTGGGGTATCCTTGGCTCTGAGCCTTACTGCCGAGCTTCCTGTGCACAAGCGCCTTGTCTAAGTCTGCTCCCAGCCTTGTGCTTGATTGTGTCAACCACACAATGTCCTTCCAATAAATCCCAAAGTTAGAGAATCCATTGCTGGGTTGAGAAGTCAACCAAGAATGCTGAATGAATACATCACTCAGTCTTTGTTTAAATTTATCTGCTTTTCCTTAATCACCAAATTTCTAGATACATTAAAAAAATAGTTCTTATTGGTCATATAAGTGGGTACATAGGTTTCTGGACTTCATAGATACCTAACCATTATGATTGTATTTTCTATGTTAAAATGTGTTTTACATCCAAAATGGGCTTTTGAAGGAGCTTGGCAAATATTGTTTAGAATTTCTGAGTAATATTAGCAGCAGAATATTTTTGATACAAAGAAATAAATTGTACATAAATAATTTCTTTCAGAGCTAAATTTTTAAATAGATGCTTCCTAGCTAAGCTTTCTTCTAAAAATGCCCGTTATTATCCCAGTTAAGGAACTATATACAGGAGCTCAGATTTTCTTCAGATTGATGAAATGTCAGCTGCTTCAGAGAATGGATTTCAGTAATCCATCTGGTAATGGTTTGAAAAAAAATTTTTTTTTAATGAAATTTCAAAATAAAAGATGAGAACGAAATATTTAAACCTTTTTACCATATTTTGACATTGTAGCATATTTACTTAATAGAAGGTTTTCACAAGCAATTATAGTTTCTATCAAGGCCATTTCGTATGCTGAAACTGCAATTAGTTTGGGTTGGCTGTGTAGTTCACACCTCATTCCAGAGCTTACTTAAAAGAAAGTAGTGACTGGAATTTAGAAATTTCAAAATTGTCTTTGCAACTCTTTGCCTCTTCCTAAGAGAAGAAATCATTTTTAAGCTTAGAATGAACGCAAAGTTGGTGTATCCCCAAGGTCACATAGGTAATCAGTGGCAAAATCAGGAATTGAATATAAGTTTTTTGCTCAAAGGTAGTGTTCTATTTACAACAAAACATTATTTTCTTTTATGTAGCACAATTTTAGAATATTTTGCTGAAAACAAACTCCTGAAACACACCATTACAGAAAAATATCTCAATTATGTTCTTCCTACCTTAAAACTTTGATTTCCTTCTCTGCCCATACATGAGGGAACATATGTTAGTGAATTCTAAGGCTAAGTTTTTATTTTAATATTAACATTTGTGATTGTTAAGGTTGTGTGTCAATCTGACTAAGCCATGATTCTCAACAGTTTGGCAGTTATGACATAGTTTGGCAGTTGTATAATGATGTGATCATTTCCATGATGGGATTTGATATAATGTTATAACCTCCATGATGGTGAGTAGCCAATCAGTTGAAAGGGAGTTTCCTTGGGGGTGTGGTATGCATCCAATATAGGTGAACTCTCTGGCAAGGCTTTTGGGCTTTGGCTCACTCTGGATCCTTCAGCTGGCTCCTGTTTGTCTGACCTCTAGTTCTTGGAACTTGAGCTTGTGGCTTATCTGCTGTCTTGCTTTCTGATCTTGGGATTCATTGGTTTTCGCAGCCTGTGAGCAAGAACTCTACTGTCTGACCTGCCAGTCTTGGGTTCACTAGACCCTGTGGCAACATGATCAGGAAAAACCTCCAGCCTGACCCACGGGTTTGGGACATTCTAGTCTCTACAACTGCGTGAGCCATGTCTTTTATATAAATCTCTCTATATAGATATTTTTATGTTTTACTGGTTTTGCTTCCCTAGAGAACTCAGCCTAGAACAACATTAAAATCAATTAAAGGCCCAACAATTCAGTTTTTTAATACTCATTTTTATTATTTGGGTGATTCTTAGGAACTTTACAAGATTTTTCACACTAACAACTGACTCTTACTGACTTTCACTGATTGAACCAATATGAGTAAGTATTCACCATAGTCCAGGCACTGTCTTAGGCACTTGGGATGCCTCAGGGAACAAAAGAAACACAAATCTTTGTGCTCATGGGACTTATGTTTTACCAATAGAAGGTAGACAATAAACAAAATGGAGATCTTTTGGATAGTTTTGAATAGAAAAGTAGAATGATCTGGTTTATATTTTAAAAGAATGCTCTGTTGTGTGGAAAACAAATTGTAGGGGGGCAAGGGTAGAAGCAGGAAGACAAGTTAGGAACATATTACAATAGTCTTGGCGAGAAATGGAGGTATGGGTCAAGTAATAGCATTGGAGATGATGAGAGTAGGTCAGATTCTGGAAATATTTTGAGGGTAGAATCAGTAATATGTGCTGGCAGACTGGATACATGGTATGCAACCAAGAGAAGATTCAAAGATGGGTCCAAGGTTTTCTTAGTAAGCAATAGGAAGGATGAGGTTGCCTTAAACTAAGATGGAAAGGTTGTGAGAGAAGCACATTTTAGAAGAAGTCTTCACGTAACAACAGATTAAAAAGTAGATTAAGAGCCTCTAAGTGACCAATGACATATATGTCCGTGTATTTCATAAAAAAAGGCCACATGCTTTTTCTTTGCGGGGGGGGGGTCTCTTTGCAGGGAATTGAAAGACAAGAAAGATGACTTGTGTTGAAGTCCAGACCTGGGATCTAGTAAGGAGAGTGAAAGCCCTACAAGCTAAAATTAGGGATCTGGTTTATAAAGACATTTACTCAGTACCATGAAGACTTTCAAACGAAAGATCTGAACAGTAGATAAAGTAAAACAGAAGGTTCAAAAATCCAACTTTATAAATAGCTCATTCTTTTATTTCTTCATTTACTGATTCACTCATTTACTCAACTTCTTGTTCACAATGAAAACAAAGATAAATAAATCCCAGTTTTTTCCCTCAAGAAATATAGAGAAATAAATTTCTTCTTCCTATTGATTGGACCTCATGATGTAAAATAGATTCTTTTAAAAAAAAATAACCCATGATGTATTTGGGGGGGTGGTTCACAAATTACCTACAATTTTAAAAATATTTGTAATTATGATTTTAATCCTTAAAATATTAATTCAAACGTCTCTGAGTCTGTTAGATGACGCCTTACAACAGACTATCATCATTTGATTTCTTTGTCTACCTTTGCATTTGAGTTCACAATGTTGTTGGTGCCAAGTGATCACCTACATTGACAAAGAGTGTTTTTTTATCTGAGGTCTTTGGACTCCTGATCTTAGAAGGGAATAGAGCTTGTTCTATTGAGCTATTACAGCTGTAGTAATTGTGACTCAGGTCCAGTCCAAGGTCAATTAGTCCAAAATCAAGTCTCAGAATCATCAAGCTCATCCCCAGTTTGGGAGTAGGAGTAAGTATCTAGGGGAAAGTTGATGCAATAAACAGGAAGTGAGACTAGGCACTCAGCAAAGTCATCCTGCTCAGTCTAGTCAAGAAGCCAGGAAATAGGTGTCAGAGTGGGGCGAAACCAAATTACAAGTGGAGACAAAACACGTGAGAGTGGAGATGTTGGTGATGGTGCTTAAACCATGAAAACATCTAGTGGATTGTTCTTCTCTATGTGATGTTATCTCATAGGCAAAATCCTGGGTCTTTGCTCTACACATTCCTTCAGTGGTGGGAGCCAAGAGGGATCATCTGAGGAATCTGAGATAAAGTCTTGAGGGTCTTGTGATTAATATAAATAGCATATTCTCAGAAAAGGATAGGACCTCATGGTCTCTGTTTGAGGACATGACCCTCATTTTGAGAAGAAGGTCGGTGCTAGCAGTTGTTCTTCTTACACTTTTTTTTTTTTAAATATATTTTATTGTACTTCAGGTGAAGGCTTACATAACAGATAGTTTCTCATGTAACAGTAACACACATGCAGTTTTATGACATTGGTTAACAACCCCACAACATTTTAACCCTCTAAATTCTCAACTTTTTTTTTTT
>NW_004443974.1:3317366-3333594 GCF_000243295.1 Trichechus manatus latirostris
TTAGTTTTTCGGATCTTTGTTGTGGAGGGACGGCGTGGTGTTTCTGCCTAGAGCGCCATCTTGCCGGAAGTCACACTTTTTTTTTTAATGTTTTAAAATTGGTAAGCTTAAACATGACAAAATGACAAATGTTTTGGTACACTTTGTTGTTCCTAAGGCTATTTGGAAAAAAATAATTCCTTGGTCAAAGGTAAAACCAAAATGTAACAGTTACAACAAATGTGATATAATCTTTCATTTGTAAGCAAAGGGTAAAATACAGCAAAAAGAAAAATCCAACTGCATACTGTTTTCAAGACCACCCTAAAACTAAATTATCACAGAAAGGTTAAAGGGAATGGTTGGGTAAACACATATTAACAATATTTTTTCTTCTATAATAAAGAAAAATTAAAGTTTTAATAAATATGCCCCTATCAATAATGGGAGGAAACCCTGGTGGCGTAGTGGTTAAGATCTATAACTGCTAACCAAAAGGTAGGGAGTTTGCACCCACCAGGCACTCCTTGGAAACTCTATGAGGCAGTTCCACTCTGTCCTATAGTGTTGCTATGAGTGAGAATCAACTCAAGGGCAGTGGTTTTTTTAATTATCAATAATGGGAGCCCTTGTGGAGCATTGGTTAAGAGTTCGGCTGCTAACCAAAAGGTTGGCAGTTCTAATCCAGCAGCCGCTCCTTGGAAACCCTATGGGGCAGTTCTACTTTGTCCTATAGGGTCCTTATGAGTTGAAATCGACTCAATGGCTGTCTTAGGCTGGGTTCTATAAAGAAACAAAACCAGTAAAGTGTGTAAATATATACATAGAAAGATTTGTAACAAGGAAACAGCTCATGCGATTGTAGAGGCTAGAACATCCCAAGTCCATTGATCAGGGTAGAGGCCTCTCCCAATGCAAGCAGCCACAGAAGCTGGCGAACCCAAGGTTGACAGGTGGGAGAGCAGGGCTCCCGCTCACAGGCTGTGAAGGTCAATGAATTCCAAGATCAGCAGACAAGACCACAAGGTTTCTCCTGATTCACATAGCTGCAAAAGCTGGTGAACCCAAGAACAGCAAGTCAGGGAATGGGACTCTTGCTCACAGGCTGTGAAGATTGACAAATTCCAAGATCAATGGGTAAGCTTCTAGCTCAGGTCCCAAGAACCAGAGATGAGATGACAAGAGGCAGCTGCTGGGTCTGGAACAAGCCAAAAACATTGGCAAGGTGAGCAGGAAGGAAGTAGGCAGCGGAGGGTGGAAAGATGAAGGCTGAGGGCCCAGCTCCCACAGGTACCACTCAGCAGATTCCATCATGGGGGTGATCGTATATCAGATTTCAACAGGGAAGTGATCACAATATTATAAAACTGCCAAAACACTGAGAATTATGGCCTAGGCAAGTTGACATACAATCTTAATCATCACAATGGCAATGGGTTTTTTTTGATCAATAATGGTTATGTAAGTATTACATTTAGAGCAGAACAATCTATTTGTTTGCCCTTTATAAAATGACATTGACTGCTCAGTATTAGCTTGTTCTTAGATACCTATAGTTAAAAAACAAAATTCCGATCCAGATAATACTTTGTATATATTTTTTTAGTTTTAAAAGTTAAATGATTGGTATTTATTGTGATCATTAAGGTTGTGTGCCAACTTGGCTGGGCCATGATTCTCAGTAGTTTGTCAGTTATGATGTAGTTTGGCAGTCATATAATGATGTGATCACCTCCATGATGAGATCTGATATAATGTGTTCACCTCCACGATGGGATCTGCTGTGACTAGCCCATCAGCTGAAAACGAGTTTACTTGAGCGTGTGACCTGCATCCAGTAAAGGTGGACTTTCTGGCAAGGCTTGTGGGCTTTTGCTTACTCTGGATCCTTCAGCTGGCTCCTGTTTGTCTGACCTCCAGTTCTTGGGACTTGAACTAGCAGCTTACCTGCCATATCTCCTGCCAATCTTGGGATTCACTGGTCTCTGTAGCTTGCTGTCTTGCCTGCTGATCTTGGGTTTGCCAGCCTGTGCAGCTATGAGAGTCAGGAGAAGCCTTCAGCCTTGCACATGCACTTGGGACTTTCCAGCTTCTAGAACTGTGTAAGCCATTTCCTTTATATAAATCTCTCTCTATAGATATTTATACCCTTTACTGGTTTTGCTTCTGTAGAGAGAACCCAACCTAAGACATTCGTTCTGTGGGGAACATTTTGCTTCTGATAATTAGTCATTGCTTTTAGAAAACCAGAAAACCAAACTCATTGCCATTGAGTTGATTCTGACTCATCTGAAAATAGCAACAAGGTCACTAGAGCACCCTAATGATGTGCTGTCCCTTGAAGAGGAAAAAGACACTATTGCCCTAAGGTGTAAGTTTTGAATAGTTAAAGCAATTACATCTTTCTGGCTGATAGCACATAACATGGGTGATGAGGGGATACTTAGTGGGGATTCAGGTGGAGTACATACAGAGACTGTCAACTGTAAAGAGATAGGCATCCACAGATATGAATAAGTGGAATGTGTTCTGATATTATCTACTGAAGGGAAATATGTGTCTTGTTAAGTATTGTTGTGTGTCATTAGGCACAATACTCACTTGTGGCTCACACATCCCAAATGGGCATAAAGGGCAATTACACAGACTAGCAGGCGCTTAGGGTCAAGGGGTTGGGGCTATTCTGGCTGTTGAATATCCATCCAATCTCTATCACTATGCCTCATATTTGTGTTTTTCAAGCTAAGTAAACTTGGCAAACCACATGGTTGCTTATATCAATATGACTTGGTCTTCGTTTACTGCATGTAATCCTATAAACTGGATCTGTACAGCAAGCAGAAGTCACCTCTTCTGCAATTGGATGAATTGCCTTTGCCTCATTTTCACAGGGTTCTCATCAGTTGATAATACATTTGGTGAAGCCAAGATCATGTGTACTAATCTTCACCAAAGAAGATTTATAACAGTGGTTCTTGAGTGTGGTCTGTAGAACGCCAAGGGTGCCAAGATCATTTCAGAGAGTCCATAAAGTCAAAACTCTTCTCATAATAATATTAAGGATTTACTTGCCTTTTTCACTGTGTTGACATTTGCGCAAATGCTTCAAAGTCAATGATGGATAAAACTGGTGGTGTCTTAGCATGAATCAGATCAGTGGCAACAAACTGTACAATGGATTCTAATGGTAGCGAGTGAGAAAAATTCACTGAAATGGTACCAGATTCCACATCATAACTAACATTTAAGACATTACATGTGACTTGTTCAGTTTTAGTGTAGTGCCAAAGAAGATCTGTAATTATTGGAAATGGCTATTAAAGTACTCTTTCCTTTCCCAACTTCCTGTGTGAGGTTGGATTTTCTTCATATACTTCAGCAAAAACAATATATTTCAACAAATTAAATGGAGAACTAGATATGAGAATCCAGTTATCTTCTGTTAAGCCAGACATTGAAAGGATTTGAAAAAACAGTAAAAAAATGCTACTCTTCTTACTATTTTTTTTTGGGGGGGGGGGTTGGGAAAACATAACTACATTTCATAAAAATATTTCACTTACATTTACATTTAATAGGTTTATTATTATATTTTAAATGAACTAATAAATACAAGTTTAAAACATTATCACTTTTATTTTATAATATGACAAATATTAATTGCTATAATCCATTTAAATAAAGCTTTTAGGGGTCCTTAATCATTTTTGAGAGAATAAAGAGGTCAATAAGAGAAAACTCGAGAAATTGCTGCCCTTCATAATATATAGGAACAGTATCTTCCCATATAAAATAAAGAGAATTAAAAGTTATGGGCTAGTGAAGTAATAGATGTAGAGAAGCAAGAACTGATAATCAAATAAAAATATTTTTTCCTTCATATGGCTGGTTCTTGCAGCTAAGATGGATTTTATAACCTGAGTCATCTAAAAATATTTATCTCCACTTAATTTTCACTTTTTGTGTAGGGTAAGTGCCCAAGCATAATATTTTATCCATTAAAATATAAAATATCTGTCCCAAATTCTGGCAAGACAATTACTGGGCGTGGCTTGAGCTAATGTGTAGTGAAAAAGTCACTGACCTAGGACTCCATCCTCCATTCTAAAGCTAGAATAAGCTCTTAAAAACACAAATCTGATCTGCGTCCTGTCTTCCCTTCAATTATATTAGATTCAGTTAGACTAGAGCACTTCAATGGATTGTTCACATCCTTAGGATAAAGCCCAGGCTTCTTAGCGTAACTTTTAAGAACTCGTAAGATTTGGCATCTGCTCACGTCTTTAGTTTTTATCTCTTGTCATTTCTCCTTTTGCATCCTACACTTGTGATTTCTCTAATGCTCCATACTCTCAGAGAATATTATTGTGTTCAGAGTTCACAATATTTTAGTATATAAATTTACTGCTATTATGACATTTATCATATACAAAGTGCTTTCCTAAGTGTTATTCTTTTGATTCTTACAACCAAAAAATGATATTTTAGCACAAATTTGTAAATTTAAGGGACTGAGATTTGGAGAGGTTAAGTAACAACCTCAAGACTACAGTTATTAAGTGAAAAGGGCTTGTATTTAAGCACCAGTCTTCTGACTCTAGCTTCCTTTACAATTCACTGCACTGATGTGGTTAGGAAAAGTCCCACAACTAATGTCTACAGTCCTAGTACTGTTCTGCTAATTGCAGAATTTTAAAATCTGAGCCTGTTCCAAGTGATTCATCTGATTTGTATGGTTCTATATCACCCATTAATTATACTGAATCACTATAAAGAGGCTTCCAGAACCCAGTCAACCATCTAAATTACCTCTGAAGAGCAATGTCAACTCATTCAATATAAATTATTGGTTCTGTAGAGTAATAACTCTACTAATATGATATATGCATATGTGATATTGCCTAACTCATGGTCTAGATTCTTAGTGCTGCTATAACAGAAATACCACAAGTGGGTGGCTTTAACAAACACAAATTTATTTTCTCACAGTTTAGGAGGCTGGAAGTCCGAATTCAGGGCACCAACTCTGGGGAAAGTTACTTGTCTCTTTTCAGCTTCTAAGTTCGTTAGCAATCTTCATGAGACGTGTATCTTCCCCTCCATTCGTGCTTGCTTGCCTCTGTGTCTGAACTATCCCTTTTCTATCTCAAAAGTGGTTGGTTTAAAACACACCCTACACTGATAAAGCCTCATCAACATAACAAAGAAAATCCTATTCCCAAGTGGGATTACATCCACAGGTACAAGGGTTTAGGATTTGCAACACATATTTTGAGGGGACACAATTTAATCCATAGCACTTATTTTAAAATTCTTCCACTTAGAAATCATGTGAAGAAATCATGTGTTTTTTACTGCTGATTTTAATCCATCTACAACCTGGTGGTGAATAATTAATATTTAAAGCAGCAAAATGAGGATTACACCCTGAGGGCTCACTTGCAGCTAAATATCTAAATCAAAAGGCTATAATCTTGTTTTCACCACAATCCCTTCAGCTACCTTCATCATCATTCAACATGTGAGACATTATCAATCAGCATAATGGATATTAGGAACAACTTTTCGTTGCACGGTATGATTGCAATTAATAGTGTTCAGGAACAGAATGTAAGACCTCACGCAAATCATAAGGAATGCTGCATTCTCCAGCTTAAGATTCTCAACTGGTCCTGCATTCAGGATCATCAAAAGATTTTGTTCCCTGACTCTGACGAGAAGGTTAGCCAAGTTAGCCAATAGAATATAATCTCATCTGCTTTACATGAGTCTTTTCTGCTTGGGGCTGCCACCTAAATGGATGGAGCTTAAGACTCAAATGTTGGTAACTATGGCAAGATTTAGGTGGTGGAGCAGTGGTTAGGCATTTGGCTGCTGACCAAAAGTTTGGCAGTTTGAATCCACCAGCCGCTACTTGGAAACCCTATGGGGACAGTTCTACTCTGTTCTGTAGGGTCACTATGAATTGGAATCAACTGGATGGCAATGGGTTTGTTGGCTCAGTGGTTAAAGTTCTACTCTGTCCTATAGGGTTGCTATGAATCAAAATCAGCTCAATGGCAGTGGGTTTGGTTTTTGGGTTTATGGCAGGATTTGGTCTAAGACATGCTTTAATTGTTAAATATTTCCAGGTTTCAATATCGTGTAGAGGAAATGTATAACGCTGATATACATCTAACTATGGGGCATTTCTACTCTATCCTATAGGGTTGCTATGAGTTGGAATTGACTTGATGGTAATGAGTTTGGTTTTGGTTTATTAGGAGTTACAAATATTTACCCTTCCCTCCCAAAATCTGATAACTGTGAATGACCAAATTGGCTTAGGTCGGTTTTTAACAGCTGCCATCTAAACTAAGCACCATGAAAAACTTAGCAAAGAATATTGTTGGTCTGTAAGTAATATTGAAGCAAATCTTATAGAGTTGCTTGTAATTTTGCCTGTTTAAGACTCTCTACAGGAAATAGAATTAACTTTCACTTTTTGCTTTGTGTGCTTCTGTATTATTTAAATTATAAAATTATTATTATTCTGCATTATTCAAATGATAAAATGAACATTTTTAAATAAAAAATAACTAAAATAATAATTATTTTATCAAAGAACTAAGTTAATTTGATGCTGAGATTGATGTAGGACTGCAGCTTCTTGCCACACTCCTAATTTCAAATTTTGAGCTCATCAAAATAACATCATTTATTCTTTTAATAACTTACTATAGTAAATATTATTTACTTAACTTTTAAATAAAGTTTTTACTAGACTTTTATGTATATTGATGAATAAATTAAAAAAAAAAAAGCCGACTGAATGACACTGTTCTTTTATAAAACCCTGAAAAGCTCACTTAGGATCTCTTATTATCTTCACATTCCATAAAACTGAGTAAAATACTCTATTGTATAGGTACTGTGGTCAACAAGGCAAGAATAATCATGAATATAACCACAGATGAACTATTATACAAATTGTAGTAAATTTATTTTGTTTTGTAGATGAAAGCTAAAAGTTGGAGACTGTATTTTATAATCTTTTTGAAATCTCCATTGCTTTAGTTCAATGCTGTTTGTATCTACCTGATTTGTTGAATGAACATATGGTTGCCATTTTAGTTAGTACCTATGTGTTTAAAGATTGGTTTAAAAAATCAACTTCATATATTACTATGAGCTTTTTAAAGAAGCCCAAATATCCTGCTAGTTTTGGTGTTTTCTGCAAGAATTAAAAGTAAAAGATGATGGTATACATAGCGTTCCAGCAAAGATTTCTCAGTTTCCAGGTTAATTGAATTTAGGGAGGAAAGAGCTCAACTGTTTAAAACACTGCTTCAGAAGCATTTAAAATACAGGGTAAACATTGCAGGTGTGAGAAAGACTAGATTGTCAGAGGGCAGCTCCCTGGGGCCTACATAATCAGGTGGTGGATTTCTAACTTCAAAGCTCCTTATGTCCTTTCTACCTCTAAAGAACTATAAGAGTAAGAGAGGATAAATTTCAGAAGCAGAATAAATAAATGAACTACTGTTCATTCTATTGTCTTTCATTACTGGAAAAAGAAAGATGCTGTTTCTAATATCAAAACATGTCTTTTCTGCTTATCTTTTTTTTTTCACTCCATCCACCATATGAATATTTAATACCTCAAGAAGTCTAACTTCCTGAAAAGTCAAATTTCTTACCACTTACTTAAAATTCACCTCGTGTAGACTTCCAGGCTAATAACCTTCCTAAAAGAACATGAAGTAAGAAATGTGGCATTCCATTATCAGCTTTCTTCCACTTGAAATGAAGGAACCCTCTCTCTTCTAGACCCCAAGTGAACAGAAAAACAATAGCTCTAAATATCCTTCACCTTCACATAACCAGCCCCACAGGAAATTATGTTTATAAAATAAATGTCTTCCAAAAAAAAAAAAAGTTGAAAGGCACACTTCCTTATCCAAGAGAGTTTTTGGACCAGGGCTTTCCAATTTGAATGTAGATTTTATATTGAAATGTCAGTAAAAATTGAAAATACATATTTATAAATTACGTAAATTTTCCAAGATGATAGTTTTGTATTTGGCTAGATTGATTGTCTAAGCTGTATGTGCAATCATAGGAAACTATAAAAATGATAAAATGATTTACCTGAGGGACTGTAGATGCTAAACTCTGCCAGTTCTTCCCCACATATGGAGTAAATCAGAGTGAGCCTTAGCAGCTGTGGTCACTTGCCTAATTAATAATGGCTTCTAGGTTCTAATCTATGGCGTCCCTGGTGGCACACATGGTTAAGCGCTCAACCACCAACCAAAAGGTTGGTGGTTTGAATCCACCCAGAAGTGCCTCTAAAGAGAGATCTGATGATCTACTTCTGAAAAGCCACAGTCTTGAAAAAATTATGGAGTGCCATTGTACTCTGCAACACAGGGAGTTGTCATGAGTCAGACTGACTCGACAGTAACTGGGGAAAAATAAAAAAAAAGTTTGTAATTGCTGTGCACTCTACTCCCATCTGCATGGGGAGGCTTATCAAAGGGAAAGAGACATAGATTCCCAGCCGATTATGATCCTGGATAGAGCACTGGAGGTGGCTCACTTGAGGGATCTAGGAAAGGTTCCTCAGACCCTGAACTTCTTTCTAAGTGTTTTCTTCATGACCTGAAATCCAACAGTAAAATATTCACTTCTTTAGGTTGGTCCTTCTTCGTTAATTAAAAGGTAAACACCCTTTCAAGATAGTAACTCAGCAGCTGTCACTGGTGGCACTTCAGACCCCAAGTTCTCCAACTCAGATACTCCTTCATACTGCTTCATTTTCTTCAGTAGCTGGTGAACTTTCCTATGAAAACCCTATTCCATTTTCTGACTTTCAGAAATAAACTTTGATGGAAAAAAGGCCTTGAATTTTAGGACACCTCAAATTCTCATCTTGTTATCTTATCCATAAATGTATACCAGTGGCTAAACCAGGGTGTTGTCATAAGCCTGGATCTGCCACTTACTAACTGTATGGCATGTTCTTAGCCTTTTTGTTACTCAATTTTCTCATTTATAAAATGGGTACAATGGTGGTAAACATTGAATGATATACTGCATATAATTTGAAATGGCTTACCAAAGTGCCCAGCACAGAGTAAGCACTCAATAAATATTAAATACCTATATAAGTAAAAACTTCCACTTTACCAAACAATTTCCATTAACATAACATTGTCATTCTCAATGAAATCAAGACTTGCAACTCCAGACTCTTTTGTTTACCTTTATGTTCAAATATGTCATGCTATCCAATTACTTGCCAAATTTTATAAATTAGCAGCATGTTTGGAAGGGCAGAGCAAAGATCTCCAAAAATATGCTCCACATAAAAGTGATGAGAACACCAAATAAAATTTTCAAAATCAACATTTTCTGAATTCTGGAAGTTAATGGAAGGTTTGGAACAATCTGAGGAGTGTTTCTTCCAGAATCTGGCTGAATTTAAGTAAGAATAGTGAGCTTGGTGGTATTTAAAATGCTGCCCTATTTCCATCTTCCTCTCCCCAGATCCACAGTAGCCTTGAAAACTAGCAGCCTCAGAAACATCGTGGCTATGAAAACTAGCAGCCTGGCAACTTCTGGAGGGTTAATGTGAGTTTGTAGCTCCCCAAAAATTCTCATCCCCAAAGACTTGAAAACAGTTAGTGGTAATTTTTTAACATTGCAGCTAGCTGAGACTGCAACACCAGTTAGGAAAAACAAGAAGTTGACAAAAAATAAAAAGAAAAGAAAAATATCAGGAATGAGATATCCTTAGGAGGCTTTGAAAACCTTTGACATAATCCTAGAGATCTAGAAGGCCACACACATGTGCAGAGTTGTATAAATGTCCAGGAAAGACTTGAGAAGGCCCTGATCTCACCTATAGCTGATCTTGAGGCCCTATGAAATAGGAAGTATGCTAAGGCAGAGTAGTAAACTGCCAGAGTGTTGAAGTCCTGTCACAACACACACACACAGCCCCTCTGCAAAGGGCGAGAGACTTATTAGTTTAAGGCATTTAAGGAAAGCTTTGTCCAGTCGTTAGCTGACCACTAAGTTAACCAAGCAGAGAACTCAGTGGTCACCACATGGAAAAGAATATAGACTAAAGAATTAGTCCAGGAAATCCACTAAGCAAACAAACAGTAGCAACATCAACAATAACCAACAGCAAATAACAAACTCTGAAGGAGGAGATCTGATTTCTAGAGTTGCCACATTATATTATTTTAACGTATCCAGTTTCCAGCAAAAAAAATCACAAGACACTCAAAGAGGAAGAAAATTATGGCCCATACACAGGTATAAAAAGTAGTTAGTAGAAACTGTCCTTAAGGAAGTTCAGATCTTAGACTTACTAGAGAAAGGCTTTAAATCAGCAACTATTAACATGTCCAAAGAACTAAAAAAAATCATGTCTGAAGACTTAAAGAAGAATATGACAACAATGTATCACCAAATATAGGCTATCAATAAAGATATACAAATTATAAAAGAAACTAAATGGGAAATCCTGAAGTTGAAAATCATAATAATGGAAAACAATAATTCACTAGAAGGGCTCAACAACAAACATGAACTGGCAAAAGAAAGAATCAGAGAACTTGAAGACAGATCCATTGAGATTATTCAGTCTGAGGAACAAAAAGAAAGAAGAATAATAATAAAAAAAATTAGTAGAGTCTCAGAGACCTGTGGGACACCATCAAGCATACAAACGTATGCAAAATGGAAGTCCCAGAAAGAAAGGAGAAATAGAAAAGGGCAGAAATAATATTTGAAGAAATAATGGCCGAAAACTTGCTAAATTTGAGGAAAAACATTAGTCTACATATTCAAGAAGTTCAACATACTCCAAGTAGGGTAGACTCAAAGGCATTTATATCTAATTACATTATAATTAAATTTTTGGAAGTCAAAGCCAAAGAAAATGTTGAAAAAAGCAAAAGAGAAACTAATCACATACAAGGAATCCTTAAGATTAGCAGCTAACTTCTCATCAGAAAACATGGAGACCAGAAGGCATTTGGATGACATGTTCAAAATTCTGAAACAAATCCTATAGGCACTAAGTGGGAAATTCTGGAGTTGGAATAATGTTTTCTACACGTGGAAACCCCTTTCCAGTTTTCCTCCATTTTAGACTTTCACTGCACTTCATCTGGACAATTACTGTAAGAGCCCATGTGTACTTCGTGTCTCAATTTTTCTTGTTCAAAAATAGGCACATATGCTGTTGTCAAGTTAGTTTTTTCTAAATGTCTACTCATGTTATCACCATTCCTGAAAACATACTTTCTGTAAGAAATAAAAACATAATAGAAGCATACAGAGAATGCTTTCATTTTTTAAAGGTATCTTTTCACTCTACCCTCAGTTCCACCCTTCCTAAAGATAACCACTCTCAGTTGGCATGGTCTTTCGAGGCCTGTGCTTATGCATGTTTAATTATAAAGATCATGTCTGAGGACATTAATGCTAGTGCAGTGTAGTTTTTAAGATCGTAAGCTCTGGGACCTGATGGCTTTGGTTCAAATCCTAGATCTTAATCTTAATGTCTAATCTTAGGCAAGTCCCTTAATCAGTCTGTGACTCAGTTTCTTCATCTATAAAACAGAAATTAAAAATTGCATCTACTTTATAGATTTATGGTGAGTTTTTAAGTACATTAATTCATGTAACATGTTTATAACAGTTCCTAATGCAAAATAATCTTTCAATAAATGTTAATTATAGTCCATTATAAATACTTTTTCACATAGGAAAGATTATGATGTACATATTATTATAGGGTTTGCTTTATTTCATATCACAAAATAAGGGATAATTTCATATTAAGACATGTAAATGTACTTTATTATTTATAAAGTTTATATAAAAAAATAGTTGTCATTGAATTAATTCTGAATCATAGAGACCCCGTATGTGTCCAAGTAGTACTGTGCTCCATAGGGTTTTTAATAATTAATTTTTTTTTGAAGTAGATCACCAGATCTTTCTTTCAAGGCACCTCTGGATGGACTCGAACCTTTCAGTTAGCAGCCTACTGTGTTAACCGTTTGTACTATCCAAGTTCTTTAATATGCATGTGACATATTTGAAAGATAGGTCATTTCCAATGTTTTTATTTATCTCGTCTTCATGCTGTTGGTAAGGGAGGGATTCCCACCAGTCTTGGTTTCCTAGTGCTGCCTTAACAGAAAATACTACAAGTGGGTGGCTTTAAAGCACAGAAGTTAATTTTCTCACAGTTCTGGAGTCTAGAAGTCTGAATTCAGGGTTTCTGCCCTACGTGAAGGTCATTTTCGGTATCTTTCAGCTTCATCTCCTGGTGATAGTAGGAAAGTTCTTCAAGTACTCAGGGTTTTTGGTCTCAGCTGTAGACCAAGCAGGAGTCAGTTAGGTCATTCTAGCAATGATGTCCTTGTTAATCAGTAGGGAGGTTTGGGGAAATCCAGGCACAGGCAATATGCAGACTTCCAGGTGGGCATGTGGTTTTGGGGTGGTGTGGTTTGAATCACAGAAATCAGACAGAAGCTTATTTGTTGAAAATGGGTCATTGAATTGGAACAGACTGAATTAAACCTATGTCATGTAAGCTGTAACAATGAATGTTTTAAAAACCCCTGCCTAGGAACAGAATTGCTCCTACACCTGAAGGAGGAATGTGCCTGCAGTTGGAATAAAGTTGCCTGGTGCTAGAATTCAGAAATGGAGCAGGGCAGAGAGTAAGACTTATCATTTCAAAGTAGTTATACACCATAAATGCAACTCAGTGCACTTACAATAGCTTACATATTATACCAAAAAATACGAAGTTACTAATATCATGTGTTTGACCTAAAAAGTATGTGCTAGTAATAATACATTTGACAATCTAATAATGTTTTCATTCATTCAGTAATACTAATAATTTATTTTTGATACTCAAAAGAGCTTTGTCAAAATAATTTGTATGAGCTAATACTTCCCTTAAATTTTTTTCAATTAGTGATTTGTTTTTCTTTCAGTACATTTTCCTGAAGCCTGCAGATAGTATTGCATTGACTACAAAGGGATGAATAATAATATCAAGTATAATCCACCCTAAGCTAGTCTTTTTGCAGAGTCTTGATGCAAATAAAAGGCCAACTGTGCATTTAAGTTGAGACTAGCAATACACCACTCATTCACCTCCCCATCAGCTCTGATTATTTAAGATTGCAAGCAGTGTTTTCTATCAGCTAAAATAAGCCCATTTTGATGCTAAAGTGCCATCAAATCAGTCTTCCCTTTATGCCTACTTAAAAGTTCCTGGACTGTAATTAAAACAGTTCACACTTTATTTTTATTTTATTGTACTTTAGGTGAAGGCTTACAGAATAAATATTTTCTCATTCAACACTCAGTACACATATTGTTTTATGACATTGGTTAACAACCCCATGACCATGTCAACAAGCCCCCTTCTCGGCCTTGGAAGACCTTTTTTTTTGTTTTTGGTGAAAATATACATAGCCAAAGATACACCATTTCAAAAATTTCTACATGTACAATTCAGTGACGTCGATTATGTTCTTCCAGTTGTGCTGCTATTCTCACTTTAGGTGAAAGTTTACAGAACAAAATAGTTTCTCATTAAACAGTTAGTACACATGTTGCCCTATGACAATGGTTAACAACCCCACTACACGCCAACACTGTCCTTACTCAACCTTGGGTTCCCTATCACCAGCTTTCCAGTCCCCCACTGCCTTCTAGTCCTTGTCCCTGGACTGCTGTGCCTCATTAGTCCCGTTTTGTTTTATCGGGCTGTCCAATCTCCAGCTGAACGGTGAACCTCGGAAGTGACTTCACCACTGAGCTAAAAGGGTGTCTGGGGGCCATACTCTCTAGGTTTCTCCAGCCTCTGTCAGGCCAGTAAATCTGGTATTTTTTTGTGCGTTATAATTTTGTTCTACATCCTTCTCCAGCTCTGTCCAGAACCCTCTGTTTTGATCCCGGTCAGAGCAGTCATTGGTGGTAGCCAGGCACCATCTAGCTGTACTGGATCAGTCTGGTGGAGGCCTTGGTAGCTGTGGTCCATTAGTCTTTTGGACTAATCATTTCCTTGTATGCTGTTCTCTTCATTCTCCCTTGCTCCCGAAGAGGTGAGACCAGTGGAGTATCTTAGATGGCTGCTCACAGGCTTTTAAGACCCCAGACACTACTCACCAAGGTAGAATGTAGAACATAGTCTTTATAAACTGTGTTATGCCAATTGAGCTAGATGTTCCTTAAGACCATGGTCCCCAAAGACCTCCGCCCAGCAATTCAGTCCCTCAGGGAGTTTGGATGTGTCCGTGGAGCTTCCATGACCTTACCTTGTACATGTTGTGCTGGCTTCCCCAGTATTGTGTGCTGTCTTACCCTTCCCCAAAGTTACCCCTTATCTATTGTCTATTTAGTATTTTCCAATCACCCCTCCCATCCCTTGTCACCAACGAAGATTGTTACTTTCTGTGTGTAAACTTTTTCATGAATTTTTACAATAGAGGTCTCATACAATATTTGTCCATTTGTGATTGACGTATTTCACTCAACATAATGTCCTCCAGTTTCATCCATGTTATGAGATGCTTCACAGATTCATCATTGTTCTTTCTCGTTGTGTAGTACTCCGTTGTGTGTATGTACTATAGTTTGTTTGTCCATTCATCTGTTGAGGGGCATCTAGGTTGTTTCCATCATTTTGCTATTGTGAACAATGCTGCCATGAACCTGGGCGTGCATATGTCTATTCGTGTGATGGCTCTTATTTCTCTAGGATATATTCCTAGGAGTGGGATTGCTGGATCGTATGGTATTTCCATTTCTAGCTTTCTAAGGAAGCCCAATATCATTTTCCAAAATGGTTGTATCATTATGCATTCCCACCAGCAGTGCATAAGAGTTCTGATCTCCCTGCAGTCTCTCCCGCATTTGTTATCTCCAGCGTTTTTGATTTGTGCCAGTAATGCCAGGGTGAAACGGTATCTCATTGTGGTTTTAATTTACATTTCTCTAATGGCTAGTGATCGCGAGCATTTCCTCATGTGTCTGTTGGCCGCTTGAATGTCTTCTTTGGTGAAGTGTCTGTTCATTTCCTTTGCCCATTTTTTAATAAAATTATTTGTCTTTTTGTTGTAGAGGTGTTGGATTTTCTTGTAGATTATGGAGATTAGACCTTTGTCTGACTTGTACTGTCCAAAATTTTTTTCCCAGCCTGTAAGTTCTGTTTTTACTCTTTTGGTGAAGTCTTTTGAAGACAATAGGTGTTTGATTTTTAGAAGATCCCAGTTATCTAGCTTACCTTCTGGAGTTTGTGTGTTGATGGTTATGGTTTGTATCCTGTTAATGCTGTGTATTAGGGCCTGCAGTCTTTGTCCTATTTTTTCTTCTATGAACTTTATAGTTTTTGCTTTATATTTAGGTCTTTGATCCATTTTGAATTAGTTTCTGTATATGGTGTGAGGTATGGGTCCTGTTTCATTTATTTTGCAGAGGGATATCCAGTTTTGCCAGCATTATTTCTTAAAAAGACTGTCTTTTCCCCATTTGATTGACTTTGGGCCCTTGCCGAAGATCAGGTGAATGTAGGTGGATGGATTTACATTTGGGTTCTCAATTCTGTTCCATTGGTCAATGTATCTGTTGTTGTACCAGTACTAGGCTGTTTTGACTACTGTAGCTTTATAGTAGTTTCTGAAGTCAGGTCGTGTGAATCCTCATGCTTTATTCTTCTTCTTCAATAGTGGTTTACTTATTTGGGGCTTCTTCCCTTTCCATATAAAGTTAATGATTAGTTTTTCCATCTCTTTGAAGAATGTTGTTGGTATTTCAATTGGGATTGCATTGTATTTGTAAATCACTTTGGGTAGAATTGTCATTTTCACAATGTTAAGTCTATCTATCCATGAGCGTGGTATGTTTTTAGATTTATGTATATCCTTTGGGTTTCTTGCTGTAGTGTTTTGTAATTTTCTAACCGTAGGTCTTTTACATCCCTGGTTATATTTATTCCTAAGTGTTTTATTTTTTTAGGGGCTATTGTAAATGATATTGTTTTCCTGATTTCCTTTTCATCGTTCTCTTTATTGGTGTATAGGAATCCAACTGATTTTTGTATGTTTATCCTGCTACTCTACTGAATCTTTCTATTAGTTCCAGTATATTTCTCGTGGAGTCCTTAGGGTTTTCTATGTATAGTATCATATCATCCGCAAACAGGGATGGTTTAACTTCT
>NW_004443974.1:3335807-3344988 GCF_000243295.1 Trichechus manatus latirostris
TGTTGTCATTTACATATTAACTTCTCTGATTCCCTGTTGTATTCCTTTTTGTTTTAGATAGTCCTTAGAGTTCATTTCCTAGATTGGTATCTGGCTGGTACGATCCTGTATCCTAGATTCAGCCTGTGAGCTGAAGTTGTTCGTTCTCAGATCAAAGGACTCCCTTTAATAAGTCTTGTAAGTTTGGTTTGGTTTTTACATATTCCCTTAACTTCTGTTCATCTGGAAATATCCTAATTTCACCATCATATTTGAATGAGAGTTTTGCAGGGTATATTATTCTTGGCTGGCAATTTTTTTCTTTCAAGGTTTTATATATGTCATCCCATTGCCTTCTTGCCTGCATTGTTTCTGCCAAGTAATCTGAGCTTAGTCTTACTGTTTCTCCTCTGTACGTGACTTTTTGTTTTTCTTGAGCTGCTCTCAGGATTCTTTGCTTGTCTTTGGTTTTAGCAAGTGTGATTATGATAAGCCTTGGTGATTTTCTCTTGGGGTCTATCCTGTAGGGGGTTCATTGAACTTCATAGATGGCCAGCTTTTCATCTTTCATGATATTGGGAAAGTTTTCTGTCAGTAATTCTTCAATGATCCTCTCTGCATTTTCTATTTTCTCCTCCTGTTCTGGAACTCCGATCACTCAAAAATTTTTGCTTGTGTTTGTATCCCACATAATTCTCAGGGTCTCTTCATTTTTTTGCATTCGTTTTTCCGAGTTTTCCTCATACAGATTTGTATCCAAGTGTTTGTCTTCAATTTTGCTGATCCTGTCTTCCACCGTTTTGAATCTGCTCTTCAGCCCTTATATGACACTGTCCCTTTCTGAAATTTTGTTGTTTATATTTTGGATTTCTAATTGTTGTTTTTTTATGAGTTCTAGTTGTGAATATATTTTGACATTTTGTTCCTGCATTATTTTCCTGAATTCTTCCAGTTTTTGTCTGTATTTTCCATGAATTTGTCTGCCTTTTCCATGAATTTGTCGATTTTTTCCTCATTTTTGTCTGCTTTTTGCTTTAACTCTTGGATAATTCTGAGTAAGAGAGATTTGAATTCCTTATCAGGTAGTTCTAGTGCCTTTTCTTCTACTGGAAAGTCATCTGGTGTTTTATTTTGGGTGCCTACTGGAACCATCCTGTCCTGTTTTTGTAAATGTTTTGATATTGTTTGCTGTCTTTGGGGCATTCAGTAGTTATTTTTCTCATTTATTGAGTGTATATTTGTTTAGTCTTTTTTTGTTTTATTTGGCTATGTCTGAGCAGGCAGGCTGTGTGTTCTGTGTTGTTTGTTCATCTGTGGGCATGACACTTTTCACCTCCTTCTCCAGATATGCCACAGCAGGGAAGGTCTAGCTGAAGAGGAGTTGCTGTGATGGGTTGTTTGTGGCATATACTAGGGCCCACAGTGCAGGCCAGTAATGCCAGTAATCAGTGCAGGGCAGGTTCTGGTAGGCTGTGCCTGTGCTGCTTTGTGGTGTGATATTAAGCACACAGTGCAGGTAGGCAGGGTGGAGGGGGGCGATTGTGAATGTGGACCTAAGTTGTGTATCGGAAAGAGGTGAGAGAGGAGAGAGGAACAGGAGCAAAAATCATACAAACAAACAAAAAAGCTTGCGGTTGGAATGGAGAGATGAGAGACTATGAAATGGAGAAAAACAAAAAGGAGAAGAAGAAGAAAAAAAGAAACAAAAAAATGAATAAATAAAAATTATAAAGAAAAAAGAAAAGAAAAGCTCCCAGGGATCCCATCTGGGGAAGTTGCTCTCAGTCGTTGAAGTACAGCCTGGCTAGAAGGTGGAGAGATGTCACTCAGCGCAAGGTGTCCAGGGGACAGGAACAGATGGAAGTTATAGAGAGATGACAAACTGAACAATGAAGAAAGACAAAAAGGGAAAAAGAGGTAAAACAAAACAGATTAAAAAGAAGAACGAGAAAACTCCCACCCCCCCAAAAAAAATAGAAAAAAAACATGAAAAGAGAAACCCCCTTAGGGATCCCTCTGCGTGTATGCACAAACTGAGGGTGTATGTCCAAAGCCACACAGTACTGCTCAGCTGGAACGGGCTCCCAATTTGAGAAAAGAAAAAGAAAACAAACAAATAATTCAAAAAGCCACAGGATCCCACCAGTGTGGCAGCATGTACCGGAAAGCAGTTTCACATTCGAGCGGAGATTCACAGCCTTTCAGGAAGAAGCAAAGATGGTGCACGGACCCCAGTATTTGAGGGGTGGGGGGGGGTGATGAGAGGTAAGGAATAAATGAAAAGAAGCAGAAAAAAGCAACACCAGCAGCCAACAAATGGCACTCAGGGAGTTGGCCAGTTGGGCAGGTGGAATCCAAGCAGCTGGTGCTTCCCCGCCAAGAGACTGTGGCTGCCGGAAGAAAAGGAGGCCAAGTAGGGGTGAAGAAAGGTGGGGGGTGGGCAAGTGTGTATCGCTGTTTACCGGTTGTTCTGTTTCTTGCTGGAAGCTCGGTGAAGTTGCTTTTTCATACTCCCTCCCCCGTTTGCTGATGTCTGATAGGAGTCAAAGATGGTGGATCAGTGCTGCGTTAGCTGATAGGGGACCTCTGCATGTATCTCTCCTCGCTCTCTCTTCTCTGTCAGTTTCTGATTCCATTTGGTGCTTGGCTGAGTTCTTTATCTCTTCATTTGATGCTTAGGGTTTCAGGATTGCTGTTTTCTTTGTTTTCCTTAGTTTTTTTAGATCTTTGCTGTGGAGGGACGGCATGGTGCTTCTGCCTAGAGTGCCATGTTGCCCGGAAGTCCTCACACTTTATAAAAAAGTTGGGAAAGAGGTTTAAAAAAAGAATTTGGGATTGCTATGACAGGCAGTTAGAATAAAGTTGAATAAACAAAGGCTTTATTCTAAAACAGATGTTGATTGTACATTACTCTGTGGAAGAAGCAGAACATACAGAATCAAAATATTGGGAGAATTGAGATTGGGTGTTTGTAAGGCTGGTTCAAGCTTGTCCCTGGTCTCCTGTCTATGGTAGTGGGGAATGAATGCTGGGCGAAAGAGAGCCCCCTTCTCTTTCTTGTCCTAAGGAGGCGAAGAACTCTCAAATTTAGAAAAAAAAGAGTTGTTGGGACAATGAAGTTGTTCCGCGCTCTTCTAACATTTCAGAGAATATAAATGGTTTTCATCCCATATAAAACTGGGTATACCACATTGCCTTTTTGTCTCTCCTCCTTTAATCAGTGAAGTGATACTTAATTAGAAGACTCAGGGTAGAGTATTTTCCCCCTAACTAGTGTTTAAACCCAAGCATGTCCTTCCATATCTTTCGTCAGGCCTTGGTTCTCTGTGCCTCAGTTTCCTCATTTAAAAAAGGGATAAATATGTCAACAATAACAATTACATCACCATTCCTTGAGGATAAAGAGTTTTACACAAAGTACCTAAATCTTTCTAAAAATTACTAATCTCTTATTCCATTATAGTCATCTCTTTCCTGACATACCTTTCTAAATTCCTAATTTGTGCAAGTCATATGATTTAAAATAACTTTTATTCTATGAAACAAATAACATACTGAGGTGGGAATTATCAGTGGAGTTTCCCTTGAGGTACAACTGATCAGGGACTGCAAGACCACTATCACTGCTCCAACTTGCATGTAGAAAGGGGGTCCTTCCTGGGGAAAGATGTTTTCATTTCCTAGACAGGAATACAGAACTGATAGGGGAGGAGGAGCACGGGAGAGCAGGGAGCCTGCTGGGCTGCTGTATACCATCTGGTATGGAAGTCAGGAAACAGTGACCAGAGAAAATTACCAAGAAATTTAAATGCTGAACATTTGGCATTTCTGTTAGGCTTTTCAGATTATCATACATAATGCTTTGAGTGCAAAAATGTCCTGCCGTATTATTTTGGAAACAGAAAGAGTAAGTTAGAGAAATAGAGTTCTACACTGTAGTGATTCTTAATGGACAAAGAATGCAAAAATGTAGAGAAATTGTAGAAAGTTTGAAAACGAAAGGAAAGCAAATGGAGTCTTAGGAGTCAAGAATGGGAAAGAAGGCTTCAGAAAGCAACCCAGTCCCAGTCCTTGACCTGGTAATGGGAAGGCCCGTGTAACACATTTGATCAAGATTTGTTTGTATTCACAGAGAGTCTCAGGGCATAAGAGGCAAAAACACACATGCAGCAGCTGAAGTCTCAGAATCCAGATGTGAGTTTTTACTAGGTATCTTAGTTTCTTAGTACTGCTGTAACAAAAATAACACAAGTGGTGGTTTTAAAGAAAAATTTATTTTCTCATAGCTCAGGAGACTAGACTTCTGAATTTACAGCATGGCTGTAGGGGAAGGCTTTCTCTTTGTCTCTGTGAACTCTGAAGGAAGATAATTATCTCAGCTTTTCCAACCCAGGCATTCCTCTTGCCTCCATTACTTGGAGATCTCCATGTGGCATCTGTCTTTTCCCCATTTTGTTCGCTTGTCTCTGTGCCTAATCTGCTCCTTTTATATCACAAAAGTGATTAGGCTTAAAATACACCCTACTCTGATATGGCCATATTAGCATAACAAAGAAAACAGAATTTCAAGTGGGTTTACGTCCACAGTGAGAGGTTAGGATTCCAACACATACTTTTGGGGGACACAATTAACACTAGGTTACTAGGTTATTAATTAACCACTTTGAACTGAGGTCTCCTCAGATTTTACATAATGAAAAAAAGGCACTTTGTAAACCAAACCATCTATACAAATACTAAAGAGAAAATACCTGAGAGATTTTGAGGAGTTAGGGGAGGATTAAGAGAGAAGATAGTTGACAATATACACTCACCTAGATATGCCAACTATGGCTTTATTTCCAAAAGTCAGAAGCATCACTAGAGTGTTCCTATAAATTTTTGATGTTTGCTGATATTCTGTAATAGAAGCATTTCCACAATTTAAACCAATAGAAAATCTTTAATATTCATTCTGTGTTTTCTATTTCTGGGTTTTTATTTCCTTGAATTTTTAGTGCATGTAATCATTCCGTTGTCCTCTAAGTCACTTAAAAGAGAGATTCTACTACTAAGCAAGAATCTCCTCTTTTCTCCACTCTCATTTCCTCCTGCTGTAACAAGGCATTTTCCACATGGGTCTGCAAAGTGAGAAATATGCCATAAGAAGAAAACTACTGCAGACTTCTTAATGTGGAAAGCACTTTTCTTTCTCTTGCTCTACACATCAGATAGATTTGAGGAATAATTTTCTGACATCCATATTGGGTGTTTCCCATCCAAGAAATATTGAGAGTTAAATGTACCACTAGTTCCTCAGCCTGATTGTTGGACATGTGACCACTTAAACTCTCCCATCAGGGAGGATATGGAATGGAAAGAAACTGGAATGAAAAATAGAACTTCAAGCCTAGGAGCAGAATGTTCATATCTTTCTAAATCCTCAGTTCAGGACCCACGGAGCCTGTTGCTCACTTTCAGGAAAGAAAATATCTTGACTGCTTTCACTGCTAATTACTTGCCCAGAAACCAGTGCTAAATGCCTTGGCTGAATGCCAGTGAACAATGGGAAATGGCAAAAGAGGCAGACTGCAAACTTACCACTGGGGCTCACACCATTTAAGGTCACTTTTGAGAATCTTATGAACATTAAAAACTCTTCAAAAAAATTAGACATATGATATATAGATACAATTCTGTGTATGACTTTAGGAATACATGGGCTCTGGGTTCTTTAATTCTAATTTACAAAGATTAATCTGTGGAATAATTTATACCTGCACAGCTGTTGCTTTCATGACAAAGTAAGAAAAAGAAGGTATTTGGTAAAATTACCTTGATTCAAAGAACTGAATTTAAAGTAGTTCATATTACAAGCAGTTCTATAAAAATATCAATCATTTAGTCAACCCATCCAACTGTTCTCTGAGTGTCAATTAGGTCCACTGTTCTAAGCACTGTTAGGATAGAAATGATTAATACACAGTTGCTGCTTGGCCCAGAGATGGGGGGTGGGTGTGGGTGTGTGGGAATCTCTACCCTGAACAATGAGGAACCTTCCAGGGTGGAGATATGTATGGAGTACAGAGATGATATTCTGGCTTACCAGCCTCAGTATGGAACCATATCTGCTTCTAACTTGGAACTACTCAATCTTTTGTTGTTCCCCGTACAGTTTGCTTATGTGACTGATGAGCTCAGTCTGTATGAGCATAGTTTATGAGGTCTAGTAGGCGCTGCTATTCTAGGCACTTAGCACAGTACCCAGCTCTTTTTTTTCTTTCCTTTTTTTTCTTTTTTTTAATTGTACTTTAGGTGAAGGTTTACAGAACAAATATTTTCTCATTCAACAGTCAATACACATATTGTTTTATGACGTTGGTTAACAACCCCATGACCATGTCAACAAGCCCCCTTCTCGGCTTTGGAGGACCTTTTTTTTTTTTTTTTTTTTTTGGTGAAAATATACATAGTCAAAGATACACCATTTCAAAAATTTCTACATGCACAGTTCAATGACATCGATTATGTTCTTCCAGTTGTGCTGCTATTCTCACTTTAGATGAAGGTTTACAGAACAAAATAGTTTCTCATTAAACAGTTAGTACACATGTTGCCCTATGACAATGGTTAACAACCCCACTACACGTCAATATTGTCCTTACTCAACCTTGGGTTCCCTATCACCAGCTTTCCAGTCCCCTTCTGCCTTCTAGTCCTTGTCCCTGAACTGCTGTGCCTCATTAGTCCCATTTTGTTTTATGGGGCTGTCCAATCCCAGGCTGAATGGTGAACCTCAGAAGTGACTTCACCACTGAGCTAAAAGGTTGTCTGGGAGCCATACTCTCTGGGTTTCTCCAGTCTCTTTCAGGCCAGTAATTCTTTTGTGTGTGTGTGTGTGTGTGTGTGTGTGTGTTAGCATTTTGTTCTACATCCTTCTCCAGCTCTGTCCAGAGCCCTCTGTTGTGATCCTGGTCAGCCAGCTCTTTTTAAAAAAAATTTATTTTATTCGTTTTTTTAATTGTACCTTAGATGAAGGTTTACAGAACAAACTAGCTTCTCATTAAACAGTAGTACATATGTTGTTTTATGACATTGGTTAACAATCTCATGACATGTCAGTACTCTCCCTTCTCCAGCTTGGGTTCTCAAATACCAGCTTTCCTGTCCCCTCCTGGCTTCTAGGCCTTGCCCTTGGGCTGGTGTGACCTTTTAGTCTAGTTTTGTCCTATGGGCCCGTCTAATCTTTGCCTAAAAGGTGAACCTCCAGAGTGACTTCATTACTGAGTTAAAAGGGTGTCCAGGGGCCATAGTCTCAGGGGGTGGTCTAGTCTCTGTCAGACCAGTAAGTCTGAACTTTTTCTGAGTTAGAATTTTGTTCTACATTTTTCTCCAGCTCTGTCCAGGACCCTTTGTTGCGATCCCTGTCAGAGCAGTCAGTGATGGTAGCCGGGCCCCATCTAGTTGTACTGAACTCAGTCTGGTGGAGGCTGTAGTAGTTGTGTTCTATTAGTCCTTTGGACTAATCTTTCCCTTGTGTCTTTAGTTTTTTTCATTTTCCCTTGCTCCTGAAGGGGTGAGAACAGTGAAGTATCTTAGATGATCACTCACAGACTTTTAAGAGCCCAGATGCTACTCACCAAAGTAGGATGTAGGACATTTTCTTTATAAACTACGTTATGCCAATCAAACTAGATGTTCCCTGAGACCATGGTCCCCACAGCCCTCATCCCAGTAATTTGGTCGCTCAGGGACTTTGGGTTTCTCCATGGAGCTTCCATGAACTTACCCTGAACAAGTTCTGCTGGCTTCCCCAGTATTGTGTACTGTCTTACACTTCACCAAAGTTACCAATTATCTATAGTCTATTAGTGTTTTTCAACCCCCACCCCTCCCTCTCTCGTGACCATCAAAGATTATTTCTTTCTGTGTGTAAACATTGTCATGAGTTTTTTTTAAATTGTACTTTAGATGAAGGATTACAGAACAAATAGTTTCTCATTAAACAGTTAGTACACATACTGCATTATGACAATGATTAACAACCCCACAACATATCCACACTGTCCCTTCTTAGCCTTCGTTTTCCTATTACCAGCTTTCCGGTTCCCTCCTGCCTTCTAGTCATTGTCCCTGGACTGTTGTGCCCCATTAGTCTTCTTTTGTTTTATGGGGCTGTCTAATCTTTGGCTGAAGGGTGAACCTCGGGAGTGACTTCATTACTGAGCTAAAAGGGTGTCTAGGAACCATACTCTCAGGGTTTCTGGAGTCTGTCAGTTCTGTAAGTCTGGTCTTTTTTTGTGAGTTAGAATTTTGTTCTACATTTTTGTCCAGCTCTGTCTGGTACCCTCTGTTGTGTTCCCGGTCAGAGCAGTCAGTGGTGGTAGTCGGCCACCATCTAGTTGTACTGGACTCAGTCTGGTGGAGGCCATGGTAGCTGTGGTCTATTCGTCCTTTGAACTAATCTTTCCCTTGAATCTTGTTTTCTTCATTCTCCCTTCCTCCCAACGGGGTGAGACCAGTGGAGTATCTTAGATGGCTCCTCACAGGCTTTTAAGACCCCAGACGCTACTCTTCAAGATAGAATGTAGAACATTTTCTTTATAAACTGTGTTATGCCAGTTGAGCTAGATGTTCCCCAAGACCATGTTCCCTACAGCCCTCCGCCCGGCAATTCAGTCCCTCAGGGAGTTTGGATGCGTCTGTGGAGCTTCCATGACCTTTCCTTGTACAAGTTGTGCTGGCTTCCCCAGTATTGTGTACTGTCTTACCCTTCACCAAAATTACCACTTATCTATCTAGTTCCCCCCATCCCTCCCCTCCCTCATAACCAACAAAGATTGTTTCTTTTTGTGTGTAAACTTTTACATGAGTTATACGTTAGAGGTCTCATACAATATTTGTCCTTTTGTGATTGACTTATTTCACTCAGGATAATGTCCTTCAGTTTCATCCATGTTATGAGATGCTTCACAGATTCATCATTGTTCTTTATCGTTGCATAGTACTTCATTGTGTGTATGTACTATAGTTTGTTTATCCATTCATCTGTTGATGGGCATCTAGGTTGTTTCCATCTTTTTGCTACTGTGAACAGTGCTTCAGTGAATATGGGTGTGCATATGTCTATTAGTGTGACGGCTCTTATTTCTCTAGGATATATTCCTAGGAGTAGGATTGCATTTTGTAGTGCTTTTTTTGTAGTGCTGACGTTTTCTTTGTT
>NW_004443974.1:3345383-3367058 GCF_000243295.1 Trichechus manatus latirostris
TATATGTCATCCCATTGCCTTCTTGCCTGCATGGTTTCTGCCAAATAATCTGAACTTAGTCTTATTGTTTCTCCTCTGTATGTGACTTTTTGTTTTTCTTGAGCTGCTCTCAGGGTTCTTTGTTTGTCTTTGGTTTCAGCGAGTGTGATTATGATATGCCTTGGTGATTTTCTTTTGGGGTCTATCTTATACGGGGTTTGTGGAGCTTCTTGGATGGCCAGCTTTTCATCTTTCATGATATTGGGGAAGTTTTCTGTCAGCAATTTTTCAATGATCCTCTCTGTGTCTTCTGTTTTCTCCCCCTGTTCTGGAACTCTGATCACTCGCAGATTTTTGCTCTTGATTGTATCCCACATAATTCTCAGGGTTTCTTCATTTTTCTTGGTTCTTTTTCTGATCTTTCCTCAGAGTTGTATCCAAGTGTTTGTCTTCATTTTCTTTGATCCTATCTTCCATCATTTCCAACCTGCTTCTCAGCCCTTCTATGACACTGTCCATTTCCGAAATCTTGTTGTTTATCATTTGGATTTCTGATTGTTGTTTTTGTATGATTTCTGGTTGTGAATTTATTTTAACATTTTGTTCCTGTATTATTTTCTTGAATTCTTCCTCTTTTTGTCTGTATTTTCCATGAATTTGTCTGCCTTTTCCATGAATTTGTCGATTTTTTCCTCATTTTGTCTGTTTTTTGCTTCATCTCTTGGATAATTCTGAATATTAGAGATTTGAATTCCCTATCAGTTAGGTCTAGTGTTTTTTCTTCTACTGGATGGTCATCTGATGTTTTATTTTGGATGCCTACTGGAACCATCCTGTCTTGTGTTTGTAAATGTTTTGATATTGTCTGCTGTCTTCAGGGCATTCAGTATTTATTTTCCTCATTTATTGATTGTAGATTTTTTTGTTATATCCTGCTTTTTTGTTTTATTTGGTTATGTCTGAGCAGGTGGGTTGTGCATCCTTTGTTGTTTGCTCATCTATGGGCACAATACTTTTCACCTCCTTCTCCAATGGGCAGGGTCAGTCACTCAGGTATGGTACAGCAGGTCAAGTCCAGCTGAAGGGGAGTTGCTGGGATAGGTTTTTTGTGGCATGTACCAGGACTGACAGTGTGGACCAGGAATCAGTGCAGGGCAAGTTCCAGCAGGCCATGCCTCTGATGCTTGGGAGTGTGATGTTCAGCACATGGTGCATTAAGCAGGAAGGAGGGGGTAGATTGTGACGTGTGGAGTTAAGATGGGCATTGGAAAGATGAGAGAGAGGAGAGAGGAACAGGAGCCAAAGACAAACACACAAACAAAAAAGAGTGCTAAGGGAGCATGCTATTGGAGTGGAGAGATGAGAGACAGATATGGGGAAAAACAAAAATAAAAAAAGAAAAAGGGTAAAGAAAAAAATGAATAAATCAAGAAACTGGAAATGAAGAAAGACAAAAAGGGAGTAAGAGAGAGAAGAAAACTAAACAAAGAAATGAAAAAAAACCCAAAAGCAAACAAAAAAAAAAAAAACATTAAAAAAGAAACGCCCCCAGGGACGTCCCTGCGCATCTACACAGAGTAAGGGACTAGCTTCCAAGCCACTTGGTACTGCCTGGCTAGAAAGGGCTCCCAAGCCAAGAAAAGAAAAAGAAAACAAACAAATCAAAACTGAACAAATTAGAGCAAACAAAAAAAAAGCCCCAGGGGTCCCACCAGCTTGGCGGCACGGGCCGGGAAGCAGTTTCACAGCCGAGCGGTGTTTCACAACATTTCAGGAAGAAGCAAAGATGGCGTACGGAGCCAGGTATTTGAGAGAAAGGATGGGGAGGTGGTGAGAGGTAGTTAAGAAATCTGAAGATGCAGAAAAAAAGCAACACCAGCACCCAACAAATGGCACTCAGGGAGCTGGCCAGTGCGGGTGGGTGGAATTCAAGCAGCACTGGGGGCAAGCTCGTGCTTCCTGGCCAATAGACTGTGACTGCAGGAAGCAGAAGAGGCTAAATGGGGGTGACGAGGGGTGGGGGGTGGGAAAGCCTACGTTGTGGGTTACAGGTTGTTCTGCTGGAAGCCCCGTGAAGTTGCTTTCTTGTACCTCCTGTTCGCTGATCTCCAATAGCAGTCCAAGATGGCAGATCCCTACCGCGGTAGCTGATAGGGGACCTCTGCATGTATCTCTCCACATGCTCTGTTCTCGATCAGTTTCTTATTCCTTTCAGTGCTTGGCTGAGTTCTTTATCGCTTCTTGATGGTTTGGGTTGCAGGATTGTCATGTGACTCTGTTTGACTTAGTTTTTCTGATCTTTGCTACGGACGGATGATGTGGTGCTTCTGACTATAGCACCATGTTGCCTGAAAGTCCAGTTTAATGTAATTTTGAATGATGCTTTCAAAAGACAACAGCTACATAAAAATAGAACTTGTGGATCAAAGTTGGAAAAATATGCCCTTTACTGATTGATGTAAATTCTTTGTCACAAGTGAGGACGAGAAAAATATAATAGAAATATAACTCAACACACAGTAAATTCATACTTCTCAGAAATCTTTCCTTCTGAGATGTACCTTCTTGCAGTTCTCCATAAGTTAAAAAATAAAGCAAATGAAGAAAATTTGGGGAAACAGTCAACTGCTTTTAGGGTGCTTTGAGAAAACATTTATTTTCTTTAGTATCTCTGCAGACCCTTTAATAAACTCTTTTATCTTTTTTGTTTTTTTTATTACAAGTTTGATTAATTCATAAAATAATATTTTCCCTTGCTGGGTGCCTCAAAAAATAAACCCCAAGATGTGCTTCCATATTTATTTTTCTAGTTTTTCAATAATTTATTTTCAAGTGATTGAATGATTTTTACATCCACTAATTTACTAAAGATATTTAAGATCTTTTACAGTACTAAGACATATATAAAAGAGGACATGTATGGTGCAGAGAAGGCAATTAATGTATGTCCATTTGTCCTGGATCAGTAGCATTAAGTTTAGGTATACATTTCCTGATAGTTGAGGCAAAAAGAGACCATTGAATTACTTCCACTTCCTAGGAATGTTTTATTCATTTTATTCATTTTATTCATTGCTGTAACCAGCATCTCATCTGGCTTGGCACAAAGTTGATATATACTAATAAAGGACTGAACAAATGAAGGAGGGCATCTATGAATTCCTCTTTCTGAATATGTGCTATTGTCTTCAATTTTTTACTTCTCTGAAACTTTTAGAAATTCAGAATTTGGATAACCAACCTCAATTTGCTCAGACATGAAAAACTCAAAGGTGAGTTGCAATACAAATTTTAAAGGAAGAAATTTCTACCATGGCATGGAATTATAATTCTTTAGTGATGTGAAGATTTCTTTGGGAAATAACACTTATCTTCACAATCTCACCAATCCAGAAACATATATTTTAGACTCAGCAAAATAAAAGATCAGCTTAAGTTCAATGGAAGAGAGTATTTAATGTGTTGCAAGTATGTAGCTTCAAGATGGGGATATTTAAAATAAAAACGGCTTCTAGTTACTAAGTTCAACCTATGGACCAGACACAGAACCAGGAATTTTCTATTGATGTATTTATTTAATCCTCACAACAACCTTGAAAGGTAAATATTATTATACCTGTTTAAAGGTGAGAAAACTAAAGTCAGAGAGCTTCAGTAAATTCCTCAAGGTCACACAAGTAGTAAGAACCTGAATACCAGTCTATTTCAATGCAAAGGTCTTTCAGAACCAAGAGTAATTACAGAGTTTTCTTGATTCGAAGATGTCATCCATTGTGAGATTAATTGAATATTAGCAATTAGGAAAAAAAGAACAAAACATTAAATGCATTCACTTAAATAATGGTATTAATTGATAATGATATACATTTCGTGTTACAGTTAAATAACATTTCTCCAACAGAATCACACACCAAAAAATCAATGTCTAAGCCTTCGTCACATTCAAAATTTTGTAATGATGCTTTTGAACAAATTTTAGCCATTGGCAGTTAAACACAGCACTGCTGTGGGGTACTGATTGCCCTAGCTTTCACTCATAATCTTGATCTCTTTGACATTATTAGAATTGTCAAAATAATTTATAAGGCATATTCAAGATCATCAGGTTTTATCTATATTTCTTAATTGGGTTCGTAGTATCATATACAGGGTTAAGAGCGTTGAGTTGGATTCATGTAGACTTGTATTATATGAGTGAGAGCAACTTTCTTATCCTCTCGATATCTGTCAGGATAGGCTAAGTCATATTTGCTATCAGATGACACCAGTCTTTGAGTGGCCTAAATAACAAAAATCTCTCTCTCACTCAGGCCACATGTCCGTCTTGCCAGTCTTGTGGCTTAAGCAAGCATTTCAGAATAAGGGGCCTCTAAACCAAGACCACCGGTGAAGTGGGAGGATGGTGGGGTGATGGAGAAAGGGTCTGGAGATGAGCAAAAGTTGGGAAATTAGGAAAAGTAGGTTTTAAAGGCTTTAGAGTTACAGAAGCTACGTTGACTTCTTGAGTTTACAAGTATTAATGTGACCTCAAGAAGTTACTTAAACTCTCTGAGACTCAGATTCCTTATTAAATGGGAAGAATAATATCAACACTTTAGCATCAAATGGCTAAGGATTAAATACTATAGTGACAATTTCTAGCACAGTGCCTGGCACATATTAAATAAAATTTTTCTTATATTTTTCTTTTCAGGATTTAAAGTTGTGCAGTTCTATCATGCCTAATCATAAATGAAAACATCAGTGAGATCTCAACATTACCTTCTTGGACTTCAAGATGAGGTGAAAGTTAAGATCTAAATGATTTATGTTTCCAAATGAAAATTGTAATTAAAAAATTTTTGCTTCAAAATTATAATTCAAAGTGTTTGTGTTTAATTTTAACTTTTTTTCAGTTAAACAAGAAATTTCTTTTCAACACCCATTTGCAAGCCCTTCCCTGGACACTACAGGTATACCAAAGCAAGTAAGACCGGGGCTTTGAACTGGTTCAGTCTTGGCTGACAAAGCAAAACCGGAACAGACCAAATTTTAAAAATTTGTGTGATCTGGACTGGTAACCAGAACACAAAAAATTACGGGTTGAAGTCCTGGAATGAGAGACTTGGAAGAAGCATAGTGAGCCCTTTTAGGAGCCTGATGTGGGGGACTGGATTATTGCCAGGACTGAGGAGCACGACACAAATTCAAAGCAGCGGAACTGGTCACCATCTTTGACTGGGGCACCGCTGTTTCCAACTCCGCCAGTCAAAATATTTATTTATTAATTATTATTTTTAAATTTTATTGTGCTTTAGGTGAAAGTTTGCAGCACAAATTAGTTTCTCATTCAAAAATTTATACACAAATTGTTTTGTGCCATTGTTGCAATCTCCGCAATGTGTCAGCACTCTCCCCCTTTCCCTTTCCACCCCAGCTTCTCCGTGTCTATTTGTCCAGCTTTCCTGTCCTTTCCTGCCTTCTCATCTTTGCTTTTTGGCAGGTGTTGCCCGTTTGGTCTCATATACTTGATTGAACTAAGAAGCACATTCCTCACGTGGGTTATTGTTTTATAGACCTGTCTAATCTTTTGCTGAAAGGTGGACTTCGGGAATGGTTTCAGTTCTGAGTTAGCAGAGTGTGCAGGGGCCATAGTCTCAGGGGTTCCTCCAGTCTCTGTCAGACCAGTAAGTCTGATCTTTTTTGTGAATTTGAATTTTGCTCTACATTTTTCTCCCACTCTGTCTGGAACCCTCTATTGTGATCCCTGTCAGAGCAGTCAGTGATGGTAGCCAGGCACCATCTAGTTCTTCTGATCTCAGGCTGGTGGAAGCTGTGGTTCATGTGGTCCATTAGTCCTTTGGGCTAATATTTTCCTTGTGTCTTTGGCTTTCTTCATTCTCCTTTGCTCTGAATGTGATCGGACCAGTAGCTGTATTTTAGATGGTCTCGAGTAAGCTTTTAAGACCCCCCACGATACTCACCAAAGTAGGATGCAGAACATTTTCTTTATGAACATTTATGCCAATTGACCTAGGTGTCCCTTGAGACCGTGGTCCCAACGTTCAGCCCCAGTAACTCGATCCCTTAAGGTGTTTGGTTGTGTGTAGGAAGCTTCTATGGCTTTGCCTTGGTCATGTTGTGCTGACTTCCTCTATATTGTGTGTTGTCTTTCCCTTCACCAAAGTTAACACTTGTCTACTATCTGGTTAGTGGTTTCTTCTCCTCACCCCTCCTTTTCCATTGTAACCATCAGAGATTGTTTTATTCTGTGTGTAAACTTTTTCATGGGTTTTTATAACAGTGATCTCATACAGTATTTGTCCTTTTGTGATTGACTTGTTTCACTCAGGATAATGCCCTCCAGATTCATCAGTGTTTTGAGGTGTTTCATGGATTCATCATTGTTCTTTATTTCTGTGTAGTGTTCCACTGTGTGTATATAGCATAATTTGTTTATCCATTCAACTGTTGATGGGCATTTAGGTTGTTTCTATCTTTTTGCTATGGTGAATAATGCTGCAGTGAACATGGGTGTGCAAAAGTCTATTTGTGTGATGGCTCTTACTTCTCTAGGATATATTCCTAGGAGTGGGATTGCTAGATTATATGGTATTTCTATTTCTAGCTTTTTAAGGAGGCACCATATCTTTTTCCATAGTGGTTGTACCATTTTACATTCCCACCAGCAGTACGTAAGAGTTCCAGTCCCCCTGCAACCTCTCCAATATTTGTTGTTTTCTGTTTTTTGATTAGTGCCAGTAATGTCAGGGTATGATGGTATCTCATTGTAGCTTTGATTTGTATTTCTGTAATGGCTAATGATCGAAAGCATTTCCTCATGTGTCTGTTAGCTGTCTGAATGTCTTCTTTGGTGAAATGTCTGTTCATATCCTTTGGTCATTCTTCAACTGGAGTAGTGGTTAAGAGCTACGGTTGCTAACCAAAATGTCAGCAGTTCGAATCCACCAGGCGCTCCTTGGAAACCTTATGGGGCAGTTCTCCTCTGTCCTATAGGATCAGTATGAGTTGGAATCAACTCGATAGCAACGGTTTTTTTTTCCAATTGGATTGTCCTTTTGTTGTTGAGGTGTTGAAGTATTCTACAGATTTTAGAGATTAGACCTTTGTCAGATATGTCATAGCCAAAATGTTTTTTGCAGTCTGTATGTTCTCTTTTTACTCTTTTGGTGAAGTCTTTGGATGAGCATAAGTGTTTAATTTTTAGGAGCTCCCAGTTATCTAGCTTATCTTCTGGTATTTTTGCATTGTAAGTTATGGTTTGTATTATATTTATGCCATGTATTAGGGTCCCTAACATTGCCCCTATTTTTTCTTCTGTGATCTTTATCATTTTAGATTTTACATTTAGGTCTTATCCATTTTGAGTTAGTTTTTGCGTATGGTGTGAGTTTTGGGTCCTGTTTCTTTTCTTTTTTCTTTTGTTTTACAAATGGACGTTCAGTTCTGCCAGCACCATGTGAGAAAAATACTGTCTTTTCCCCCATTTAACGGACTTTGGTCTTTTGTCAAAGATCAGATGACCATAGGTGGATAGATGTACGTCTAGGATGTCGGGTCTGTTTCATTGTTTATGTCCGTCAAGAGATTTGATTGCTATGCAACACTCATGCTGCCCTTGTTTTCTAAAAGGGAGATTAAGTTTCTAGTGGGGCTTCAACCCATAATTTTCCCATTCTGGTTACTGTCAAGGTCACCTACATTTAAAAAATTTGATCCTTTTGTGTTTCCCTTTGCTGGCCATGACTGAACCAGGCAGAATTTGTTCAAAGCCCTGAGTAAGACACAGTCTCTGACCAAAGAGAGTCTGCAAACCATGTTGAATCTGCTCAGCATCTCTCTATTAAGCAGACTCATCTATACAAAATTTGTTCTGAAATAAATTCAGTTTTTTTTAGCCATCGTAATGAATATCTATTTAGCAATTGATTGTTCTTGTCCAGTAAAGATAACCAACAAAGATAGACACTTTCTAATTATTTTATTTCTTGTTATTTGAGTTGTCCTGATAAATGAGTTAGGCTGACTTATTAAAATTTGATTGACTATAATTAAGTTATTATAATTGTAAAAAAATCCCTCAATTTCATAAAAATGGCTGATTTAATGATATTGTATTCTTGGGTTGACAAAACCTTTCTTTAAGAAAAAGCAAAGAGAGATGACAGAATGGAAGATTTAAAACGTTAGAGATTTACATCAAATAAAAGTTATTTTAATTTCAAGGAAGTATAGGTTGTAGTTGGCAGCTGCAGTGCATTATAACACTTGATAAAGGAATGTAATGAAGAGCTATCCTCTCTTGTGTGCTCAGCTTCATAGAATAAGAAAAAATAAAGGGCTTTTATTTAAATGACTTTATTTTATCTATATCATGCCTTTCTATTGCAAAGGGTTTTTATTCAAAAGTAAATGGAAGAGTATGTGTTGTTAAATATACATTTGGACACATTTGTGCCTTACTAGACTTGGGGTAGCAACCAGTTAGGCATGGAATTAGTCTTCGATGCGTCTTACTTTCATTGTGCAGTATAGACTACAGAGTGGTTTCCACTTAGTAATTTAAAAAAGGAGTAAGAGGATCAATTTTTGATTTGATGATAATTTACTAGAAGTTTAATCTCCATGTTTTTGCCTCCTTTATCCTTTGATCAAGGCCCCCAGGTGGCACAACAGATTTGCACTTGTCCGTTAACCTAAAGGTTGGTAGTTGGATCCCATCCAGCAGTGCCTCAGAAGACAGCCCTGACAATCTACTGCTGTAAAGATCACAGCCGAAAAAACCCTATGGGGCAGTTGTACTCTGTAATACATGGTATCACCATGAGTCAGAATTGACTGCAGGGTCACAAGTTTGTTCTGGTATCCTTGGATCTGCACTATATCATTATATAATGTGAAAGAGACCACAGGGCTCACCAAATAGCCAGGGGCTCCTCTCCTAGACCCTTACACCAGGTGGAGTCAGAGGATTACTTCTTACCAGTGGAAAATGCACATGATTGTTAAGAGCAGTGTGCTTTCTTTTCCCCCTCTCCTTCTCTCCATCGTATGTATGGAAATAAAGTCCTCTAGGTTGGGGGAGTTGAAATGTGGGAGCCGTCTAGGTATCTGAGTTGCTTCTTGGAAAAGAGCCATTAGAGAAACCCACCTGCACTGCATCTGACAGTGAGGCAAGCAAGAAAAGCACCTTTCCTGCGGCCAGTTACGGGGCGTGGTGTTTATTTCTAACTGCTGGCGAGCGTGGTCCCCTCTGATCCCCGTGGCTGAGCAGTGCTCATCACCCACTCTGTCACTCCTTCCCCTGGCAGTTAGCATGAGGCCCTGTGGCTGGTTTTGCCAGGGCCCTCCTAGGAGACTTAGTGGCCACCAGTCTAAGAACATTTTCACTTGAGAAGGTGACCTACTGAGGGGCCCTAACATGACCATGATGAGTGCTCACCATGCCTTCCCTAGGGGGCAACTCATGGGTGCTGTGCAGAATTTAAACAGGCTGAGAGTGCTTCCTGCAGGGTACACGTGAGTCCTGTTTGGGGCCTCTCTCACTGAGAACCAATACCTGTTAAACCATGCAACCTGAGGAAAGGAATTTGGCTATGTCTTCAAACAATCTGGAATCCTGAAATAACAGAGACATAGTCTCTAAGCCAAGGCAGCCCTGGTAGCACAAATGATTTGCACTCAATTACTAACCTAAAGGTTGGCAGTTCGAATCCACCCAGTGGCTCCTTGGAGGAAAGGCCTAGTGATCTGCTTCTGTAAAGATTGCAGCCAAGAAAACCCTCTGGAAAGTTCTACTGTAACACGTGGGGTCGCCATGAGTCAAAATCAACTCACTGGCCTTTTTTTTTGTGTGTGTGTGGTCTTCTAACCCATACTTCTCTGAAAAATATCATATAGCATATGGGAATAGGCAGATTTTGTTGAGTAAGAAAATAATTCTACTATAATTATGTCTGATTCATATTGTAACTATCAGAGTACTATGTGATACTATTGTATGAAGCAATGCAGAAATCATAGATAAAAAGGCACATTGTAGGAGCTAATAAGACTTATTTTGATAGTAGAGTTGTAGACTATCAAATGCTTTGGGCCGTCAACCATAATCATTATCTCTGTGGAGAGGAATTCACCTGAAGAAGATTTAGACTTCATCCATAATAGACTGATTATTATTCTGTATCACTGTACAGACATATATAATTGTCTTAGTTTCCTAGTGCTGCTGTAACAGAACTACTACAGTGGGTGGCTTTAAAGAACAGAAATTTATTTTTTCACGGTTCTGGCGGCTTAAAGTCTGTCTTAGGCTGTGTTCTCTAGAGAAGCAAAACCAGTAAAGCATATAAATATATATATAGAGAGAGATTTATATCAAAAAAACAGCTCACACAAGTGTAGAGGGTGGAACATCCCAAGTCTGTGGATTAGGATAGAAGCTTCTCCCAATTCATGTAGCCACAGGAGCTGGTGAACCCAAGACTGGCAGGTCAGAAAGCAGGGATCTTGCTCACAGGCTGTGAAGATCAATGAATCCCAAGATTGACAGGCAAGACCGAAAGGCTTCTCCTGATTCGTGTAGCTGCAGGGGCTGGCAAACCCAAGATAGGCAGGTCAGAGATCAGGGCTCTGCTCACAGGCTGTGAAGATTGAAGCATCCCAAGGTCGGCAGATAAGCTGATAGCTCAAGTCCCAAGAACCAGAGGTCAGACGAACAGAAGGCAGCCACAGGATCCAGAGTGAGCAAAAAGCCAGAACGTCTGCTTATATCAGGATGCAGGCCACACCCTCAAGGAAACTTCCTTTCAAGAGATTCATTCATGGGAGTGATCACATATAAACACTGAGAATCATGGCCCAGCCAAGTTGACACATAATCTTAACCATCACAAAGTCCAAATCAGGGTCTTGGCCCTGTTGATTCCTTTCCAGCAGGCAGTCTCATGCATTCCTTTGTTCTCTGGATTCTAGACGAGCTTTACATGGGGTCTGCTTCCCGTTTCTCCCCTAAGCCATCCCCAAATTAGTATCTTAGTGTCTCATTTGCTCTTTTTGTCACTCAGAGGTGATTAGATTTAGAAACATCCTACTCAGGTACAATCTAATTAACATAACAAAGAAAACTCTGTTTCCGCATAGGATTACATCCACAGGTATCAGGGTTATTATTCCAACACACATTTTGGGGGAACACAGTTCAATCCATAACAACCATAAAGTCCAGATAACTAAATAAGGAGGTAAAGAATTATAAAGTTAGTATAAAAAAGGTAAGAAAGTCTGTGTTGGTATCATTGGATACCACAGCTGCCTATTCAAACCCATGCCAACCCCTCACTGGCTATTACAAATGTTTGGAGTCCGTGCATTTTGATTATCTATCTGATTATACAATACTGCAAGGCCAACAATTCCCACCAAACTATGAGTTATCATTTTGTCATGAATGGCCTTGACCTGAGTCAGTGTGGTGGTCTATGCTGGGAGGCTAATTCCAGCAGAGGAAGAGGAGGCATGGGAGGTGCTTTTCTCCATGGTCTGGAGCAGCTGTTTTGCTGAAGTAGTTGTACTTCTGTGACATAGATCCTTGGTCAAGGAATGAAATTCATTAATGAATAGTGCTGCTCTGTGCCGTGGGTCCAAAGTAAATTCCAGCTGATTTATATCAGATTATCAGCATTGTTCATTGGTAACAGGGAGTCATGGGGAGACTCTGCCTTTGGGGCTTGTTCTACAGCAAGAATAAACCTACATTACCTTCAGGGATAAGAAGCCCTGACTGAGACTCTACTCCACGCATCTAGTTGCGAGGTGTTCTATGTACACGTTGGAGGTTCCCAATCTGACCCTGCTGAGGGAGGACAAGTGGCACTTGCACTGCCCCCCACCTGCTGCATGGTGGCTTCTGGCTGTGATGCTCTCCTCCTTTTATGCTGTCATTGTGCTGTATCTCTTTCCTGCAATAAACATGCACATTTGTGAGCAGGGGCCTTTTGGCTCCCCGAGCCTCCTTCAGTAATTACATCCTGTCTTACTATGTGCCAGTGCAGCATCTGTCTCTCCATGGTCTTGCATAATGCTAGGCCTGTGGGATGCATCCCATACAGATGAAATGACTAAGGCCCTACAAACCTCTTTGGTGGGAAAAGAAGCAAAACCATTTCAATAAATTTCAGCCAATTTAGTAAGTCACACAGGTTACCCAATAAAATAAAAATTCTCATCTTCAAAGACATATTTTAACACGAGTGGAAAGAAAGAACAACTCGAAGACTTTACAGACACTGATTCATTGGTTGTCCTTAATCAAACAGCTAATATGTACTGTGTACCTACTCTGTGCTGGGCAGTGGGCCAAGTGCTTCATGGATACTCATTCATTCATTGAACAGATAGTGTTGCATACCTACTTGTTGGCAGGAAATGTCTTAGATGTTGAGGATGCATTGCATTTAATCATCTCAGTCACCTATGAGTTGATACACATTCTTGTTTTACAGAGAATGAAAATGATATTGTTGAAATTAACATCAGTTAGACTGGCCTGATAGTACAACTCCAAGAATCTAGTTCTATGTGTTAGCCCTTCAAAAGTATGCTTTGTTTTCATAAACCACAGTGCCCTCCCCTGGAAAATTGACGCGGTAATGTTCTCTGATCTCACACAGCTAAGGACCGAAGGAGATGATGGAGCTCAAAATGCTTTGCAAGCTACAAAGTGCTATGTAAAAGAAAGGCATTATTATTACGTGGGTGAGGAGCACTTTTGCAACAATAAACAAGCAATATATTTCTGAAATTTTTCCATTGTTTGCTTTCCCTTTGTAAGAAAAAGAGCAGTCTATTAAAAGGAAGTAGCATAAGGATGCTTGCTAACAAGAACGTTTTCATGCCCCATAGCCCAAGTCTTTATTGTTTTCTGGAAGATGGCTGCATGGCTACAGAGCCATGTCAAAGGCAGTGATCCCTAGCATGCAGGGGACCAATGCTCTTAAATTGGACATTATTCATTATCTGTGCAGCTTGATTTTGCATTTTGACATTAAAAATCATGAGTCATGATTGTAAGTTTTGACCAGTGTGACTCTACCCAAAGACAGTGTAATGTATTTAATGATCTTAATGCCCTCAAACTTAGAATTTTGCTGTCTGTAAATGCTTTCTGAACTAATCATAATGGAACATCCACCAAGACTAAAAAGGATTTAAAAAATGTAAAATAACTATGTGCACATTTTAGGCACTAAAGGATTTCAGCTGATTGGTTCCAACAAATTTAAGGAAAAAAAAGATAAACAGCGTTTCTTTCCGAATTTAAAATTAGATTTCCAAGTTACAGAGCAGCTTGAAGCCTATACAATAGTAATTACTGTGTAATCAAAAGTCATATGATCCTTGGTCATACATGTCATGGAAAAAGCTGCGTCTGAGATGAACGGTCTTCAGGAGCCATTGCTCAGCCCTGGAAATGGGTAAACAGGCTTGAGTTATCAAAGATCCTCTCATCAGGACACAACTTAATTATAGAGACAGAATGTACTGTTTTCAAAATATTTCAGGCCTTTGCATACAGTTTCAGAAATCTGGCTAGACAACAAAGGAGTAAAGGACTTGGAGAAGAGCTAGTTAGTCACCCAGTAAAGAAGATTTGAGAGTCTCATTTTTGTTTTCACTGGATTTTCCAAACCCCTGTTACCAATGAGGAGTTGTGAAAGGGGACACCCTCCAAGTACCTAATAAGAACCCAGACACAAAGCCTGGATTACCTGCTCCGGCATCTTTCTAAAGAAATCAATTTAGTGTAGTCCATAAGAGGATGGGCTTCAAAGTTGGGGAGCCTGACAGCTCATATGTTTCGACCTCCCCATCTTAAGCACAGGCAATGCCAGGATGATGATGAAAACAGGCAGGGCCCACCTTGCACGAAGTTCACAACCAAGCGGAGGAAGACAGACAGTAAACAAGTAGACAAATGCATAAGATGATCACAGCTTGGTAAGTGCTCCAAGGAAAGCGAAGTACGACGATAGCTAAACAGAGCCATGGTTTGATATTTAAGGTGTCAGGAAGTGCCCTTCTGAACAGGCAACACTGAGCAGATGGTGAAAAAGAACTAGTCATATGACTATTTGGGAAAAGAGCATTATAGGTAAACGGATCAGAAAGCATAAAGAACCTGAAGCAGGAACAAACCTGCTCGTCCAGGAATAAAAAGAAGAAGAATGTGCTGGGCAGTCAGTCCTAAATTCAGGAGCATGAAAGGAGATGATGTATGAATGGCTTAGAGAGTCAGGGAGGTCAGAGAGAGGGTTGGGACTTTAGCCTACGGGTAAAAGGAAATCATTGGAGCGTTTTAAGCAAAGGATTCATATGACCTATTTACATTAAAAAAAAAAAAAAAAATCCTGGGTGCAGTGTGTAAACTAAGTGGGGATGGTGAGTGGAAGCAGGGAGAAATAGAAGTCTAGGTAGGAGAGAAAATTGGCCTGGACTAAGTGTGTTAATGTACATAGAGTTGCTATGAGTCGGAATGAACTCGACGGCATCTAACGACAACAACAGTGTGTTAATGGTGAAGGGGATGAGCAGTGGTTGGATTTAGGTTTGGAGGCAGGAATTGGTGATAAATTCAATCTGGTTATGGGGCTGGGGTGTGCAGGAAGGAAGAAGGACTCAAAGACGATTCAGTGGTGATGCCATGACATGAGATGGGGATGAGCAGATTTGGTGGGGGACAGAGAGACGAGTTGGAAGTTTGTTTTAGAAATGTTAATTTGCAATGTCTATTAGATGTTTGGAACCCTGGTGGCACAGTGGTTAAGAGCTCAGCTGCTAACCGAAAGGTTGGCAGTTCGAATCCACCAGCTGCACCTTGGAAACCCTAATGGGCAGTTCTACTCTGTCCTACATGTTCACTACAAGTTGGAATCGACTCGATGGCAACAGATGGTTAGATGTTTTTGAGGAGCTATGGGGGAAGCATTTGTCTGGGATCTATAAGAGAGGTTAGTGCTGAAGATATGAATTTGGGAATGCTTGGCAAATAGGTGGTATTTAAATCCATGGTCCTAGATGGAATTGGAGTCCCTGGGTGGTGCAAACAGTTCACATGCTTGGCTGCTAACTGAAATATTGGAGGTTTGAGTCCACCCAGAGGCACCTCAGAAGAAAGCCCTGGTGATCTGCTTCCAAAAAATCAGCCATTGAAAATCCCGTGGAGCATGGTTCTACTCTGACACACATGGGGCCACCATGAGTTGGGGTAAACGCTATGGCAACTCAAATGGAAAGATGGAAAGAATAAAGATAAGGAAGGGAGTTAGAGAGTATATCCTGGAGCATTATAGGATATACTCTTGGAGACAAAGAAGAACTCAAAGACTGTTTATAGATATTCAACATTCCGTCATGTAGAGTCTGAGCAGAAGAGGAGGGGTCAATTAAAAAGAATGAGACAGAAAGTTTCATGAGTAGAAGAGAGAGAGCGAGAGTAATAGAAAACTTGGAAAAGCCATGAAGAAAATTTCAGTGAAGAGGAAGCAGACAACTACTGCAGAGAACTGACCTTGGATTTGGCTGAATAAGCCACTGATGTCTTTGATGAGAGCAGTTTCGGTGGAATAGTGGGAATAAAAACTAGATTGAAGAGTGTTAGGAATGGAAGTAGAGACGTGACTATTGGCAACTTTTTTAAGGAAAACTTCCAGCTTTTTAAAGGAACGTTATTTGAAGGAAAGCAGAGACATGGGTTAGTTGATCTACAGTACTGAGGGAAATGAGAATGTTTTTAGAAATATTTTGATAGGAAATATTACAGCTTGCAGCATGCTTATGTTGGTGGTGGGTGTAACGAGAACATCCTTTCCCTGGTTTCAAGTTTTCATATAGAGGGATCTCCACTAGAGGGATGTTTTTGGCTTTTCGCCCCATTACTCTTTTCTCCTCATAGTGGAGGAGTGAGTTGGTTGATCCATGTGTGAAATCCATTGGCCCCATTTCTCAAACTGATGGAGCACTGGGGAACTGTTCTCTCTCTGGGTCAGACCAGGATGAGGTAGCAATCCTGGATCAGTTTTTTTCTGCTCTGGACCTAAACTTTCCCTTAAAAAGGCTTCTCTAAGATCTAAACTACAGTATGAAGCAAAAGTGTTAACAAGAACTTTGGCCGACAATTTAAAGATCTGTCTACAACAGATTTTCAGTAATAATGATGAAATGTTTGTTTCAGCTTGTCTATCTCTTGAGTCTATCTCTACTGATTCCATACTTGGTAAGGGAATAAAAAAAGACTGTACATTGACCTGCTAAAAACATAATTTGGATGTTGACAAGAATGATCTAGCAGAATGGGGGAAAGAATGTAAGAGATATGGGAAGGAGAATGGTAATTGCAGGAGTCAAGACATCGAGTAGGCAGAAGCTTAAGTATTACCTGTCCACTCTAACAGATGAGAAAACAGAATATAGGGGTACGGATGTAGATAAAGTGGGAGGATAGACTTGGGATCAAACTTGGACCCCATTTCTCTATGTGACATTGAGGATATTTCTTAGTCTCTCTGACCTTTATTATTCTTATTTAAAAAATGAGAATAATAACACTTATCCCCATAGATTTGTTGTGAAGCATGATACAAGGTTTCGTATGCAAAATGCTTAGCAATGGATCTGGTCCTTAATAATCAACAAATACATGATAATAATAATATCATAGTAGTATATCTATAATAATAAATCTGTATGCCAGGCCAGGCCAGATATAGAAAGTATGAGGGCAAGCACAAACCTGTTGTGGCATTCTAGCAAAGTTGTTGAATTTGTAGTTTGTAAATCCTTAATCCAAAGGGACCTTTCTAGAAGTTTCAACATAAAGAACCTTTCAGATTTTTCCTCAGTGAAAAATCTCTTTGGTGTTCGGTATTCAAGAGTCTTTTTGGTGTGCACTTCAGGCAAGGTAAACATAGTGTTTTCCCTCATGGGAACTCTGAACAACCTGGAACAGAATGGTTGGTCTGTTTCATCCTTTAAGTTCCCGGAAAATTTAACGTCACTTGAACGTAGAAAAATCTGTAGAGAAACTAATTCAGATACTTTACTTCTTCACCAGATCCTCTCTTTATTGATCAGGTAGTTTAGACAGAACCCCTTATCAGAAGATTCTGAAAAATTTCAATGATTTTTCTCTGCCAAGGTGAAATGGGTATCTGAAGAGGCACTTTATGAGAAGAGATTGCCTACAAGTTCACATCTCTCAGATTTTTCTTTGCTAGCAATGCTTCTTGTATCCACGATGTCAATAACATTGCCTGTCAGTTCCTTCTAAGGGAAGATACTAATTTACACTTGCTGCAGGGACAATTTTTAGAAAGCCTGCCCCTTTGCCAAGCCTGATGTCATGAATGTGTCTGTGCAGAGCTTTTTTTCTTCTTTTTTTTGTAACATTGGGATATAATTTACATAAAATAAAATGCATAGATTTAAGAATTCAATTCCATGATTTTGACAGCTACATACACTTTTGCGAAGGGGCAGCGCTGGTTCAGTGGTAGAATTCTCGCCTTTCATGTGGGAGTCCCAGGTTTGGTTCCTGGCCAAAGCACCTCATGTGCAGCCACCATCTGTCGGTGGAAGCTTTCGTGTTGCTATTATGCTGGACAGATTTCAGCAGAGCTTCCAGACCAAGATGGACTGGGAAGAAAGGTCTGTTGATCTGCTTCTAAAAATTAGCTAATAAAAACCCTACGGATCACAAAAGTCTTATCTGCAACCGATCATGGGATAGCACAGGACCTGGAGACGAGGTTGATTCCGCATCAGTTGCTAACCACAACAGCATACACTCATGCAGTTACCACACAAATCAAGACATAGCCTAGTTCCTGCTCCACGGATAGTTTCCTCAAGCCCCATCGCAATCAAACCCCGCCATTCTCCTCTTTCCCACCCCAGGCAAACACTTGCTGATTTCTATCACCATAGGCTACATTTGTCTGTATTGGAATGATCCAGAATATAACCCTTTGTGTGAGGCTTTTTTTCAGTCCACGGAATATTTATGTTTCAGAATAAGTTGACGCTGGTATCAGCGATCTATTCCTTTTTATCTCTTATTAGCTTATTTGAATATTTTTCTTTTGTGAAGTGTCTGCTCAAGCCTTTTGCCAGTTGTTTTATTGGGTTGCTTGTCTTTTTACCATTAATTTGTAGAAGTTATTTAGATATTTTGGATATAAGTTTTTTTTTTAATAAGATATAAATACTGTGAATATAATTTTACAGTAAGTGTCTTACCTATTTGTTATCTTGGTGATATAATCACACATTTTTAAACTTTCATGAAGTCCCACTTAATTATTTCTTTCTGTATTAGTGCATTTTGGTCTAGTGTAAGAAATCTTTGCTTACATCGAGGTTAAGAGATTCTTTATGTTTTCTTCCAAATGCTTTACTTTTACCATTAAGCCTATGATGCATTTTGATTAATTTCTGTAAATGGAATAAGGTAAGTTTCAAAGTATATATATATTTAAAAATCAGGCTTATTGAAGTATAATTTACATGCAGTAAAATTCACTTGTTTGAAGTGTACTTGAGTATTGATGAAAGTATATTACACATGGAGTCGCCATGAGTCAGAATCAACTCAACAGTAACTGGTTTAGTAGGTGTGTGGTGATATCTCATTGTGGTTGTAATTTTCATTTCTGTGATGAATAATGACATTGAGCATATTTTCATGTGCTTATTGGCCATTTATGTATTGCCTTTAGTGAAGTATATGTTCAAATATTGTTTTTAATTTAGTTGGATTGTCTTCTTAATATTTAGCTGTAAGAATTCTTTATAATCTGGATATAAGTCTTTTATCAGTAATGTGTTTTGCAAGTATTCTCCCCATCTGTCTTATGAATATTTTTATCAATGAGTGTTGAAGTTTGTCAAATGCTTTCAGTGCATCTATAGCAAAAATCATATGGTTTTCCCTTTTTAACGTACTGAAATGGTGATTTACCTAGTTTGGTTTTTGAATATTAAACAAATCTTGTATTTCTCGGCTAAACCTCACTTGACACATTGCTGACTTCTATTAACTAGACTTTTGCTAAATGTTTTTACACCTATGTCTGTGAGGGACATAGAAAAGTTTTCAGGTTTTTTGATGTCAGTGTAATTATACCCTCATAAAAGAATTTGGGAAGTGTTCATTTCTCTTCATCTCTGTTTTCTAGATTGATATTGTATCTTCCTTAAACATTTGGTAGAATTCATCAATGAAACCATCTGAGAAGGTTTTTAATTACGAACTAAATGTCTCTAGTAATAAGCGCTATTTGGATTACCTAGTTCTTGAGTGAGCTTTGGTGTTTTGTGCCTCTCAGAACCTGTGTCCTTTTAATCTAAGTTATGAGACATATTGAAATAAAGTTATTCATAACAATTCTTTATTATCTTTTTAATGTCTGTTCAATGAGAAGTAGGATCTCTTCCATCTAGACATGGTAATTTGAGTCTTCTGTCCTTTTTCCTTCAGCAATATGGCTGAAGGTTTATCAATTTTATTCATCACTTTAATGAACAAATTTTTTATATCACTGATTTTCTCTATTGCTTTTCCAGTTTTCTATTTCATTGATTTCTACTCTTTAATATTTTTCTCTTTCTCAAGTTTAATTTCCTCATTTTCCCCCAAGTTTCTTAAGGCAATAGCTTAGATCAGAGGTTGACAAATTATAGCCTGTGGGTGAAATCTCATCATGGCCTGCAAGCTAAGAAAAGTTTTTATATATTTAGATGGTTGTAAAAAAAAAATACAAAAGAGAGACTATATGGCCCATAAAATCTAAAATATTTACCATACGATCATTAAAATTTTTTTTATTATACGTTAGATGAAGGTTTATAGAACAAATAGTTTCTCATTAAACAGTTAGTACACATATTGTTTTATGGCATTGGTTAACAATCCCACGACATGTCAACACTCTCCCTTCTCAACCTTGAGTTCCGTATCACCAGCTTTCCTGTCCCCTCTTGCCTTCTAGTCCTTGTCCCTGGGCTGTTGTGCCCCATTAATCTTGTTTAGTTTTATGAGCCTGTCTAATCCTTGGCTGAATGGTGAACCTCAGGGGTGACTTCATTATTGAGCTAAAAGGGTGTCCAAGGGCCATACTCTCAGGGTTTCTCCAGTCTCTGTCAGGTCAGTAAGTCTGGTCTTTTTTTGTAAGTTAGAATTTTGTTCTACATTTTTCTCCAGCTCTGTCCAGGACCCTCTGTTGTCAGAGCAGTCAGTGGTGGCAGCCAGGCACCATCTAGTTTTACTGGACTCAGTCTGGTGGAGGCTGTGGTGGTTGTGGTTCATTAGTCCTTTGAACTGATCTTTCCCTTGTATCTTATTTTCTTCATTCTCCCTTGCTCCCAAAGGGGTGAGACCAGTGGAGTATCTTGGATGGCTGCTTACAGGCATTTAAGGCCCCAGATGCTACTCACCAAGGTAGAATGTAGAACATTTTCTTTATAAACTGTGTTATGCCAATTGAGCTAGATGTTCCTCAAGATCATGGTCCCACATCCCTCAGCCCAGCAATTCAGTCCTTCAGGGAGTTTGGATCTATGCAGCTTCCATGACCTTTCCTTGTACAAGTTGTGCTGGTTTCCCCAGTATTGTGTACCGTCTTACCCTTCACCAAAGTTACCACTTATCTATTATCTATTTAGTGTTTTTCCACACCCATCCCTTCCCTCCCTCATAATCATCAAAGATTGTTTCTTTTGTGTGTAAACTTTTTCATGAGTTTTTACAGTAGTTGTCTCTTACAATATTTGTCTTTTTGTGATTGACTTATTTCACCATAACACCCTCCAGCTTCATCCACGTTATGAGATTCTTTGCAGAATCATCATTGTTCCTTATCGTTGCCTAATAGTCCATTGTGTGTAGGTACCATAGTTTGTTTATCCATTCATTGTTGATGGGCATCTATGTTGTTTCCATCTTTTTGCTGTTGTGAACAATGCTGCAATGAACATGGGTGTGCATATGTCTATTCGTGTGACGGCTTTTATTTCTCTAGGATATATTCCTAGGAATGGGATTGCTGGATCGTATGGTATTTCTATTCCTAGCTTTCTAAGGAAGCGCCATATTGTTTTCCATAATGTTTGTATCATTTTGCATTTCCACCAGCAGTGCATAAGAGTTCCGATCTCCCCACAGCCTCTCCAAAATTTGTTATTTCCAGTTTTTTTGATTTGTGACAGTAATGCTGGGGTGAGATAGTATCACACTGTAGTTTTGATTTGCATTTCTCTAATGGTTAGTGATCGTGAGCATTTCCTCCTGTGTCTGTTGGCTGCTTGAATGTCTTCTTTCGTGAAGTGTCTGTTCATTTCCTTTGCCCATTTTTTAATTGGATTATCTGTCTTTTTATTGTAGGAGTGTTGGATTTTCTTGTAGATTTTAGAGGTTAGAACTTTGTCTGACTTGTAATGTCCAAAATTTTTTTCCCAGTCTGTAGGTTCTCTTTACTCTTTTGGTGAAGTCTTTCGATGAGCATAAGTGCTTAATTTTTAGAAGATCCCAGTTATCTAGCTTGTCTTCTGGAGTTTTTGTGTTGTTGGTTATGGTTTGTATCCTGTTTATACCATGTCTTAGGGCCTCTAGCATTGATCCTATTTTTTATTCTATGAACTTTA
>NW_004443974.1:3367158-3371417 GCF_000243295.1 Trichechus manatus latirostris
TTCTCTATTTCATTTATTTCTGCTCTGATCTTTATTATTTCCTTTCTTCTGGTGGCTGTGGTCTTCTTTTGCTGTTCTCTTTCTATTTGTTTGAGTTGTGTAGTTAATGTTTTGATTTTGTCCCTTTCTTTTTTTCTGATGTGTATCTATTGCTATAAATTGTCATCTGAGGGGTGTCTTAGCTGTGTCCCAAAGATTTTGGTATGATGTGTTTTAATTCTCATTTGATTCTATGAAATTTTATTCCATCTCTGATTTCTTCAGTTACACAGTGGTTTGTAGGCAGGGTGTTATTCAGTTTCTATGTAATTGATTTTTTTCCCTTGTTCTTTATGTTGTTATTTTCTACCTTGATGATTTTGTAGAGAAGATACTTTGTATTATCTCCATGTTTTGGATTTTATTGAGGGTTGTTATCTAGCCTAAGATGTAGTATATTCTGGAGAACATTCTGTATGTACTTTCCCCAGCTGTTGGATGGAGTGTTCTATATATGTCTATGTGATCAAGTTGGCTGATTGTGTCCTTTAGGTCTTCTGTATGTTTGTTGAGTTTCTTTCTAGATGTTCTGTCCTTTACTGAGAGTGGTGTATTGAAGTCTCCTACTATTATCGTGGAACTGTCAATTTCTCTTTTCAGTGCTGTTAGAGTTTGTTTTATGTATTTTGGAGCCCTGTCATTGGGTACGTATATGTTTATTATGGTTATGTCTTCATAATGGATGGTCCCTTTAATCATGATATAGTACCCATCTTTGTCTTTTATGGTAGATTTTGTTTTAAAGTCTATTTTATCTGAGATTAGTATTGCCACTCCTGCTCTTTTTTTGTAGTTGTTTGCTTGATATATTTTTTCCATCCTTTGATTTTTAATAAAGTTACATCTTTGTTTCTAAGGTGTGTCTCTTGTAGACAGCATATTGATGGATCCTGTTTTTTCATCCATTCTGTCACTCTGTGTCTCTTTTTGGGTGCATTTAGGCCATTTACATTCAGTGTAATTATTGATAGGTGTGAGTTTATTGCTGTTATTTTGTAATGCTTTTTTTGTGGTGCTGACGTTTTCCTTGTTCCGCTTACTCTCCTATGTTGCATTCCTTCTGTTTGTGGATTTTTTTCATTTCTTTTGTTTTTGTAGGTTTTGTTTTTACTGAGACTTTATCTTTTTCATCTTTATTTTGATGAGTAGGTTTGTTAACTTTCTTTTTGGTTGTCTTGAAATTTACCCTCATCTTCCTAGGTTTGAAGCAGTCTATTATTACTTGGTATCACCTTGCCTTCCTCTCCACTAGAAGGTTCTATACCTATGCTGTTTATTCCCTCTTTTATTGTTCTGATGTTGTTGTCATTTACAGGTTAACCTCTCTGGTTCCCTGTTGTAATTCTTTTGGTTTTGGGTAGTCCTTGAGAGTTCATTTCCTAGATTGGTATCTGGCTGGTACAATCCGGCGTCCTAGATTCAGCTAGTGGTCTGAGGTTGTTTGTTCTCAGGTTGAAGGACTCCCTTTAATAATTCTTGTAAGTTTTGTTTGGTTTTTACATATTCCCTTAATTTCTGTTTATCTGGAAATGTCCTAATTTCACGATCATATTTGAACAAGAGTTTTTCAGGATATATTATTCTTGGCTGGCAATTTTTTTCTTTCAAGGTTTTATATATGTCATCCCATTGCCTTCTTGCTTGCATGGTTTCTGCCGAATAATCCTAGCTTAGTCTTATTGCCTTGGTTTAGGTGCACCATAGTCTTCAAGATGATACCTTTGTTTCTTAACTCTGTAAAGAGGTCTTTTGCAGCGGTTTTGCCCAATGCAGTAAGTTGTTTGATTTCTCAATGGCTGTTTCAATGGGCATTGATTGTGGATCCAAATAAAATGAAATCCTTGACAACTTCAATATTTTCTCTGTTTGTCATGATGTTGCTTATTGGTTCACTTGGAAATTTTTGCCTTTGATTAGATCCCACATAATTTTTAGGGTTTCTTCATTTTTCTTCTTTCTTTTGTCTGAGTTTTCCTCAAACAGAGTTGTACCCAAGTGTTTGTCTTTAATTTGGCTGATCCTGTCTTCCATCATTTCCAACCTGCTCCTCAGCCCTTCTATGACACTATTTCTGAAATCTTGTTGTTTCTGTTTGGATTTCTGATTGTTGTTTTTGTATGATTTCTAGTTGTGAATTTATTTTGGCATTTTGTTTCTGTATTATTTTCCTGAATTCTTCCATTTTTTTGTCTGTATTTTCCATGACTTTGTCTGTTTTTTCTTCATTTTTGTCTGATTTTTGCTTCAACTCTTGGATAGGTCTGAATATTAGAGATTTGAATTCCCTATCAGCTAGTGCTAGTGCCTTTTCTTCTATTGGAAAGTAATCTGGTTTTTTATTTTGGACACCTACTGGAACCATCCCGTCCTGTTTTTGAATATGTTTTTATATTGTCTGTTGTCTTCAGGACATTCAGTAGTTATTTTCCTGATTTATTGATTGTAGATTTGTTTGTCTTGCTTTTTTGTTTTATTTGGTTATGTCTGAGCAGGCAAGTGGTGTGTTCTTTGTTGTTTGCTCATCTGTGGGCATGATACTTTTCACTTCCTTTTCCAAAGGGCTGGGTGAGTCACTCAGCTATGGTGCAGCAGGGCAGGTCCAGCTGAAGGAGAGTTTCTGAGGTGGGTTGTTTGTGGCACATACTGGATCCCACAGAGTGGGCCAGGAATCGGTGCAGGGCAGGTTCTGGTAGGCCTTGCCTGTGCTGCTTAGGGGTGTGATGTTTAGTGCACAGTGCAAGTAGGCAGGAAGGAGGGGGGAGATTGTGATGTGTGGAGCTAAGATGGGTATGGGAAAAAGGAGAGAGAAACAAGAGCCAAAAACAAAGAAAAAAGTGCTAAGAGATCTTGCTGTTGGAGTGGAGAGATGAGAGACTGAAAAATGGATAAAAATAAATTTCAGATTATTTGTTCAGCATACAGATTGAATAATTATGGTGAATGGATACAAACCTGATACACGTCTTTCCTGATTTTAAACCATGCAGTATCCCCTTATTCTGTTTGAACAACTGTTCGAATGACTGCCTCTTGGTCTATGTACAAATTTTGCATGAGTACAATAAAGTGTTCTGGAGATCACATTTTTCACAATGTTGTCCATAATTTGTTATGATCCTATCATGGTTTTAATTATGTCCCCCAAAAAATGTGTGTATCAATTTGGCTGGGCCATGATACCCAGAATTGTGTGTAGCCTCCATTTTGTGATTGTAATTTTATGTTAAAGAGGATTAGGGTGGGACTGTAACACTACCTTTACCCAGGTCACATCCCTGATCCAATGTAAAGGGAGTTTCCCTGGGATGTGGCCTGCACCACCTTTTATCTCTCAAGAGATGAAAGGGAAGCATGCAGAGAGTGGGGGACTTCATACCATTAAGAAAGTAGTGCTGGGAGCAGAGTGGTCCTTTGGACCGGGGTCCCTGCACAGAGAAGCTCCTAGTCCAGGGGAACACCGAAGAGAAGAAGGCTGACAGAGAGAAAAAGCCTTTTAGCCTACTTTGTGAGGAAATAAACTTCTCTTCGTTAAAACCATCCACTTGTGGTATTTCTGTTATAGCAGCATTAGATGACTAAGACAGATCCACACAGTTGAATGCATCTGCATAGTCAATAACATAAAGGCAAACACCTTTCTGCTATTCTCTGCTTTCAGCCAAGATCCATCGAGACATCAGCAATGATATCCCTCGTTCCATGTTGTCTTAGTCATCTAGTGCTGCTATAACAGAAGTACCACAAGTGGATGGCTTTAACAAAGACAAATGTATTTCTTCACAGTAAAGTAAGCTAAAAGTCCAATTCAGGGCATCACCTCCAAGGAAAGGCTTTCTCCCTCTGTCAGCCTTCTCTTGAAAGTTCCCATCGACTAGGAGTTTCTCCACACAGGGACCCCAGCTCCAAAGGACAAGCTTTGCTCCTGGCACTGCTTTCTTGGTGGTATGAGGTCATCCTGTCTCTCTGCTCTCTTTTATATCTCAAGAGATTGCCTCAGGACACAATCCAATCTTGTAGGGTGAGTCCTGCTTACTAACACAACTGCCACCCATCCTCCCTCATTAACATCATAGAGGCAGGATTTACAACATATAGGAAAATCACACAATACCAGGAATCATGGCCTAGCCAAATTGATACACACATTTTGGGGGGACATAATTCAATCCATGACATTCCATCCTTTGGTTCCCCAAAAATCACATCCCTGCAACATGGAA
>NW_004443974.1:3371517-3372514 GCF_000243295.1 Trichechus manatus latirostris
CCATTTGACGGACTTTAGGCCCTTGTCGAAGATCAGGTGAGCATAGGTAGATGGATTTACGTCTCTGTTCTCAATTCTGTTCCATTGGTCAATGTATCTGTTGTTATACCAGTACCAAGCTGTTTTGACTATCGTAGCTGTATAGTAGGTTCTGAGATCAGGTAGTGTGAGTCCTCCAACTTTATTCTTCTTCTTCAACAGTGCTTTACTTATCCTGGGCTTCTTCCCTTTCCATATAAAGTTAATGATTAGTTTTTCCATCTCTTTAAAGAATGTTGTTGGTATTTGGATCGAGATTGCATTGAATTTGTAAATCACTTTGGGTAGAATTGTCATTTTCACAATGTTGAGTCTACCTATCCATGAGCATGGTATGTTTTCCATTTATGTACCTCTCTTTTGGTTTCTTGCAGTAGTGTTTTGTAGTTTTCTTTCTATATATCCTTTACATCCCTGGTTAGAAGTATGCTTAAGTTTTTTTTTGTTTTTTTTTTAGGGGCTATTATAAATGGTATTGTTTTCCTGATTTCCTTTTAATCGTTCTCTTTATTGGTGTATAGGAATCCAACTGATTTCTGTATGTTGATCTTGCTGAATCTTTCTATTAGTTCCAGTAGTTTTCTCATGGAGTCTTTCGGGTTTTCTATGTATAATATCATATCATTCGCATATAAGGACAGTTTAACTTCTTCATTACCAATTTGGATATCTTGTATTTCTTTTTCTGGCCTTATTGCTCTGGCTTGAACTTCCAGCAGAATTTTAAATAGGAGTGGTGATAAAGGGCATCCCTGTCTTCTTCCTGTTCTCATGGGGAATGTTTTCAGCCTCTCTCTATTAAGAATGATGTTGGTCTTTGGTTTTGCATAGATGCCCTTTATTATGTTGAGAAATTTCCTTTCTATACCTATTTTATTGAGAGTTCTTAGCAGGAATGGGTGTTGGACTTTGTTGAATGCCTTTTCTGTGTCGATTGAGATGATCATGTGATTCTTTT
>NW_004443974.1:3372614-3374304 GCF_000243295.1 Trichechus manatus latirostris
CAAGTAAGTCAGCAGAATACATTACATTAGCCTTCAAGGGTTTGAAAATAATCTTCTGTCCTCTGAGACAATTTACACAATGCCCCTGCCCTCCAGACTCTAGGTATTGGCCACACTCTCCAGTTTCTGAGTGGAGGCCCCTTGGCCCTCGGCTTCAGCTCCGCCTTCCAGGCCCACTGGGACAGCAACTCTGCTCACTCAGCTTTAGGCACACCATTCTTCCAGTTCATCTGAGTGGCCACTCCACCCTTAGAGGCACCAGAGGCCATGGCTCCACCCTTTGAAACCCCTGAGGTCATGGCCATATTTTTTTGAGATTGAGGCAGCTCGGCTTCTTGTGTCCCTTGTCTCTTCACCTTGGTTCCTGGTTTCTTTGTGTCTTGGCTCCTCGGGCCTCAAGCCCGCATCTGCCCTGCTGGGGCAAGTGTTCCAAAGCTCTGTAGCTCCACTGGTAAGTAAGTGCCTGGAGGCACCGCACTCTGCCAGGAAGCCTCCTGCTCACAGGCACTCAGCTCCCTCACTCCTTGGGTTGGCTGCAGCACCGTCTGGCACTGGTCTCCTTGTTCTGCTGCTGCCAGTTCTCTGCTGTTGCCACTTCTCTACCAATGCAGATTCTCTGCTGCTGCCGGTCCTCTGCTGCTGCCGGTCCTCTGCTGCTGCTTCTCTATCCATTCACAGTTTCAAAACCGCTTCCACATTTTAGGTATCTGTTAAACCAGCACCCTACTCTCTGCCTTAGTCATCTAGTGCTGCTATAACAGAAATACCACAAGTGGATGGCTTTAACAAAGAGAAGTTTATTTCTTCCCGGTAAAGTAGGCTGAAAGTCCAGATTCACGGTGTCAGTTCCAGGGAAAGGCGTTCTCCCTCTATCGGCCTTCTCATCAATGTTTCCACTTCTAGGAGCTTCTCCACACAGGGACCCTGGGTTCAAAGGACATGCTCTGCTCGTGACACTGCTTTCTTGGTGGTATGAGGTCCCTCTGTCTCTCTGCTCTCTTCTCTCTTTTGTATCTCAAGAGATTGCCTCAGGACGCAATCCAATCTTGTAGATTGAGTCCTGCCTTACTAACACAACTGCCACCCATCCTTCCTCATTAACATCATAGAGGCAGGATTTACAACACATAGGAAAATCACACAATACCAGGAATCATGGCCCAGCCAAACTGATACACACATTTTTTGGGGGACATAATTCAATCCATGACACATGTCTTCTTCTGAATCTGGCTTGAATTTCTGGCAGTTCCTTGTCAATGTATTGCTGCAACCATTTTTTAATTATCTCCAGCATACTTTTACTTGCATGTAATATTATTGATATTGTTCGATAATTTCTGAATTGTGTTGGATCACCTTTCTTTGGGATGGGCACGAATATGGATCTCTTCCAGTCAGTTGGCCAGGTAGCTGTCTTCCAAATTTTTTGGCATAGACATGTGTGGGCTTCCAGCATTGCGTAGGTTTTTTTTTTTTCCCATACAAAAGTTTATACATACAGTGTTATGTGACTCTACTTGCTCTCCCCATACTGTGACAGCACACTCCTCACTTCCACCTCTGATTCCCCATCTCCATTCAACCAGCTCCTAACCCACTCTACCTTCCCATCTCACCTTTGGACAGAAGCTACCCCTTCGGTCTCTTGTATCTACTTGAGCTAAGAGGCACACTCCTCACGAGTATC
>NW_004443974.1:3391723-3414783 GCF_000243295.1 Trichechus manatus latirostris
TCAGTTTTCTCACTCCATTTGGTGCTTGGCTGAGTTCTTTAACTCTTCATTTGATGTTTTAGGGTTTCAGGATTGTTGTATTCTCTGTTTGGCTTAGTTTTTCAGATCTTTGCTGTGGAGGGACGGCATGGTGCTTCTGCCTAGAGAGCCATTTTTCCAGAACTCTCTAACAAACTTTTAAAGAATATTTAACTTCTTTAAACTACTTCTCAAACTCTTCCAAAATATACAAGCAAAGTGAACACTAATTTTATAAGACCAGTATTACCCTGATACTAAAGCCAGACAAAAATTACACAAGAAAACTATAGACCAATATTCACTATAAATATTCATTATAAATATACATGCAAAATCCTCAACAAAATACTAGCAAACCGAACACAGCAGTATAGAAAAAGGTTTACACACCATGACCAAGTGGAATTTATCTCAGGAATTCAACATACGAATATCAATCAATATAATATGCCACATTAGGGGTAAAAGGGGGGGAGAACACATGATCATCTGAATTGATGCCAAAAAGAAAAAAAAAAGCATTTGACAATATTCAACACCCCTTCATTATAACTTCACTCAATAAACTAAGAATAGAAGGAACTTCTCACCATGATAAAGGGCATATATGAAAAGTCCACAGCAAACATCATACTCACTTGTGCAAGATTGAAAGCTTTCTCCTTAGGACCAGGAATAAATAAATGATGCTCGCTTTCACATTGCTATTCAACATTGTACTGGAAGTTCTGGCCAGAACAATAAGGAATAAAAATTTTAACAGGCATCCAAATAGGAAAGGAAGAAGTGAAACTGACTCTATTTGTAGATGACATTAAGGTATAGTAAATCCTAAAGAACCCCTCCCCCAAACACACAAATTTAGAGCTAATAAATTTAGCAAAGTTGTAGCATACAGTATCAACACATATAAGTCAATGGGGTAAATTTGAGAGTCCAGAAACTCATACATCAATTGATTTTTAACAAGGGTGCCAAGAGCATTCAATGGAGTAGAGGGGGCAGGGCATTCTCTTCAACAAATTGTTCTGGGAAAACTTAGTATTGACATACATTGGAATGAATTTGGAATCTTACCTCACACCACACGCACCCATCAACCCGAAATGGATGAAAGACCTAAATTTAGGAGATAAAACTAAAAAACTCTTAGAAGAAAACAAGGGTCAAATCTTCATGTCCTTGCATTTGGCAATGCTTTCTTAAATATGAGTGCCCTGGTAGCACAGTGGTTAAGCTCTAGGCTACTAACCAAAATGTTGATGCTTCATTACTTGCCAGCCGCTCCGAGGGAGAAAGATGTGGCAGTCTAGTTCTGTAAAGATTACAGCCTTAAAAGCCCTATGGGGGAAGTTCTACTCTGTCCTATAGGATCACTATGAGTCAGAATCGACTTGACAGCAACAGGTTTAGTTTTTGTTTTTGGTTCTTAAATATGACACCAAAAGCAGAAGCAACAACCAAAACAAATTATATTTCATTAAAATTAAAAACTTTTATGCATCAAAAGACACTATAAAGAAGGTAAAAAGTCACTGCACAAATGGTAGAAATATGTGCAAATCAAAAATCTGATAGAGGTCTAGTATCCAGAATATATAAAGATCTCACACAACCCAACAACAAAAAGACAACCTAATTAACAATTGGGCAGAAGACTTGAATAGACATTTCCCTAAAGAAGACACACTAATGGCCAACAAGAATACAAAAATCTGCTCACCAACATTAGATATTGTTGTTATTAGGTGCCGTCAAGTCGCTTCCGACTCATAGTGACCCTATGTACAACAGAACGAATCACTGCCCGGTCCTGCTCCATCCTCACATTTGTTATTATGTTTGAACCCATTGTCGCAGCCACTGTGTCAATCCATTTCGTTGAGGGTCTTCCTCTTTTTTGAAGACCCTCTACTTTACCAAGCATGATGTCCTTCTCCAGGGACTGATCCCTCCTGAAAACATGTCCAAAGTATGTGAGAAGAAGTCTCGTCATCCTCGCTTCTAAGGAGCATACAGGCTACACTTCTTCCAAGACAGATTTGTTCATTCTTTTGGCAGTCTATGGTATATTCAATATTTTTCACCAACACCATAACTCAAAGGAATCAATTCGTCTTCAGTCTTCCTTATTCATTTCGCAGCTTTCACAAGCATATGAGTCAATTGAAAACGCCATAGCTTGGGTCAGGCGCACCTCACTCTTCAAAGTGACATCTTTGCTTTTTAACACTGCAAAGAGGTCTTTTGCCGCAGATTTGCCCAATGCAATGCATCGTTTGATTTCTTGACTGCTGCTTCCATGGGTGTTGGTTGTAGATGCAAGTAAAATGAAATCCTTGATGGCTTCAATCTTTTCTCCGTTTATCATGAGGTTGCTTATTTGTCCAGTTGTGAGAATTTTTGTTTTCTTTATGTTGAGGTGTAATCCATGCTGAAGGCTGTAGTCTTTAATCTTCATCAGTAAGTGCTGCAAGTCCTCTTCACTTTCAGCAAGCAAGATTGTGTCATCTGCATAACTCAGGTTGTTAATGAGTCTTCCTCCAATTCTGATGCCTTGCTCTTCTTTATATAGTCCAGATTCTCGGATTATTTACCCAGCATAGACTGAATAGATATGGTGAAAGGATGCAACCCTCACCTTTCCTGACTTTAAACCATGCAGTATCCCCTTATTCTGTTTAAACGACTGCCTCTTGATCTATGAGGTTCCTCAAGAGCATTAAGTGTTCTGGAATTCCCATTCTTTGCAATGGATAACATAATTTGTTATGATCCACACTGTTGAATGCCTTGCATGATCAATAAAACAAGGGTAAACATCTTTTCTGGTATTCTCTGTTTTCAGCCAGGATCCATCTGACATCAGCAATGATATCCCTGGATCCACTTCCTCTTCTGAATCCTGCTTGAATTTCTGACAGTTTCCTGTTGATGTATTGCTGCAACTGCTTTTGAACGATCTTCAACCAAATTTTACTTGCGTGTAATATTAATGATGTTGTTCAATAATTCCACGTTCAGTTGGATCACCTTTCTTTGGAATAGGTATAAATATGGATCTCTTGCAGTCAGTTGGCCAGGTAGCTGTCTTCCAAATTTCTTGGCCTAGGTAAGTGAGCATTTTCCAGTGCTGCATCCATTTGTTGAAACATCTCAATTGGTATTTCGTCAGTTCCTGGAGCCTTCGTTTTCACCAATGTCTTCAGTGAAGCTTGGACTTGTTCCTTCAGTACCATCGATTCTTGATCATAGGCTACCTCCTGAAATGATTGAACGTTGACCAATTCTTTTTGGTACAGTGACTCTGTGTATTCCTTCTATCTTCTTTGATGCTTCCTGCATCATTCAGTATTTTGCCCAGAGAATGCTGCACTACCGCAACTCGAGGCTTGAGTTTTTTCTTCAGTTCTTTCAGCTTCAGAAATGCTGAGTGTGTTCTTCCCTTTGGGTTTTCTAACTCCAGGTCTTTGCATATGTCATTATAATACTTTACTTTGTCTTATTGGGCCACCCTTTAAATCTTCTGTTCAACTCTTTCACTTCATCATTTCTTCCATTGCCTTTAGCTACTCGAGGTTCAAGAGCAAGTTTCAGAGTCTCTTCTGACATTCATTTTGGTCTTTTCTTTTTAATGGCGTCTTGCTTTCTTCATGTATGACGTCCTTGATGTCATTCCACAACTCATCTGTTCTTGAGTCATTAGTGTTCAGTGCATCGAATCTATTCTTGAGATGGTTTCTAAATTCAGGTAGAATATACTCAAGGTCGTACTTTGACTCTCATGGACTTGTTCTAATTTTCTTCAGCTTCAACTTAAACTTGCATATGAGCAATTGATGATCTGTTCTGAAGTCGGTCCTTGGCCTTGCTCTTAGTGATGATATTGAGCTTTTCCATCATCTCTTTCCACAGATGTAGTCGATTTGATTCCTGTGTGTTCCATCTGGCAAGGTCCACATGTATAGTCGCCAAGTATGTTGTTGAAAAAAGGTATTTGCAATGAAGATGTCATTGGTATTGCAAAATTTCTGTCGTGTGATCTCCAGCATCATTTCTGACACCAAGGCCGTATTTTCCAACTACTGGTCCTTCTTTGTTTCTAACTTTCGCATTTCAATCACCAGTAATTATCAGTGCATCCTGATTGCATGTTAGATCAATTTCAGACTGTAGAAGTTGGTAAAAATCTTCAATTTCTTCATCTTTGGCTTTAGAGGTTGATGCATAAATTTGAATAATAGTCATATTAACTGATCTTCCTTGTAGGTGTATGGATATTATCCTGTCAGTGACAGCGTTGCACTTTGGGATAGGTCTTGAAATGTTCTTTTTTATGATGACTGCAATGCCATTCCTCTTCAATTTGTCATTCCTGGCATAGTAGACCATATGATTGTCTGATTCAAAATGGCCAATACCAGTCCATTTCAGTTCACTAATGCCTAGAATATTGATCTCTATGTGTTCCATTTCATTTTTGATGATTTCCAATTTTCCTAGGTTCATACTTCATACATTTCACGTTCTGATTATTAATGGATGTTTGCAGCTATTTCTTCTCATTTTGAGTGGTGCCACATCAGTGAATGAAGGTCCCAAAAGCTCGACTCCATCCACGGATTAAGGCTGATTGTACTTTGAGGAGGCAGCTCTTCCCCAGTTGTCTTTTGAGTTGCCTTCCAACCTGAGGGGCTCATCTTCCAGCACTATATCAGACAATGTTTTGCTGCTATTCATAAGGTTTTCACTGACTGTCACTTTTGTCTTACTGTGAGGGCTTGTGTGTTGCTGTAATGCTGGAAGCTATTCCACCAATATTCAAATACCAGCATGGTCAGCCATGGTGGATATGTTTCAGCTGAGTTTCCAGACTAAGACAGACTAGGAAGAAGGACCTGGCAGTCTCCAGAAAAAAAAGAGTAGCCATTGAAAACCTTATGAATAGCAGTGGAACATTAGATATTAGGGAAATGCAAATCAAAACCGCAATGAGAGACCACTTCATATCTATTAGGATGACTATAATTTAAAAAAAAAATAGAAAATAAGTGTTGGCCAGGATGTGAAAAATTGGAATCCTCGTGCATTGCTCTTGGGAGTGTAAAATGGTTCAGCTTGTGGAAACCAGTTCTGAGGTTCCTTAAAACGTAAAACATGTAATTACCATATGACTCAGCAATTACACTCCTAAGTGTATAGCCAAAAAATTTTAAGACAGGTACTCAAAAAAAAAAAAAAAAAAAAGCCTTTACACTGATGCTTATACCAGCATAAATCCATAAATCACAATGGCCAAAAGGTGGGAAATAACTCAAACGTTTATCAACAGATCAATGGATAAACAAATTGTGATATATCCATACATGGGATAATATGCAACCACAAAAAGGCATTAGATACTGATACATGCTACGATGTGGGTGAACCTCAAAAACATGTTAAGTGAAAGAAGTCAGGTACCACAGGCCACATTGTGTATAATTTCATTTAGATGAAAAATTAGGGATAAATCCATAGAAATAGAAAGCAGATTGGTGGTTGCCAGGGTTGGAGAAAGGGTAATGGGGAGGGACAACTTAATGGGTATGAGGTTTTCTTCTGGAGTAATGGAAATGTTCTGGAACTAGATAGTGTTGACGGATGAACAGTATTGTTAATGAACTTAAAGCCACTGAATTACACACTTTAAAAATTATCAGAACGGGAAGTTTTATTTTATATATACTGAAACTTTAAAAAAATGACACCAAAAAGTACATGAAAAATAAAAATACAGCTACAAAAATAGCAACAGATGCCCTCATGGGCAAGGGGGAAAGAAGACTCTTGTGCTGGAGCTTATGCTAGAACTTTATGCAGATCTGGAACTGGCCCTAGAGCTGATGCTGGCGTTGGCACAATCTCTGGAGCTGGTTTTAGAAATGGTGGTGGAAATGGCACTGAAGGTGGTGCTAAAGCTGTAAGGGGAGGAAAGTTTCAACAACATGACTGCCTTTCCCCATGTCTTTCCAAAGACAGAAAATGTCCAATTGCCTTTAACAAAATCCCAAGCCCGAGAACCCCACCCTAGGTAGTCTTCCCAGACTGCAATTTATCAGCTGAGTGGTCTGAAGTTGCTCTTAGCTCTGGCCCAACACCAGACTCTGTAGGCTCCTTTCTGTGTGCCCCAGCACTGTGCCCCTCCTCACATGCTCCCATGTACCCACGCTTAGTCCATCTCATTCTCTATCTCAATCAGCTCCACCTGGGAAAGGAGAAGGTGTGCAAGGCATTCCAAGTTCAATCCAAGTATGCTGAGCTGCACATAGGTGACCACCAGTTTGAGGAGATAAATTCTAAGGATTGATAGAAATCCTCCAAGTACTGATCCAGCCAGGTGTCCAGGATGGAGGAGATGGCACTGGGGGTAGGCAGGTGGTCAACGAAGTCAGAGTCCTAGATGTTCACACTGTCTTTCCATTGCATTCCTGTGGGCAAAAGGCTCATGTGCTTGCCTTGCCCATCTGCAGGCCAGTCCATCCCACTTCCTAACCCTACTCTAGCTCTCCTGGCATGGCAGTCCTGGTCACATGCTGAGCAGGAGGATCGCAAAGAGCTTCCATCCCAGGGGGCTCTAGATCAATGGTCAAATGATCTCCCCTTCCTCAGGGAAGTCTGACATACTTCCCTGTCTATCACCCCTGGCCCCCACCCCACTGGATTATAAACTTCATAAGGGCAGGGAGAAGTTGTGACTTCTTATCTATTGTGTGGTGCTGGCACACAATAGGTGCTCCATGAATGTCTAATGGATGAGGAAAACAAACAGACTCTCTTCTTGCCCCAGCTTTCCAAGTGCCTTCGTGGCACCACAGCTTGTAGCTTGTGCACCAACATGCTGCTTTATTTTCTGCATGCATGTGAGGGTCTCTTCTTCTCACCAGTACTATTCTCTGGAAGGGCAGGGGCACAGCTACGGTAGCCCTACATACAGCTGAGCACCCAGAACTGAGGCTCAGCAGACTTGAGAGCAGCATGCTCACTACACCTCCTGTTCTAGGCCCTGAATAGAGAGAAGGAGCAAGCAGAGTTGTAATGGGACTAAGGTGGAGATAGACGCTCTCAGGGGCCAGCTCTGAATTCCCAGCTTCCCCTCTGCTACCAAAGAGACCTGAGAGTCCCTCTAGAGTTCTCTTTGACTACTTTTGTCCCAGAGAAGAGGTCCCCACACCTCAGTCCTCTAGCAGAAATCTAATATATGTGGCACCCAGTGTTCTACCCAGCCCCTTCCTAACTATGGTCCCCACCTCCCCCAACTTGTCTGTGGTGAGAATATTCCTCATTTGACCCAAAGTCCACTCACTTTTTTAGTTGGTCCTGGGTTCTGCCACCTCTATCAGAATTTGGAGAATGTGTCCATATCTAAAGAGGCCACGAGGACTTCACATCTAGCATATGGTATATACTACCTGCTTACAATATTTATTGTTCCTATCTGACTCCTTGACTTGAATGGAAGACCAGGAGGGCAGGTATCTCTGTCTGCTTTGTTCATTGAATTATACTAAGTTCCTAAAATGGTGTCTGTACATAGTAAGCACTTAATATATACAGTAAAACTTGTGAAAGCAGAAACTAAGATGGAAACCTGTCAGAGAAGAAAAACTCATATATTTTCTACTAAATATTTTCTACTAAAATAAGCAATAGAAAAGTTTTCTGCCCTGTCAAAGCAGAAAACTTGAGAGAGATGGAAAAACAAGGCAGTCCAGTCAAGTTCCAGCTCTCACAATTTTCACTATTTTTTTTGAATGAATGAACCTCAGTGAGCACTTCTCCCAATATCTGAGTGGGCCTGAGGTGCCTCTACTAGTACCCAGGGCTATACTATGGATGGTGCTCCCCTACATGGAATCCCAAACCTCCTTTCCAAATAGGAAAATTGATTTGTCCAAGGCCATGGTGTCAGTGAAGAAGGAAGCAGAGAGCTTCTTCATGGGGGAGAGGAAAATAAGAAATATGATTAACCCCAGAAACTCCAGCAGGCTTTTCCAAAGAGCTGGGCCCTGGGTTAGCACTTTCCATGCTTTATCCCATCTATTCCTTACAATAGCCCTAGAAGTTTGGTCCTTTTACCATCCCAATTTTCAGAGGTGCAGATGGAGGCTCAGGGAGGTGAAGTAACATTCGCAAGACACACAGTTACTAGGTAGCAGAGTCACCACAGTGCTAAGGAGGGGGTAGGGCACCCACCTTTCGGACAGCAGGTCTAGGACCTGTTGGATAATGGAGAAGGACTGGTAGGTACACAGGAAATTGGGGACATAGGAGGGGTCACCGCCCTGGCAGTCAGGCACCAGGTGTTCCTCCAGCTTCTGCAGTGTGCCTCCCTTGACTGTCTGCACCATGACGGTTTCATCCAGTCAGGGCCAACTCGTTTACACACTGAGAGTGGGACATGGAGCGACAGACCGTCTGATGCAGCACCATGAACCTCTAGGAGGGTCAGGGACTGGAGATCAGACTTGGAACTTCAAGCTTTCAGTGAATTGTGGCAAGAAGTGAGACATAAGTGCTTCAAGCAGAAAGATTCTTGGCTTTCAAAATATAATTTGAGGTGGGGAATGATTAAAAATATTAAGATGTTCAACTAATTTTGTTAGCTCAGGATGAACATCTTTGGGACAGACTAGTGTCCACCCCAGCACCTGTCTTCTCACCCTGCCAAGCATGACCTAGGTGTGAAATTATTGTTTGGCCATTTCCTAGATGGGTACTCAGAGACTGAGAGACCAGCAACCCATCCAAGGTGATGCCACCACCAGTAAATGGCAGAGTTGAGATCCCAAGGCCCGACACAGCCAACGGCATCCAGTGGGGCTACGGCTGACAGAGGAGGTGCTTCTCTATAGGTACTGTGGCCATCCTCATACTCATCCCTACCTGTGTCCTACCTGGGGCCCAGGCTCACCCAGCAAGTGTGGGAGCTCCCCCTGGCCAGCCCAACCCTGGAGTCACAGCTCTGGGCAGATATGGGATGTCCCTGGTGGCCATGTCCAAAACTGCTTCCTCCTCTTTCTGCCCCTTCATTCCCTGCTTGTGCATCAGAGGGATCCCAGTCTCTATCTGTCATCACAAGGTGGGGGCAGATGTGCAACGTGACAGTGATAAGGCCTAAGCCAACAGCTGGGGTTCCATAGAACCATAAAATTATGGGACCTTGGCAGGGACAGGGAGGGAGTCCTCCAGTTACTCCCTGGATCCCCCAGCATAAAGGAAACCCCCTTGTTTTAGGAGACAAAGGATCCTCTCACTGGGCAGTCTGGCTGGGGGTTGTATCATAAAGCCTCAGCCAAGTCCACTTAGTCATCGCCACCTTGGTCTCTACAGCCTCTCTCACATCACCCACTGTGCAGGAAAGAAGGGAGGTGGAAGGGAGAGAAGGGGGCCAGGGCACAGAGGTGAAGATATTGACCTCTGAGAGCTGCAGGAGAATCTGGGAGGAGCTAGCCCAGCATAGGTTCATCAGTGGACAGTCAATGACAGGAGTGGAGATCATGAGGTGACTGACCCACACAGGGTGAGCATGGAGTTCTAGAGAAGGGCCAGGTGAAAGTGCTGACTCAGCCTATGACCCCCTGGTGGTGCTTCCCTAAAGCCCTTGACCTACTTATGCTGGGCACTAAAAGGGATCCCGGTGCCCACCATGCTGTATGTTGCATACTCCCCCTCACATCAGTACCCCTGATGCAGAGACTCTGGGGCCTGGGCCTCTTGGCCCCTCCCCCTTTCAGAGGCCTCTGGAGGCCAAAAGACTCCTCTGGAAGTCCATTCCCTCTGACCCAAAATTGCCTTCCCACTCTGGGATTTTTACCAAAAGGAAAACCTCTGAAATAATACTCACTACTGACCCTCTGCCTTCTCTGGGGAGAGAACCAGCCTGTTTTTTGAAAGTTAGCAGGGAAACCGCAGACAAGAGTCTCCAGAGTGGCACCTCCCACTCACACATAGCAAACAGTTCATGCTTTGTGGAGGTCTAGCCTTTCCACCCAAGGAAATTTCTCCTTCTGAAGCAGAGAAACTGAAACAGATGCATGGGAGTTTCTTTACCACTTCATGTATCTCTCCCCTGCTTAGAAAATAACCCCTCCAGGGGAGACAGGCTTCAGAGGCCAAGAGATGTCAGGAGAGCTGCTGTCCACCCTCAGTCAGAGTCCCGACCACCCTGGCATCTCCTCAGAAAAGTCTCTGCCCTGTCCCAAAACTCCACTCCCACTCCATCCCTGCTCCATATGGGGATTGAGTTCCCTGGGTTCCTGCTCAGATTCAGCCTGCTTCCCACAATGGGCCTCAGGAAGCCTGGCCTTTGAAATGAGAACCATTCAAATATCTATAGGTCAGGGAGTTGGGGCAGTTGACATTGGCCAGGTCACCTCTGCCACCCTGGTGCCCCATTACCCTGGCACCCAGCCTGACATATAAGGTCTAGTTGCACCCCCATCCTGGGTCAAATCCAGCCTCATGAACCCAGTGATGATGAAGGTGGTAAGGATGGAGCCAGGGTGGGCCCTCAATAAGTGCTAGCCTTCAAGCAGCTTCATTAGTACCATTACCGTCATCCTCATTTTCATATCTATGCTCCTAAATCTTTCCAGACCACCTGATCTCTCCTTCAGGAATCCTCTCTGACTCCCATCCACCTCTCTCCCCGAATTAATCCTGCTTCATCCCCACAGATTTCTGCCTCATCAGTTCTGTCCTCTTTTCCTCCCTGCCCCTGTTACTGGGACCTCATAGGGACAAGGGATGGCATGGCCTGGGAGAGGGGGTGTGGGGCATCCGAGGTGAGATCACAGTGGTGGCCTAGCCTGGAGTGGCCTGCCCTGAACCACCCTGTCTTACTATTGGGTTCCTCCTGGAAAATGGCCAGAGGATTTAGAGGACAGGGCTGAGCCAACATCTAAAGTGGCAAGAATGGTTCTCACTCTGAGGTTTCCCAAGACCAGAGCCTCAGGATGTGGGAAAGCAGCAAGAAAACATCTTTCTTCTAGAGTATCTCTCCTCAAGTGAGCTGGTTAGGGGGCTGTCTCTAGGATGTGGGTGCTTGGTTACAAAGGTTTCCAAGTTCTGTTTGGCTCTATTGCCAAGGAAGTGAGGTCGCTTCCTGGGGTCCTGTTACTTGGACCTCCTCCTTGGATAAGACCTCCCCAAAGACACTCTGGGCTCCTGACTCCTCACACTTCTCCCCATGCCAGCTCCATGACTGTACACAGTTACGCCAACACAGCCCTCCCCACAACCTCTTATGGAGGCCTGGGTGCAGCCAGGGCCCTGGCTTTGAGGAGACCCAGAGCCATTTCAAACATGGCTCTTCCCTCTTACCAGTTCTTTTACCCAGGATAGATCATTGAGCCTCTCAGGGGCTCCCCATTCTCCCCACCTTCACAGTGGGGATCTCCTAACACCTACATTCTAGGGATATCATCAGGTATTTGTGAGATAATATCTATACAGCCTATGGGTTGGTGTCATGTGTAACTAGCTAATGCACAAACTTAGAGATGGAAGAATTACAAAACAGTGGGAACGAGAAGAAGCATGGAGTACAATTCAAACAGAGCTGGGTTCTGGCAATGTGATCCTGGGAAAGGGACTTTCCATCTTGGTCTCCTTTCCTAGTCTGCACCATGAGGGTAAAATTAAATGAAAATCAGGTATCATCATCATCCTCTATGCTCTAATGGCTTCCTGTTATATTTGGTGTCAGACAAAAGTACCCCATCTCAGACTATGTGTTGGGCAGCGAACCCAATGACTCCCATAATCTCACCTCCTGGACTCCTTTTATATACTCTTCTGTAATCCCCTTGCCTTGATTATGAACTGAACTTAGTGACTCGATTTAAAGAAGAGAATAGGGCAAAATGTGACTTCTGCCTTGCTCTCTTCCTCCTCCTTTTCCTCTTCCTCTGCCTGCCTCCCTTGTATTCCGCACTCTGGAGAAGCAGCTACGATGAGCGAACTGCTCCAAGGAGAGGCCCACATGGAAAAAAGTCAGGGAAGGTCCCAGCCTCAGTCAGAAAGGAACTGAGGCCCTCATCCAACAGTTCACAAGAAACTGACTCCTGCCAATAACACATGAGTGAGCTCGGACACAGTGCTTCCCAGGTGAGCCTCATTTGAGACCTCATGAGAGATCTTGAGGCTGAGAGCTCCAGCTAGTCCATGCCCTGATTCCTGGTGCACAGGAACTGTGAGAGAATCAGTGCTTCTTGTTGTGAGCGACTAAGTTTTGGGTCATGTTGTCACAAAGCAGTAGATAACTACTCCAGTCCATGAGGCCCCAGGGTCTGACCCTGACCTCCTCCTTCCCTCCTTCCTTGCCTCCCAAGCTTGCTTCAGCCACACTGGCTGTCTTTCTAATCTCCTCTTTGGACATTTTTTCCTCTGAGTCTCTGCTCCAGTGATGTCTTCTCCCTGATACACTGTCCCCAGATTCATGCATAGCTGACTTCTGCTTGTCATTCTAGTTGCAGAAAAAATGTCACCTCAGTGAGGCTTCTCAAACCACCCACGTAGCTGCTCCCCCAACCCAGCCGTTCCTCACAGCACCCTGCTTTATTTTCATGGTAGCACTTGCTCTTTTCTTTCATGTGTATTTTCTTTTGTGGTTTGGCCACCATCGCTCTGGAATGTGAATTCTTGGGGGCAAGGACCATGTAGGTTGCTTTCAGCACTGCACCTATGGCCTAACACATCACCTGGAACAGAAATAGTTCTTGGGACACAGTTGCTAAATGAATAAATGAGAGGATCCTGGAGCACCTCCCTGCCTCACCAGCTCATATTGTGGACATAGATGCTAATAACAGGAAGTACAAGTCCAAGGCAGGAGGACTGCTAGAATGACCTCCTAGTAACCCTCTCATGGCTGCAGATGCTCCAGCAAAGCCCAGTGGGCACCAATGGCAGGAGATGCTGCTGCCCTTGATGGCCAACGTTAACACTGTAGCCCCAGGCAGGTAAACCACACCACAAAGCACATACTTCTTTTCAGGTATCCTCAAGGCAGTAGCTCTCCCCACCCCAGCAAGCAAAGGAGAGGGACCTACAGGCTCCATAGGTGGTTTAGGGACCTTGGAACTCCTCTTTGCCCCTTTTTGCCTCCAATGGCCCTGGAGTGTCCATATGAAGTGTCCTCACTACAACCAGGACAAAGACTCTAGGCCCAGTAGAGGCTCAAACAATGACTGGTCTTGTCCCTGGACCTTGGATTCATGATTCAGTGCTCCACCCTGCTCAACTCCAAGACCCATGCAGTATGTTAGTTTGTTATCAAAGAAAATTTCCTTCTTTAAACATTGTTATCATATTTGACGGTAATTCCTACTCCAAGAACTTCTGTGGGAATTTTATTCAAATAGTCTTTAAAACAATTTGGAAGACTGCTCTAATGTCATGATTATGAGTGGATGGACAAGTTTAGTAGAAATGGAGATGACTCCAATGCTGAACAGTTTTTGAAGCAACTCCAAAACCTAAGACTTTATCTAGTTTTGATTTTTCATTATCACCCTTTATTTTCCTTTTCCCAGGCCATATTATTGCTGCCGAGGAAATAGCATGAGAAAAATTTCATTTTGTATCCTTTTTAGCTGAACGAAATTATAAAAATAGTTATTGAAGAAGCCTCTAAAGAAAGCCAAACTACCAACAATCTAGAATCATCAGATATTTAGCCTTTCTGGGGAGTACATACATACATACATATATATATACATATATATATAAAGTAATATATATATTACTTTAGAAGAGGGTTTACAGAACTAATAGTTTCTCATCAAACACTTAGTACACATATTGTTTTATGACAACGGTTAACAACCCCACGACATGTTAACATTCTCCCTTCTTGACCTTGGGTTCCCTATTACTAGCTTTCCTGTCCCTTCCTGCCTTCTAGTCCTTGTCCCTGGGCTGTTGTGCCCCATTAGTCTCATTTTGTTTTATGGGGCTGTCTACTCTTTGGCTGAAGGGTGAACCTCGGGAGTGACTTCATTACTGAGCTAAAAAAGTGTCCAAGAGCCATACTCTCAGGGTTTCTCCAGTCTCTGTCAGGCCAGTAAGTCTGATCTTTTTTTGTGAGTTAGAATTTTGTTCTACTTTTTTCTCCAGCTCTGTTCAGGACCCTCTGTTGTGATCCCTGTCAGAGAAGTCAGTGGTGGTAGCCAGGTACCATCTAGTTGTACTGGACTCAGTCTGGTGGAGGTCATGGTAGTTGTAGTCCATTAGTCCTTTGGACTAATCTTTCCCTAGGGGAGTAAATTTGATGCTAACAGATTCACCTGTGACTATCCAATGTCTTCTTCAACATTCAAAGTGGTGGAATTCTTTATTCAAATAGTTCTTAAGCAAATAGCATACAGATAGTTCCCGACTGATGACAGGGTTCTTACTACTCCGTAGTAAGTGGGCTTTTACGTAAGTTGAATACCTCATTTTTTTTTAAGTTTTCATTATTACTACCTTTTATTATCAGTATCTTTATAAATCCAACCTTTATTTGTCTTTGGGGGTTGGAAACACTGCATGTAAACTTACATATATATTTTAACACATACATACAAAATACACGAATAATAAAAATTTACCCGATGATGAAGAGGAGTTGGACAACAGTTGCATTTTGTCAGTTGGGGTAATAATTCCACTTGTGGAAGGTTATGGATCATCTGGATTATCTCTGGGAATGGGGATGGTGCTTCTAGTCGGAAAATTAGTCAGAGTTGTCTATATGGTCCTTTTTTTTTTCCCCCTTCATATATTTCAAGGTAACATTTCACTGCTTCCTGAATCTTCCTATTGACTTTTGCAAGGCAATCAGCCTTTGGGCCCATGTTTTCAAGTAACTGAAGTCCCTGATTCAGTTTAGAAAAAACTCCAGCTGATCCTTTCACTGTAAAATATTTTGACAACTTCTCTCCTTCCTTTTCCTCATTATTTCTTTCTTCTGTATTTCTTTCCTCTTTAAAATCCATTAAGTCCTGACCTGTAAATTTTTCTTGTTTATGATCTATGGCTGTTCCACATTGGTAACATCAAGTTCTAAATTCAGTGTTCTTGCCACATGGACAATTTTTCTACTGATCTCTTCCATCATATTATCCTGATCAAATTCTTGGAGTGTGTTCACAGAACTCAGCAATTTTTTCCAAATTGCCTGCATGCATTTTCCTGTAACTTCCTCTCAGGAAGAGGCAATGTTCCAGATACACTGAAGAATATTATAATTCTTCCAAAACTTGCACAATTTTTCCATACCTCCATTTGTTGCAGCTATTGCCTGAGAAAATGTAGTTCATAAGTAGTATGCCTTGAAGGTGGCGATTGCACCTTGGTCCATAAGCTGAATCATCAAAGCTGTCATATTGGGAGGTAGATACACCACTTTCACATCTTGATTTAGATCATCTACATGAGGAGGATGTCCTGGGGCATTATCAAGTAACAGCAGAATCTTGAATACTGTTTTTAAGGCAGTAGGTGAGCACTTCTGGGATGAAACAATTTAAAAACTAGTCTTTGAATAACACAGTTGTCACCCAGGCCTGTAGTAGACCAGCAGCTTATTTTCATCAGTATTTCTGGATGCTAGGGGTCTTTCAGAATGATAAACAAGGAAAGATTTTAATTTAAATCCAGCAGCATTTCCTCCAAGCAGCAGCGTGATTCTGTCTTTAAATGCCTTGAAACCAGGCATCGACTTCACCTCTTTGTAAATATTGGTCTATTCTGGCATCCTTTTCCAAAACAAGCCTGTTTTGTCTACATTGAAAATTTGCTCTGGTAGATATTCTTCATCTTGTATTATCTTGTCCAGCCCATTTTTAAATTTTTTGGTAGCTCCAACATCAGCTCTTCCTGCTTCTCTAGTTATACGTACATTATGTAAGCCAAATCTGCATTTGAAGTGATGAATCTAGCCCCTGGTGGCATTAAAGTACTGGATGTAGTCTTCTGCTTGCTGTTCAGGTTTTCAAAGAGGCTGTGTGCTTTCTTTTGAATTGTCAGTAAACTCATAGGAATCCTCTTCTGGATTTGGTCTTCTATCCAAATCATCAAGAGCATCTCCATGTCATGGATTGACCCTTGCCTCTTTGTTAAAATTGTCAGTTACGTCAATCTCTGCTTTAACTACCGCTAAAATCTTATTCCTATCCTTAATGATTGTGGAAAAGTGCTATTTTTTGCCGACTTTCTTTCCATTATCATAGGCCTTAATGATCTTCATCTTTATATCCATGTCTAGAGCCTTCCTTGCCTTCTTTTTTGGATTAGAATTTGACTTCTTTTGCTAGACATATTATTGAGGTTATAAGCCGTGCAGGTGTTACAGTGTGAGAAACTTGAACAACTTGACTTCAAATTAACAACTGATGCTTCTGATGGTATGAATCGCTGAATAAGATTACCCTTTCAGCCTGGTCTACAATGAAGTCAGGGTTAGTGTCATAACAATGTAGTCAGAGTCCTAACTGCTGTCAGGCATGTGTGCAGTTCAATTGTCCTATGTTGTTAGAGTTGAACAATGCCCAACTTTCTATTTGTTATGACTCTCCACACCAACACTATATGGCAGTGCTTTGAACAGTAAATCATAACATTGAACATCTGCGAGTGAACATCTGAGAATGATAACATCAGCAAACTGCACGCTGCAACACTGTATGTAGTACATATTACTAATGATAAGATGTACAAAGAAAAAGGAAGGTCATAAGTGCAGTTTGTCATAACTCGCATACGTTGTAAGTCGAGGACTACCTGTATTTACCTAATTTAATTTATATTGAAATTGGAATTCAGGACTGGAATTTTCCAGAATGGCTGTATAGATTGTCATGTGAGATCTGACAGTTAACTTTAGAAGTAAATGCTTATGGCTTCAGAAACCTAGTTGTCTCTGCCCCATCAATTTACCTGATCCTCTTCTGATAACATATAAGAAGACTGGTAGAAGACATTATTTTTAGGGATTCACTTGGACATTACCTTATAAAAAATAAATTTTGTGGTAATCCTATAATTTCAAGCCAGAATCTGTCAGTACTGATGGACTGTCACCCTGTAGCAGAGCTGAAGCCGGGTATTTAGGTGGCTTTCTGACTGTGGGGTTTAGACCTACTTGGTCCAGTGTCCACTTTTTAGTCCTCTGTAATGTTGGTCTCACTGTTGTACAATAAAATGAGCAAGGTATTTCCCCAGAGTGGGGCTTTCTGAGGCTGCAGCAGGCTTAAAAGCAGAACGTGCACATGTGTTAGATGATAAGTCAAGTAGTATTTGTGGGGTCATGCTCTCTGAGTCTGACAGCATCAAAACAATGCTACAATGCTTGGCAAGAACCTCCTAACAGTATGAAACACTTTCTTTCTGTGACTCTGAATATAGTTACCTCAGCTAGGAGATCCGAATGCAATTAGTAACCATGATATCAATGCGTTTTTCACAAATATAATTCTTTAAAACACTACAATGGTGATTCAGTTGCAGAATTTTCACCTTCCATGAGGGATATCTGGGTTTGATTCCTGGCCAGTGCACCTCACGCACAGCCACCATCCGTCTGTCATTGGAGGCTTGCTTGTTGCTATGATGCTGAACAGGTTTCAGTGGAGCTTCCAGACTAACATGGACCAGGAAGAAAGGCCTGCAATTTACTTCTGAAAAGCAACCGACAAAAACTCTATTGACCACAACTGTCCTATCCCCAACCGATCGTGAGGATGGCACCGAACAGGGCGGTATTTCACTCCATTGTGCATGGGGTTGCCATAAGTCAAGGACCTACTCGGTGGTGGCTAAAAACAACAAAAAAGACACCATAGCCTTCTCCATTCTGGTGCTGTCAGAACTTTTCCCATGATAATTAAATCACCATTAGCAGAAATGTCTTAGAGAGATTAGGAGTAATTAGGAGTAATCCTACATTAGGAAGATTAGGAGTAATCCTACAACTATTGTAATTGAAAGAAGTAAAAAATATATTAGGAAATTATGTACAGGAAGATTTCTAAGTAAGAGACTCAGGGAAATTTTGGATGTTCTGGCAAAGCTCACTCTCTCTCTGACCCTGCATTCTTCTTGTCTCCTGACCTCCTGTTCTTGGGACATAAGCTTGCAGAAGTCTTCAGCCTACAGACTGACCTGCAGATTTTGGATTTGTCAGCCCCTGCAACCATGTGAGCCAGCAGAAGTCTTCAGTCTGCCACCTGACTCATGGATTTAGGACTTGCTAGCCCCCACAAGGAGCCCTGGTGGCACAGTGGTTACGAGCTCAGCTGCTAACCAAAAGTTCGGCAGTTCAAATCCACCAGCCACACTTTGGAAACCATAAGGGACAGTTCTACTCTGTCCTGTAGTATCACTGTGAGTTGGAATCAACTAGACAGTAATGGGGAGGGGGAACACCCACAATTGTGTGAGTCATTTCCTCACAGTTGTGTGACCTATTACCTTAAAGTAAATGTATGTATATTTATATATACACTTCACTGGCTTTGCTCCCCTAGAGAACCCAGACTAAGACGATTGGTATAATATAAACTACTTTCTAAACTGATACAAATGTAAACTAACAAAGAGTTCTTCTCTGTTTTTTTAAAAAATAACTTATTTTTGTTGCTGTTGTTGAAAATATACATGCCAGAAACACACAAATTCAACAATTTCTGCACGTACAATTCAGTGACATTGATTACATAGTTCAAGTTGTGCAACCATTCTCAACCTTCTTTTCTGAATTGTTCCTCCCTCATTAACATAAGCCCACTGACCCCTAAGCTTCCTGTTGAAACTTTTGAGTTGCTGTTGTCCATTTGATCCCATATAGATAGTTTTTTGAAAGATCACAATGCTCAAGTGAGACATTCTTTACTAATTAAACTATTGTTTGGTTTGGAGCCCTGGTGGTGCAGTGGTTAAGAACTCAGCTGATAGCCAAAAGGTCAGCAGTTTGAATCTACCAGCCACTCCTTGGAAACCCTAAAGGGCAGTTCTACTCTGTCCTATATGGTTGCTAGTGTCACTATGAGTTGAAATCGACTTGATGGCAACAGGTTTGTTGGTATTGTTTGGTTTAAGAAAGACTTCAGGGGACATTTTTGGTTTAAGGTTTAAAGATTATTTTAGGGCAATAGTTTCAGGGGTTAATCCAACCTCAATGAGGCCAGAAAGTCTGGATTCCACGGGAATTTGAAATTCTGTTCTGCATTTTCCACCTTTTGATCAGCATTCTTTTATAGAATCTTTGATCAAAACATTTGGTAATGGTAGCCAGACATCATCCAATTCTGGGATCATAACAAAGGGGGCAGTTGTTCATGGAGGCAATTACCACACATTCTATTCCCTCCTCCTATTCCTGACTCTCCTTCTTCCTCTGTTGCTCCAGGCAAATAGAGACCAACTGTAGTACCTTGGATGGCTGCTTGCAAGATTTTAAGACCCCAGGCACTACACTAAAAACTAGGAGGTAGGTCAGAAGTACTATAAAATGATATTAGGTCAATTAACTGGGATGTTCCATGAAACCATGACCCTAAACCTCCAAACAAAGAAATCAAATCTCATGAGATGTTTTGTTTTTCATAAGCAGCCTCAGCAGCTACTCTGTCTTTTATTGTTGTTGTAAATATACATATCACACAACATTTGCTAATTTAACTTTTTACAAGTGTATAACTTATTGACATCAACTATATTTATCAACTGTGTGATCCTTACCCTTAATCAATGTGAATTTTCCGTCACTGAATACAGAAACTCAGTGCTCCATAGCAATAACTCCTCCTTTCCCCCTCTCTCTGACCCTGGTAATCACTAATAAACTTTGGTCTCTATATATTTGCCTGTTCTTGCCTCTTTATATGAGTGAAGTCATGCAATATTTTTCCTTTTTTGATTGACTTATTTCACTCAGCGTAATGTCTTCAAGCTCCATCCATGTTGTAGTATGCATCAGGACTTCACTTCTCTTTCTGTCTGAGTAGTATTCTATCAAATGTACGTACTACATTTTGTTTGCCCCACTCACTTTTTGATGGGCTTTTAGGTTGTTTCCACCTCTTGTCTATTGTGAGCAGTGCTGCGATAAACATTGGTGTACTAGTCTGTTTTTGAGTCTCTGATTTCAAGTCTTTTGGATATGTACCTAGAAGTGGAATTGCCGGTCATATAATAGTTCTATTTTTAATTTTTTGAGGAACCTTCACACTGTTTTCCACCATATCTGTACCATTTTGCATTCCTACCAGCAAAGTATAAGGGTTCCAATTTCTCAATATCCTCACCAGCATTTGTTATTTTCCATTTTTTAAAAACTTAGCCATCGTAATTGAAGTGAAATGGTATCTCATTGTGGTTTTGATTTGTATCTCTCTGACAGCTAATGACACTGAGCATCTTTTTATGTGTTTTGTAACCATTTGAATGTCCTCTTGGTGAAATGCCTATTCAAGTCCTTTTCCCATTTTATGATTGGGTTATTTGTTTTTTTGTTGTTAAGTTGTCAAAGTTATATATATACCTATATATTGTTTATCAGATTTTATCAGAGATATGGTTTCTGAAGATATTCGCCCAATAAGTAGATTGTCTTTTCACTTTTTTGGTGAAGTCTTTTTATGAACAAAATATTTAATTTATTTATTTTGTATTTTGCTGTTTGTAATTTTGTTATTATATCAGATAATCCATTGTTATAAGCTAGGCCCAACAGCCTTGTCCCTGTGTTTTTTCCAGGAATTTTATGGTTTTAGTTTTCACATTTAGGTCTTTAATCAATTTTAAATTTGTTTTTGTGTATGATGTGAAGCATTTATCCTGTTTAATTTTTCTGCATGTGGAAATCCAATTTCCCAACACCATGTATTGAGGAGACTGCTCTTTCCCTATTAAATGGACTTAGCACTTTTGTCAAAAGTCAGTTAACCATAGATGTATGGGTTTATTTCTGGACTCTCAATTCTATACTTTGGTCTATGTGTCTATTATACCAGTACCAGACTGTTTTGCTTACTATAGGTGTACATATGTTTTAAAATCAGAAAGCGTGAGTCCCCCTATTTTGTTCTTCTCCTTCAAAATTGCTATAGCTATTTGGGGACTCTTACCATTCCATATAAAGTTGAGAATTGGTTTTTCCATTTATGTAAAGAAAGTTGTTGGAATTTTGATTGGGGTTGCATTGAATCTATAGATCACTTTGGGTACCGTTGATATCTTAGCAATATTAAGTCTCCAATCCATGAACACGGAACTTCTTTTCATTTAAGTCTTCTTTAATCTCTCTTAGCAGTGTTTTATAATTTTTATTGTATAAGTCTTTCATATCCCTGGTTAAATTTATTGCTAAGTATTTCTTTCTCTTAGAAGTTATTGCAAATGTAACCGTTTCCATTTCCCTTTCCCATTTCTGATTGCTGGTGTATAGAAACTCCAATGATTTTTTTACTGACCTTGTACTCTGCAAATCTACTTAATTCCCTATTAGCTCTGGAAGCTTTCTTATGGATTCTTTGGAATGTACTGTAATATGATATTGTCATCCATGCATAGAGATAATTTTATTTCCTTTCCAATTTGGACAATTTATATTTCTTTTTCTTGTCTTATTAGTTTGGCTAGAACGTCTAACACAATATTGAATAGGAGTGGTGAGAGTAGGCATCCATATCTTGTTCCTGATTTAAAGTGGAAAGTTCTCAATATTTCTCCATTAAGTATCATGTTGGTTGTTAGTTTTTCATATATGCCCTTAATCATTTTGAGGAACATCCCTTATATTCCAATCTTGTTGAGGGTTTTCATCAAGAAAGTGTTTTGGAGACTTCCGGACAATGTGGCACTATAGACAGAAGCACCATGCCATCCCCCCACAGCAAAGAACTGAAAAACTAAGTCAAAAGAGACAAACATCAATCCTGAAACCTTAATCATCAAATGGGGAGATAAACAACTCACCCAAGAACCGAATGGAATAAGAAACTGACAGAGAACAGAGAGCGAGGAGAGATACATGCAGAGGTTCCCTATCAGTAACGCAGCACGGATCTACCATCTTGGACTCCTGTTGGAGATTGGAAAACAGGGAGTATGAGAAAGCAGCTTCATGGAGCTCCCAGCAGGAGACGAAACAATCGTCTCTCATCTCTTCATTCCAATGGCAAGCACCCTTAGTACTCTTTTCTGTTTGTATGTTTTTGGCTCCAGTTCCTCTCTCCTCTCTCTCCTCTTTCACATACCCGTCTTAGCTCCACACAACACAGTCTCTTCCCTCCTTCCTGCCTACCTGCACCATGCAATAAACATGACACCCTCAAGCAGCACAGGCATTGCCTACCAGAACCTGCCCTGCACTGATTCCTGGCCTGCCCTGTCAGCACTAGAATGTGCCACAAACAACCCATCCCAGCAACTCTCCTTCAGCTGGACCTACCCTGCTGTACAATACCTGAGCAATTGATCCTGCCCTTTGGAGAAGGAGGTGAAAAGTATCATGCTCAAAGATGAGCAAACAAAAAAGAACATACAGTCCAACTGCTAAGGCATAACAAAATAAAACAAAAAAGCAAGACAATACAAAAAAATCTACAATCAGTAAAAGAGGAAAATAACTACTGAATGTCCTGAAAACAGCAGACAATATCAAAACATATTAAAAAAAGGACAGGATGGTTCCAGTAGGCATCCAAAATAAAACACCAGATGACTTTCCAGTAGAAGAAAAGACACTAGAACTAGTTGATAAGGAATTCAAATTTCTAATATTCAGAACTACCCAAGAGTTGAAGCAAAAAGCAGACAAAAATGAGGAAAAAATAGACAAATTCATGGAAAAGGCAGAGAAATTCATGGAAAATACAGACAGAAAATGGAAGAATTCAAGAAAATAATACAGGAACAAAATGCCAAAATAAATACACAACTAGAAATCATACAAAAACAACAATTAGAAATCCAAAAGATAAACAAGATTTCAGAAATGGACAGTGTCA
>NW_004443974.1:3426322-3427678 GCF_000243295.1 Trichechus manatus latirostris
TAGTGTCCTTCCTTATCCTTTGTGGTGGATTTTACTTTAAAGTCTATTTTGTTAGAGATTAATATTGCCACTCCTGCTCTTTTTTGAGTGTTGTTTACTTCATATATCTTTCCCATCCTTTGAGTTTTAGTTTGTGTCTTTAAGTCTAAGTTGTGTCTCTTGTAGGCAGCATATAGACAAGTTGTATTTTTTTTATCCAGTCTGCCACTCTCTGTCTCTTTATTGGTGCATTTACTCCATTTACATTCAGGGTAATTATTGATAGGTATGAGTTTAGTGCTGTCATTTTGATGTCTTTTTTTGTGTGTTGTTGAGAGTTTCTTTGTTCCACTTAATTATCAGTGCTGAGTTGTTTTCATTTATGTATTTTCTTTTCATCTTTTTCATTGTTGTTGATTTTGTGTTTGCTGAGTCTTTCTATTTTTCTAGTTTTTTTTATTTTGACTTGTAGGATTATTAATTTCCTTTGTAATATTTTCCCCTATTTTTCTAAGTTTATACCAGTCTTTTATTTCTTTATATTGCTTTGACTTCCTCTGCATAAGAAAAATCTATGTTTACATTTTTTAAGTCCCTCTTTCTGTTTTAATTTTGTTATCATTTACATATTGACATCTGTTTCCCTATTTTCAGTGTTTTAGCTTTGATTTTTTTTGTGACTTCTCTATCTGGCTTGATATCTGGTTGCTCTGTCCTGTATTCTAGTCTTGGGCTGTCATCTGATGTTACTGATTTTCTAATGGGAGAACTCCCTTTATTATTTCTGGTAATTTTGGTTTTGTTTTTGCAAATTCCCTAAACTTCTGTTTATCTGGAAATGCCCTAATTTTGCCATCATATTTGAGAGACAGTTTTGCTGGATATATAATTCTTGACTGGCAGTTGTTTTCCTTCAAGGCTTTCTGTATGTCATCCCATTACCTTCTTGCCTGCATGATTTCTGCTTAGTAGTTCAAGCTTATTTTTATTGATTATCCTTTGTAGATGACTTTTCATTTTTCCCTAGCCACTCTTAAAATTCTCTCTTTATCTTTGGTCTTGGAAAGTTTGATTTTATTATGTCTGGGTGATTTTCTTTTGGGATATACCTTATGTGAGGTTCAAGGAGCATCTTGGATAGATATCTTGTCAGCTTTCAAGATATCAGGGAAGTTTTCTGCCAACAAATTCTCAACAATTCTCTCTGTATTTTCTGTTATCCCCCATCCCCCTCCCCGTTCTGGTACTCCAATCACACGTAGGTTATTCCTCTTGATAGAGTCCCACATAGTTCTTAGGGTTTCTTCATTTTTTAAAAATTCTTTTATCTGATTTTTCCTCTAATAAGTTGGTGTCAAGTGCTTTATCTTCAATCTC
>NW_004443974.1:3428105-3430336 GCF_000243295.1 Trichechus manatus latirostris
CCTAGCTTCTTGTTTTGTTTTGATATGCCCAAATAGGCTGCTCATATGAGCTAGTGTGATTATTGTCACCTTTGAAGCTCTAATGTCGTATCACCAGGTGGTTAGATCTGTTACTAGGTATGTGAACTCAGGAGTCTGCCCACTCTTCCTGTAGGGATTTAGCTCAGGTGCCCAGGTAGATAGCCACCAAGCATGTGGTGTAGGCTCTCACTTATAGTCCTAGACAGGCATGGGTGATTGGCGTAGGCATAAGCATCTGACTGCAGCAGGGGGCCACACTTTGAGCAAGACAGGTGGCTGACAGCTACCCCTAGTGTCCAGGACGAAAGTGTGTCCCTGTTCCCTAAAGCAAGTAGGTGGGTGGGTTTTGCAGTTGGACTATAAGCACCTAATGCTGTTGGCTATAAGGACTGGGGTCACGTCTTATTCATGGGCCCCTCTTGCAGATGGCTAGGTGTAGTGAGTGGAGCCACCTGTCCTCAGGCCTCTGATGTGGGTAGGTGAAGACCCTGCTTAATGGGCAGAGCAGTGTCAAGAAACTGCCACTTCACAACTGAAACCAATTTTAGTTAGGGTTCTGACATATACCTGTTGCACTGCGGTAATGAGGGCATACACTGTTGAGATGGGCTCACACAAGTCTATGCAGGGGGAAAGGCACTCAAAGTCTGTGGATCCCTTATACCTGTGCCTAGGCAAGGGAGCTGTGCCTATCCTGGGTTCTTTGCTTAGGGGAGCCTGCAGTTTATTTTTCCCGTTTGTTAATTTGCTCACTCTCCAAGGCAGGGAGAATGGCTCCTGGAGTGTGATGGATCCTACTTCCGGCCCAGGGGACTCGGCAATTGCTGAAGCTGGTCCCGGACCCAGTGCAGAGCAGGGAGCAGGGAGGTAAATGGGAGAGAGGTTTTTCCCTAAGGGGGGGTGTTTTTGATGTGCGCAGTAAGCCATATGCAAGTACTTATCTTTCGTGGAGGGCTGCTTCTCACTGGTTCTGTGCAGCTGTGTAGACTCTGGCGTGGGTGACTCCCAGTGCCGAAAATACGCCTCCCAAGCTTGGCTGCTTGCCTGTCTCACCACTCACTTGCGAGCTGATCAGGCCTGAAGGGCTCAGGCTCTTGCCGGGTCAGGTCTGGCAACTCCTTGCTGCTTCTGAACCATCTCTCCTTCCCGCTGCCACTCAGTCCAGTTCCTGAACTCAGCCTTTGATGTTCAGGGCTCCCAGATTGCCATATATAATCGAATCAGTTGTTTTTTTAGGTCTTTGTTGTAAGAGGGTCCACTGGAAGCATCTGACCACTCCGCCGTCTTGGGCCCACCTCCCAGCATTGCATGGGTTTGTTGAAACATCTCAATTAGTATTCTGTCAGCTCCTGGGGTTTTGTTTTTTTTGACAATGCCTTTAATGCAGCTTGGACTTCTTCCTTCAGTACCATCAGTTCTTGATCATGTGCTTCCTCTTGAAATGGTTGAACTTTGACCAATTCTTTTTGGTACAATGACTCTGTGTATTCCATTTCCTTGAGCTAAATCTCTCTCTCTCTATATATATATGCTTCACTGGTTTTGCTTCTCTAGAGTACCCTGTCTAAGACATCTCCCATTTTCCTTGGTTGCTTCCTGCATCGTTCAATTTTTTGCCCATAGAATCCTTCAATACTGCAATGCAAGACTTGAATTTTTTCTTCAGTCCTTTCAGCTTGAGAAATGCTGAGCGTATTCTTCCTTTTTAGCTATCTAACTCCAGGTGTTTTGCACATTTCATTATAATAATTTACTTTGTCTTGTCGAACTTCCCTTTAAAGTCTTCTGTTCAACTCTTTTATTTCATCATTTCTTCCTTTTGCTTTAGCTACTCGACGTTCAAAATCAAATTTCTGAGTCCCTTCTGATATCCATTTTGGTTTTTTTCTCTCTTTTATGTCTTTTTTTTTATTGTACTTCAGGTGAAGCTTTACAGAACAAATAGTTTCTCATGAAACAATAGTACACATACTGTTTTATGACATTGGTCAACAACCCCACGACATGTCAACCCCCTCCCTTCTTGAACTTTTTTTTTTGGTGAAAATATACATAACCAAAGATACACCATTTCAAAAATTTCTACACACACAGTTCAGTGACATCAACTATGCTCTTCCAATTGTGTTGCTATTCTCACTTTAGATGAAGGTTTACAGAACAAAATAGTTTCTCATTAAACAGTTAGTACACACGTTGCCCTATGACAA
>NW_004443974.1:3432109-3442927 GCF_000243295.1 Trichechus manatus latirostris
GAGTGATCTGGTGTTTTATTTTGGATGCCTACTGGAACCATCCTGTCCTGTTTTTGTAAATGTTTTGATATTGTCTGCTGTCTTCGGGGCATTCAGTAGTTATTTTTCTCGTTTATTGATTGTAGATTTGTTTGTTTTGTCCCCCCCCCCTTTTTTTTTAATTTGACAATATCTGAGCAGGCGGACTGTGTGTTCTTTGTTGTTTGCTTGTCTGTGGGCACAATACTTTTTGCCTCCTTCTCCAATTGGCAAGGTCAGTCACTCAGACATGGTATCGCAGGGCGGGTCTAGCTGAAGAGGAGTTACTGGGAAGGTTTGTTTGTGGCACTTACTACAGCCACCAGGGCGGGTCAGTAATCAGTGCAGGGTAGGTTCCAGTAGACCATGCCTGTGCTGCTTGGTGATGTGATGTTAAGCACACGGTTCAGGTAGGCAGGATGTAGCAGAGAGATTGTTATGTGTTGAGCTAAGATGGATATGGGAGAGAGGAGAGAGGAACAGGAGCCAAAAACATACAATCAAACGAAAAAGAATGCTAGGGGAGCTCTTGTCATTGGAGTAGAGATGTGAGACTATGAAATGGAAAAAAAGAGGAAGAGGAAGTAAAGAAAAGACAATAATGAGTAAATAATAATCAGAAAGGTTAAAGAACCACAAAGTTCCCAGGGATCCCACCGCTGCAGCTATGAGGTCTGGGGTAGTCACTCTCAGGTGTTGCAGTACAGCCTGGCTAGAAGGCATAGAGGCATACAATGCCAGGTATTCAGGGAACAGAAAGAGAAGGAAGGTATAGAGAGATGAGAAACTGAGTAATGAAGAAAGACAAAAAGGGAAAAAGAGGGAAAAGAAAACAAAACAAATTAAAAGAAAAAAAAGAACAAGAAAGGCCATCCAAAAAACAGAAAAAAAAAATACAACAAAAAAAGAAATGCCCTCAGGGATCCCTCTGCAAGTCTGTGCATGCTGAGGGGGTAGTTCCAAGCCACGCAGCATCGCCTGGCCAGAATGGGCTCCCAACTCAAGAAAAGGAAAAGAAAACAAACAAACAATTCAAAACAAACAAATGAACAAAAGCCCCGGGATCCCACCAGCATGGCAGCCCAGACCGGGAAGCAGCTCCACACTCGAACGGAGCTCCACAGCACCTCAGGAAGAGGCAAAGTTGACGCACGGAGCCAGATATTTGAGCGAAAGGAGGGGAAGGTGGTGAGAGGTAAGGAAGAAATCAAAAGACGTGGAAAAAAGCAACACCAGCAGCCAACAAATGGCACTAGTGAGCCAGCCCATTTGGGTGTGTGGAATCCAAGCAACCGGTGTTTCCTGGTCAAGAGATTGTGGCCACGGGAAGCAGAGGAGGCCAAGTGGGGGTGAAGAAGGGTGGGCGGGTGGGGAAGCGTATGTCGCAAATTACCGGTTGTTTTGTCTCACGCTGTAAGCTCCATGAAGCTGCTTTCTCATACACCCTGTTTGCTGGTCTCCAATAGGAGTCCAAGATGGCAGATCCGCGCTGCTTTAGCTGGTAGGGGACCTCTGCATGAATCTCTCCTCGGTCTCTGTTCTCTGTCAGTTTTCTCACTCCGTTTGATGCTTGGCTGAGTTATCTCTTCATTTGATGTTTTAGGGTTTCAGGATTGTTGTTTTCTCTGTTCAGCTTAGTTTTTTGGATCTTTGCTGTGGAGGGACGGCGTGGTGTTTCTGCCTAGAGCGCCATTTTGCCGGATGTCCTCTGCACCAGAATTTTTGTCAAGCTTCTTTTCCACCCTCTGGCACAAAAACGTCTAACAATAGATCCAGAGTAGTTGCTATTTCTTGCTCACAATCAGCACAATGTCATCAATGTTATGGACCTATGTGATGTCTTATGGAAGATAAAGGTGATAAAATTCCCTGTAGACTAAATTATGACAAAGGGCTGGAGAGTTGATAGACTCATAAGGTAGGACAGTGAAGGTGTATTGCCGGCCTTGCCAGCTGAAGGCATACTGCTCCTGATAGTCTTTACAAACAGGAATCGAGAAAAAGGCATTGGCCAGATCAATAGCTGAGTATCAGGAGATGTATTAATTTGCTCAAGCAATGAAACAACATCTGGAACAGCAGCTGCAATTGGAGTCACCACCTGGTTAAGTTTACAATATTTCACTGTCATTCTCCAAGATCCATCTGTTTCTGCACAGGCCAAACAAGCAAATTTATTAAGGATGTGGTGGTAATCACCATCCCTGAATCCTTCAAGTTCTTGATGGTGGCATTAACCTCTAGGATGCGGTATTGCTTTTGCCTTATTATTGTCCTAGGTAGACCAGTTTTAATGATTTCCACTTGGCCTTTCCTACCATAATAGCCCTCACTCCACATGTCAGAGATCCAGTATAGAGATTCTGCCAGTTTTTCGGTATGTCTATTTAAATTATGCTTTCTGGAACTGGGGAAATCACTACAGGATGGATTCAGGGATCCATTTATCCTGCTGTGAGATGGACCTGAGCTAAGACTCTATTAATAACCTGACCTCCATATGACCCTACACTGACTGGTGGAACACAGTGATGTTTTGGATCTCCTGGAATTTGTGTCACTTCAGGGCCAGTGCCCATAAATCCCCCAAAACTCTCATTATTTCCTTTTCCTTAATGAACAGTCACTCTCATAAAAGGCTGCAGATCTCCCTTGGGGAATGCTGGGAGGAAGATTAACAGTATAAATTTTTGGCAGTGTAGTGGGTCCTTCCTCAAGGGAACAGACCTTCCCTTCATTCAAAGGGTTGTGGGTATGTAACTCACTCAAGGCTGGGAATTGATTGATGGGCTAGGATTCTCTATTTTGGTGATTTAAATTAGACTGCCGTTCACTTGACCTAGAACTCTTTCGCTTATACAGATCAAGTAAATATTTAGTAGGTTTCACATCTATTTCACTCCTAGGGACACCGTCACTAAGTAGCCAATGCCATAAGTCCATAGGAGTCAGGCTATTCTGCTTACTGCTTTGACTCTGCCTTCCATTAAAGTAGCCATGCTTACCTTGTCCTTGGCGATTAAGTGCCACCACTTGGCATCTGTCTCTCCAGTATCCAATCACCCCCTTTGTTGTTAGGTGTCACAATTCAATGAGGGCAGTTCCCACTGTAATATCTGACCTACATAAAAGAGTGATCACAGCAGTCTTCAAGGATGCTGGGGCTCCCCTCACAAATTTATTTCTCACAGTTTTGGTGAAAGGTGTTATACATAAAGTCACCATGAGCTGGAGCCAACTCAATGACAAAGAACAATAAGAACAACATGTGACAAGTGTTTAGAACAAGAGCAGCACACAAATGCACTCAGTAAATAGTAGTGGTTGCTATTGTCTGTGACAATCCCAAATGTTCCAGAAGGAAGGTTGAATACTGAGCAGAAGTTTCTACCATGGTGATTCAATTATGACTTTGGCATTTAGATTTAATTAATGAAAATCCAAAGCTTATATAATTTTAACTTCCAGCCAAAAAAGTGCATAATATTCAAGATAAAATCCAGTATATTCTGAATTTTTTCATTGCTTATATATGACATACCAGTTTGAAACCACTCTTCTGAAGAAAATGTTCAAAACAGAGGTTGTCACAGCCAAATAGACATTTTATATGATTTCTGTTTCCAAATGCTAGCCATAGAAAAGACTGGAGTGCATCTGAGACAAGTGCTAACACATTGTCCTGATCTGTTAACCATGGTTTAAGGTAGTTAGCTGTCTGGTAAATAACCACATGTGTTCCTTGGCACAAGCACATTCCACAGCTTCTGATAAGTGATAAATGGAACATTTTCGCATTCTGAGAAAATTTTTTTCTTCCACCTATCACCTATATTGACAGAGCACTCTTGACTTTGAGCCAGAGGCTTAGAACCAATTTTAAACAACTCATTCAGCAAAGATAGAATCAAGTTTTCCTCCTGCGACAAAGAGAACTCTGCTTTCATAAATATCTGAACCAGCACCTTATGAGGTAGACAGGATGTCTTCATTACTCAGAAAACACAAGCATCTTAATGATAACTTGACCTCTCATAAATATTATGGCTCCCTAAATTTGACAGTCTCTAGTTTCTCACAGTATAATTGTTCTTAGAAAGTAAAGTGGTCACATTATGAGAAAGATTACCCACACTTTTGTGTTTCTACATGAGGTTGGTTATTTAGGTTGCTTAGTTTCTTTGACCTCTGTGTTCACTCATTTGCTCAAAGTACAGAGTAACAGAAGTGAAATGTCAAAATGTAAGGTAGGCAAATATTGAAACAATATCATTGTGTTGAGCTTATGTACAAGTTTCCTATAGCTGCCACAGCAAATTACAAAATTGAGTGGTTTAAAACAACAGATTTATTTTCTCACAGTTCAGGAGGCCAGAAGTCTGAAATCAAGTTTGTGATAATTTTTTATTGAAGCCCTTAGGAAACTAATACATATCCCTATACTACTCTGTTTTGTTCCTCTATATTACTCTAGCTTTGACCATTGGAAGTTTTCAGTTGGATACTGTATCTCTTTGACATACCCCCCATCATTGTGGGTTTATTTGTTTGTTTGAGCATGTCCTCACTTTTTGGGACTACAAGATGCTCCAGGCTCATCTTGTATATTGCATGCTTTACTGGAAAATGGCATTAGAAACCAAGATCTGGGAGCTAGGTGTGCTCATTGCTACTGGGTGGTATTGCTTCTAGGCCCTCTCCTTTTACAGAGCGAGGAAATATATGTGTGTATGTTAAACCGTGTATGTATACATATCTATAAGTATTTCTACATGTAAACATCTGTACCTACATTAAGCTAAACATTACTTCTTACAGATGTCTCCAACTCTAATCCATTACCTCATGGATCATTTTAGTCTCCTTCCCTTGCTTATCTATAATTTCCCACTCCTACATAAAGAAATCTGGCTCCCACAACCCATCATCTATTTTCTTAATTTTTCTATTCTGGTTTATATTTATAGCAATATCAGAATTGTAATCCCATAACCTTGTACCCTGTGGGAAACAAGTTTAACAACTAGAGTATAGTGCTTATGTACAGTTCTTTTTACCATTAGTCTCACCAAAAAACCCATTGCTGTTGAGTTGATTCCAACCAATGGTGACCCCATGTGTTACAGAGTAAAACTGTGCTTCACAGGGTTTTTTTGGCTGTAATCTTTATGGAAGCAGATCACCAGGCTTTCTTCCACAGCTCCACCAGTTGGGTTCGAACCTCCAACTTTTAGGTTAGTAGTTGAGTGCAAACTCAGGGACCTTCAGACTCCGCTCATTTCCAAAGTTACTTAGGTCAGCACCTTTCCCCCCTACTCCTTTAGTGAGGTTATATTCATACATTTCCAATACAGTTATTCTTTTGTCACAGTCTGCATTTCTTCCTGGATCTTCCAACCTCCTAAATTATTGTTTTTTAATTGCATACAATAAGGTTCACTCTTTCAGCTGTAAAGTTCTACGGGTTTTGATAAATGCGTAATGTCGTGTATCTACCATTATAGTACCATGCAGAATTGTTTCACCACCTTAAAAATCCTCTGTGATTCAACTATTCAACCCTCTACTTCCCCATCCCCTGGGGACAACTGATCTTTTTACTGTCTATATAGTTTTGACTTTTCCAGAATGTCATATAGTTGGAAACATACAGTATGTAGCCTTTTCAGACTGGCTTCTGTCACTTAGCAATACACATTTAAGGTTCATCCATGTCTTTTTTGTGGTTTGATAGCTCATTTCTTTTTATCATTGAACAATATTCCCTTGTATGGATGTACTACAGTTTGTCTACCTGTTGAAGGGCACCTTGGTTGCTTCCAGTTTTGGGCCACTATAAATAAAGCTGCTATAAACATTCATGTGCAAGTTTTCGTGTGAACATAAGCTTACAAATCAGTTGGGTGGCTTGAAGGAGCAAGATTGCTGGATTGTATGGTAAGGCTATGTTTAGGTTTGTAAGAAAGAAGAGGGATTATTTTTAAGATAACTCCCAGTACCAATGTTTTGATTCTACAAGAATATAGCTTTACCTCCGTTCTATAGCAATGGTTAATAATGGTAAAATTCAGAATGTGAATGTGGGATACTGAAAATAAACAAAGGTATACCATATTAGCACATTTTTTTCCAGAGTATTCTACTCAGTGAGTTAACACTTTATCTCAACCAACTCATTTGGAATTAACAACAAATCCACATGGTAAAAAAGGTGCTGATCTGTGTAACAATCACCTTAGAGACATCAAAGATATCAGTGCATTTTCATGCTAATAGTCATTAAGAAGTAATTTTCTTTCTCAGTGTTTCAGGGCAATATTCATTGACCTTCATTCAGTGTGTCATGCTTATTCTAGAAATTACAGTGCTACATAGCCGTGTGACAGCAGCTCAGTGGTTTTTAACTCTGGCAAAATGCAGGCTGACTCTTAAAATTGAGACAATTTATTGACAAAATTTGGAATTTTCTAAAAATTCCTTATTTTGATTATACACACTTGTTTAAATTCTAATTAAAGAATGTAGTCTACAAGACAAATCTTTTGAGTTTCATTAGGTACTTTAATTTTTCACTACCAATTTTCAAATTAACATTTATCACAAATTTAATACAGACTAGATTTACCAAGAGAATAGTAGAAAAGCACTCATAAAAAAGTGACTCTCAGCAAATGATTTTTCTTTCAAGGAACACTCAGAAAGGCCCAGCAGGAAAACCCTCACTTCTCCCAATCAGGACTGTAACTCCATTTCCTGCAACAACTAAGCTTTGGAGTGACAAAAATATCTGTTATCACAAGGACTAAGGCTTCCAGGAAAAAAACTCCTGTGGCACCTGCCTACCCATGTTCCCACGGTAAGTCTAAGGGAAATAAAGGCAGAAGAAAGAATTAGGCTTACTCACAAAATGAAATCTCTCATATTGTTGCTTATACCTTCTTATCTTATACAGGAAAATTGAAAGCTATGGAGGTTAGGACTAGGTAGTTAATAGCAGAACCTGAGCTCTAATTCCTAATCCACTGCCCATTATCCTTCAAAGGAAAGATTATTGTATATTGGTAAGGATTGTTTGGCCTGTATATAGAAAATTAAATCATTTACATATCCATTCCAAAATTTAATTGATTGTACAGCATACTAGAAACTGTGCTAGGCTCTGAGGAAATACAAATGATGTGTAAGACTCACATCTGCACTCAAATAGCATTTATTTGTATGGAAGGGGTTAATGGGAAAAAGACTGGAACTGTTTCCAAATATTTCTAGTACAAGATAGTTTAATATAACTATTGAATGAATGAAACAAAAAAGTACCATAGGCAGACTGAGGATAAAGTATTTCCTGTTGGAATGATGAATAAGGTTAAAATTCCCACAACTGGGTAATGTCCAACAAGGGAGCCATACATTTCTTAACAAAAGCCACTAAGCCCCAATACCAAAATGTCAATTCCATTTGAAAGAGAAACTTCATAAATGAAGCATTCAGTTTATATAGAAAGGTAACTATGTTAATATGGGATACCTGATTTAATATGGGATATCCTATTAAAGGCCCCACTGTTAAAATTACCCTTGACATTTATCTATCAACTGGACAGTGCTACCAATCAGATTGTGGTATTAGCATTCTTGTTTGATGACGGTTGTTCTCGCTCTCTCTCCTATATATATACAGCAGGGTCGGTATGAGTCAGAACAGACTCGATGGCAATGTTTTGTTTTGTTTTTATATAGGAGGAGCCCTGGTGGTGCAGTGGTTAAGCCCTTGGCTGCTAACCCAAAGGTCAGCAGTTAGAAACCACCAGTCGCTCTGCAAGTGAAAGATGTCACAATCTGCTTCCGTAAAGATTACAACCCTGGAAACCCTGTGGGACAGTTGTACTCTGTTCTGTGGGGTCGCTATGAGTCAGAATCGTCTTGACGGCAAAGGGTTTTGGTTTTTTTTGGTTATATATATAACCAATCAATCCAATCTGAGTGGGTGTGTATATGTATATATATGCCACATATATATGTGTGTGTGTATGTGTATATATATATATATATATATATATATATATATATATATATACGTACATATGTATGTAATTTTTTTGTTGTTGGTGGTTTTTTTTTTAACCAAATGATATAGGTTCAAGTTTCTATTAGTTTCCTAGTCTGGCAAAATACCACGAAATGGATGGCTTACAACAGAAACTTATTATCTCACGGTTCTGGAAGCTGTTGTTGTTGTTAGGTGCCGTTGAGGCCATTCCGACTCATAGTGACCCTATGTACAACAGAACAGAACTTTGTCCACTCCTGTGCCATCCTCACAATCTTTATGTTTGAGCTCATTGTTGCAGCCACTGTGTCAATCCAACTCTTTGAAGATCTTCTTTTTTGCTGACCCTCTACTTGACCAAGCATGATGTCCTTCTCCAGCAACTGGTCCCTCCTGATAACATGTCCAAAGTACGTGAGACAAAGTCTCGCCATCCTCGCTTCGAAGTAACATTCTGACTGTACTTCTTCCAAGACAGATTTGTTTGTTCTTCTGGCAGTCCATTGTATATTCAATATTCTTCACCAACAACATAATTCAAATGCATCAATTCTTCTTTGGTCTTCCTTATTCATTGTCCAGATTTCATTTGCTTATGAGGTGATTGCAAATATCATGGCCTGGATCAGGCACAACTTAGTGACTGGAAGGTAGAAGTCTGAATTCAGTATGTTGGCAGAGCCATGTTCCCTCTCAAGACTCTAGGGTAAGATCCTTTCTCGTCTCTCCCAGCTTCTAGTAGACCATGGGTTCCTTGGCTTGTAGATGCGTTTTCACATGGCTGTCTCCCCTCTATGTGTCTCTGTGTCTATGTCTCTTCTCCTCTTTTATAGAACACTACTCAGATTGGATTAAGATCCATCCTACTCTAGTATGACCTTATGTTAACTAGTAGCATTTTAAAAGACTCTTTTTCCAAATAAGGTCAGGTTCACAGGTACAGGGGTTAGGACTTCAGCATATCTTTTTCGGGGACACAATTCAATCCATATCAAGGTTATTTTAATCATTTCTAAATCATTTACTGATGTTTAGTGTTTTTTACACACAGCATTAAGTTTCTCTGCTCATTGCTGGGTTTCTGGTGCAGTACTTTGTTGTAGTGAAGGAATGGCTGGAAGTGCTGCTAATGAAAGTCTGCTCCTGGATACTAGTGTTTCCCACATGTCCTGCAGCCCTGCCAACGGTGCCTCCACTGATGCCTTAGCCTGCTGCCTTATCCACAGCCTCTATCCATGGCAGAGACCCATGTGGGGGTGGAAGGATAACAACCACCAGAGTGCTACCACCTCCATCTCTGTCCACTCTGCAGCCACTGTGGCTGCCTCCATTTATGCCAACTCAGCAGCCTCTGCTGGGGATGTCATGTGTTTATATTCTACCAAGTGGTATGGAAGTATTTTCAGATTTTGTGCTTTCACATTGGGTTATCAGTTTGAGCATGTGTGTGTACATATGCATATTATAAAATAAATGATTCTATGCATTTTAGTTACAGCCTCTCTTGTGGAGAATAATTGAAATAATCCCCCGTCACACACATATATATCTATCAACAGACTTAAAAAAATCCCTCTAAACTACATTCCAAACATTTTGGGTTGTACAGAGATAACTTTAAACCCTCTAAACCCCCACATTCCTCTTCTGTAGAGGTTTCGTGACCTTGCACAGGTAATCTAGTCAGGTAATGTAATATTCCCAACAATCATTAATTCACACAGAGTAAGTTTCCATTACTGTGAGAACAAATAATTGAGGTCTTTAATGTGTTGTTCAGCCTATTAAATTTTATATAATTTTATATAATTTGCCTTGTGAAATATATTTACCATTGTGTCAAAAAAGTGCATATCAATTTTAAGTATTTCTGATTTGTAGCCCCAAAACTCAGACACTCTAATTTTTTCCCCCAAACTTTTTATTTTGGAAAACTTCAATCCTATGAAAATTTAAAAGAATAGTACAGTGAACATCCATATGCCTTCACCTAGCTTCACTAATTGTTAACATTATACCACATTTGCTTGATCTATTGCTCTTTTTATTCTTTTTTCTGCAATATTTAAAAGTAAGTTGCAGGCACCATGACTTCACCCCTAAATAGTTCAGTATGTCTCCCAGGAGCATAACCATAAAACCATTATCATCCTCAAAAAATTTAACACCAGTACCATAACATTATCTATTATATAGTCCTTATTCAAATTTCCCCAATTGCCAAACAAAATCTTGATAGCTTTTTAAAAATCCAAGATGATCCAATCAAGTATCATCCATTGTACCTTGTTATATTTCTTTTGTTTTCCTCATTCTGGAACACTCTCCCTATCTTTTCATTGTCTTTCATGACAATTGAACTTTTTTCAAGAGCACAGATTAAGATGATATTGTGTAGAGAACATTTTCTGCAGTTCAGGTTTAACTGTTTTGGCAAGAACCCAACCTAGTTGATGAGGTGTACTTCCCATTGTATCATATCAGGAGGCATGTGATGTCAGTATGGCCCATTGGTGATGCCACTTGGTTAAGACAGAGTTTAGCAAATCTTTCCATTGTAAAGGTATCTCTTCCCCTTTCAGTAATGGGGAAATATGTTGAGACTGTGACTAAACTGTTCCCTTGCAAACTTTCACCCACTGGCTTTAGCATCCACAGATGATCTTTACCTGAATCAGTTATTACAATGGTGGTTGCAAAATGATGATTCTCTACTTCTGTCATATCTTCTATGTTTGTTAGCTGCCCTT
>NW_004443974.1:3443027-3447350 GCF_000243295.1 Trichechus manatus latirostris
TTCTAGCCTAATTGCTCTGGCTAGGACCTCCAGCACAATGTTGAATAAGAGTGGTGATAAAGGGCATCCTTGTCTGGTTCTCTTTCTCAAGGAGAATTCTTTCAGACTCTTTCCATTTAGGATGATGTTGGCTGTTGGCTTTATATAAATGCCCTTAATTATATTGAGGACTTTCCCTTCTATTCCTATTTTGTTGAGAGTTTTTATCATGAATGGGTGTTGGACTTTGTTAAATACCTTTTCTGCATTGATTGATAAGATCATGTGGTTCTTGTCTTTTGTTTTATTTACGTGATGGATTACATTGATTGTTTTTCTAATGTTGAACCATCCCTACATACCTGGTACAAATCCCACTTGATCATGGTGAATTATTTTTTTGATATGTTGTTGAATTCTATTGACTAGAGTTTTGTTGAGGGTTTTTGCGTCAATGTTCATGAGGGATATTAGTCTGTAATTTTCTTTTTTTGCAGTGTCTTTACCTGGTTTTGGTATGAGGGTTATGCTGGCTTCACAAAATGAGTTTGGGAGTATTCCATCCTTTCCTATGCTCTGAAATACCTTTAGTAGTAGTGGTGTTAACTCTTCTCTGAAAGTTTGGGAGAATTTTCCAGTGAACCCATCCCGGCCAGGGCTTTTTTTTTGTTGGGAGTTTTTAAATTACCTTTTCAATCTCTTATTTTGTTATGGGTTTATTTGTTGTTCTACCTCTGTTTGTGTTAGTTCAGGTAAGTAGTGAGCAGACACTCTAATTTGATAACAGATTATAGAAGTAGATTTCTATACTTTTGTTTCTTCTCTTTCTTTCTTTTTTTCTTTTAGTGCACAAGAATATAAGCCCTGGAACAGTTAAATAACATTTTCAAAGTAGAAAATGGAAACAAACAAACAAAATTGCTATCAAGCCAATTCCAACTCATAGTGACCATATAGGAAAGAGTAGAACTGCTCTGTAGAGTTCCCAGGCTGTAAATCTTTACAGAAGCAGATTGCCATGTCTTTCTCCTGCAGAGCCACTGGTGGGTTTGAATTGCCAACCTTTCAGTTAGCAGCTGAGCACTTAACCACTGCACAACCAGGGCTCCTCTGCAGTAAATGGAGGGGTTTTAAAACCCAAATTTCTCTGGCTCCCAAAACCATGATCTTTCAACTTTCTCACAATGTTGTTAGTGATAATATTTGTATAACGTTGTTACAACAATATTTATGGATCTGAGATAATATCCAATGACAAATTTACTATTTACCACAAACTATTACAATATCCATATCTAAGAGAAATTTGATTTTTTTCAGTGGGTAGTTAGATTTCTTGACTGCTGCTTCCATGGGTGTTGCACCTAACCCAAGCCAGGGTGTTTTCAATTGCATCATATGCATGCGAAAGCTGGACAATGAATAAGAGAGACCAAAGAAGAATTGATGCCTTTGAATTACTTTGTTGGCAAAGAATATTGAATATACCATGGACTGCCAAAAGAATGAACAAATTTTTCTTGCAAGCAGTACAGGATGCTCATTAGAAGCAAGGATGCTCATTAGAAGCAAGGATGGCAAGACTTCATCTCACGTACTTTGGACATGTTATCAGGAGGGATCAGTTCCTGGAGAAGGACATTATACTTGGTAAAGTGGAGGGTCAGCAAAAAAGAGGAAGACCCTCAACTAGATGGATTGACACAGTGGCTTCCGAGAATGGGCTCAAGCAAAACAACAATCATGAGGGTGGGTCAGGACCGGGCAGTGTTTTGTTCTGTTGTACATAGGGTCGCTATGAGTTGGAAGCGACTTGACGGCACCTAACAACAACAACAAAGAGAAATTTAGGAGTCCCTGGGTAGCACAAATGGTTAAATACTTGGCTACTAATGGGAAAGTTAGCAGTTCAAAACCACACAGTAACCTCAGAAAACTGTCCTGGCAATCTACTTGCAAAAGGTCACAGCCTTGAAAACCCTATGAAGGGCAGCTCTACTCTGAAACACATGAGGTTTACGTGATTCAAAGTCAGTAGTAACTAGTGCTAATTAAGAGAAACTTAGGAAAAAAGGCCAGTGAAAACCCTATAGATCACAGTGGTCCAATCTGCAACTTATCATGGGGATGCTGCAGGATCAGGCAGCATTTTATTCTGTTGTGCAGGGGTCACCATGAGTCAGGGGTCAACTCAACAGCAGCTAACAACAAGAGACACTTAATTCTGTGTCCTTATAATGTTTCTACATTTATTGCCTATTCTTATTGCTTATAAATTCATAGCAGCATTATCTGCTACTACTCTATAGTCTTTTTAGTTATGTTCATTTTCTGCTGTTTACAGTCTAGCACTGTCTGGAGGATAAAAGGGGATCTAAGATCAGTGTCTTACAAGCCTTGTTCTTATATATTACTATCCTGTAGAGTATATGTGAATTAGATAGCTGACAAGGTTTGGAAGAGAGGCTAAATATGCTCAAGATGATTCTTTTCAACACGGAGAGGAGGAGTTTTTCCCATCTGCAGTGTGGAGAGGTGAACACGGAGATTTTGAGTAAAGGAACTGCATTCTACCTCTGTGTGTTGCGGCTAGTATTGCTGTATAACAAACCGATGCAGAACAGAGCAGCGTAAAACAACAATTTTATTATGTTTACTGATTCATGGATCAGGAATTTGGACAGCAAGGATGGCATGCCTGGCTTCACAATGTCTGGGTTCTCAGCTGGGAAGACTCAAATGTTGGGAGTGACTCTAGGGCTAAGAGCTGGAATTACCTAGAAGTATCCTCACTGACTCGTTGGGCAGCTGGTGCCAGCTGTTAGCTGGGACCTCAGCAAAGCTATTGCCTTTCCACATGGCATCTCCAGGTGGTGTCTCTGCAGGGGCTTGGTTGGGTTTCCTCACAAAATGGCAGCTAGGTTCTAAGAGCAAGCATCCCAAGACAGCAAGGCAGAAGCACATGGTGTTTCTATGATTTAGTCTTATAACTCATCTAGCATCATTTGCAGTATACTCTGCAGACTGAAACAGTAACAAAAGTCTATTCAAGTTCAAGGGGAAGGGCATAGACCCAGCACTAGATGAGAGGAGTGCCAAGCTCACAATGTACAAAAATCAGGTGGGATGAAAGATATCATTGTGTCATCTTTGAAAAATGCAGCCTGCTACAATGAGTCAGATCTTAAAAATATGCTTTTATTATTTTATAAGCTATGTAAACATGAAAAGAATGAATGATTTGGGACTATTTACCAGTTACGTTGCCCATACCACAGGCCTCCTCCTAGACACCAGTGCAATTTGAACATATGTTCATTCTTTAGGAGTGGATTTTTACTTTTTCTGTATTCATCTGATACAGAAAGTGTGATGCAATGCAGTTCATACCTTATCCATTGATTGCCAATCTTTAGGATCTGTTCCATAGTAATAGCGAGAGAGATGGCTTGCAAGGCCTTCTTGAGTAGATGTAGCCAGGAAAACTCAGCTCAACATGCAGCTGCAACCACAAAACACCAAAGCCTAACAATGGCTGAAAACTTTGGCTTAAAAATTTCAGGAATAAAGCCAACGCTGGCCCACAATTGTTCTTATTCCCTGAAAAAAGAATTGCTTATTTGTTTGTCTTTGGATAGAGGGTATTGTCTGAATTCTTCATTAGATTTGAACTAATATTTGACCCACATAATCTGAAACAGTTTTCCACAAGTCAAATACATTTTGCCTGAGTATTGATATAAATGGAAATATCTTCCTTCTGGAAAAATGTAGACCTTAGAAACAAATACTAATATACAGAGGGACAATTTCAAAATATGACTTAAGGGAAAAGCTGAGCTCTATGTTTAAATCTGAAAGAAAACTTGGAAAAAGCATCATGAAATTAAGGAAGCATAGCTGGCAAAGGACCTCCAGAGGATCATTTTATCATACCATACTGTGTTCATCTAAGCAGAACTCCAAAATGAAAACAGTTTGTAGAAAGATATCTTCGAATTTACAACAACAAAATTCACCAGTTAAAAAAAAAAATCCAGTCAGTAGTTACTGGTACGTTATTCCTCAAATTATCTCACAGAACATGAACACTCTTAACTGTCACTCAAATGGAAACATGCTCAAGTTGGCATGTGTGACATTTTTGCATGTGTGTTATGGATTGCATTGTGTCCCCCAAAAAAGATGTGTGGAAGATCTAACCCCTGCACCTATGAACATGATCTTGTTTGGAAATAGGGTCTTTGAATATGTTATTAGTTAAGTTAAAAAGAGTTCATATCACTGCTCTGACCAGGATCACAACAGAAGGTTCTGGACAGAGCTGGAGAAGGATGTAGAGCA
>NW_004443974.1:3447768-3449395 GCF_000243295.1 Trichechus manatus latirostris
CCAATGTCATAAAACAACATGTGTACTACTGTTTCATGAGAAACTATTTGTTCTGTAAGCCTTCACCTGAAGTACAATAAAAAAAAAAAAAAAAAAAAAAAGAGTTCATATCAGAGTACAGTGGGTCCTAATCCATCTGAATAGTATCCTATAAAAGAGAAGAAACACAAAGAGGGACGAACACCATATGATGATGGAGTTATGCTGCTGCTGCAAGCCAAGAAACACTTGGCTACCAGAAGACCAGAGACGCAAGAAGAGATCTTCCCCTAGAGTCTTCAGAAAGGCCATGGCCCTACAGACACACTGAATTTGGACTACTAGCCTCCAAAACTGTAACACAATAAATTTCTGTTCTTACACTCCTCCAGTTTATGGTATTTTGTTATGGCAGCTCTAGGAAACTAATACAGTATAGTTACAAGAAAGAATGTCAGAAACTTCTCTCTTGTATACAGACCAAAGGTGTACTATTTTGTGTCTTTTTCCCTCATGTCTCTGCCCCATAATCTTTTCTCCATGCCAGTCACATGCCTGGATCTGAAGTCCTCAAAATGGTGTCTAATTTAGACCTGTTGGTCACCAGATAAACATTGGTGCAGATAGCCTCCACATGACAAAGACTTGTGTGTTTAAGAGCCCACCTTTATGGAACACAAAGAAAAGCATTAATTTTGTTATCAGAGAAAAGTGGTTGCTGTACTTGGTGTTCTGGTGTTAACGGTGCCATTTTTAGTGTTTTTAGTTCCAACAGCTTTAAATACTCATTTTTTTTCTTAACACATATGTCACCTTGTATTATTTATAAAATGTTGTCAGTGTTAGAACTCTTCAAAAGTGTTATTTCTGTGGCTCATGTATTAAATTCTACTTACTGATTTTAAAAATATTCTGTTCCCTTTTATTAATAAAAAATTTGTAAATTTGGATACTAATTGCTATTTAAAATTAATACTCAGGAAATTATAAATATTTATAGTGTGGGTTTTCTTCTTGGCAATACACAAATCCAGAGCCCGTTTCCCAGAACAGAAGGAGAGAAGTGACACAGACTGTCAGAACGCCATGTCCCCTGAGCCTGTTGCAGTCTGTGCTAATGAGATTCTCCACTCATTGTCACACCACTGCTCACCTTCCATCTCCACCTGCAAATCTGTCTGAGAGGTACATTTCTGTGTTGCTGTCTGCAGGTTTCTATTCCTCATGGCTCTACCATATTTTTTTTTTTTCCCTTTTCCTTCTCTATAGCCACTGAAGCAAGGGTGAAAGTTTGACTAGATGGATACTTGTAGACAGCCATGGTTTGTCTTTCTCCATCATCGCTTTTCCTTTACTTTATAATAGATTCTCTCTTTCCAGTGGAAACCCATTCCATGAGGTGCAACGAAAACTAATTCTTCCTGACGCTTACCTCCAAACACACACGTGAGCATGCTTGCGTGTGCAAACACACACATATACACACACGAAAGTAGTAGAAACACATTATGGAAACCTGACCAAATGGAGTACTGCATCCCCCAGCAATAATGATTGGTTCGAGGGGAAACCAGCACAACTTGTACAAGGAAAGGTCATGGAAGCTCCATAGACACATCCAAACTCCCTGAGGGACTGAATTGCTGGG
>NW_004443974.1:3450123-3478425 GCF_000243295.1 Trichechus manatus latirostris
GTTAACCAATGTCATAAAACAATATGTGTACTACTGTTTCATGAGAAATTATTTGTTCTGTAAGCCTTCACCTGAAGTACAATAAAAAAAATAATAATAATGATTGGTTCAGGGATAGGTCAATAAGAATCTCTTCCTTGGATATTTGGGTGTTGGAGAAGAGAGGGTTTCTTTGTTGGTCAGGTATCATGAGCTGTATGGATCTTGTGAACCTGGAGCTGCCAGTGTCACACTTAGAAAGAGATTGCCTGAAAATGAGGTAACACAGAAGACACACGAACAAAGAAATTAAAAGAGAAACAGAGCCTGAAATAATCGTTTGAGTACTGACTCCAACCATGTCTGCCATCTGAGACATTCAGCAACCTGAGCTGAACTGCAGATGAAGCCCCATGCTTCTCTACAGCTGAGAACATGATTATGTCCGTCCTTTGCATTCCAAGTACAAACCCTCACTGGCAGGAGGGATTAATCAGTGATCAAAAAGAAGTCAGCTTGTGAGGAACGAGTAATTTTAGTTTTGGAGAAGTTAAAAAAAAAAGCCCTAGAACTAGGCTTCACCCAATTTTGGAAGACAAGAGACCTGTGTTTTATCATGTTAGAACACTCAGGCCTTCTTCATAGCATGTAGTAATGTCCAAGTTTCATTCTGCAATTACTGATGGGAAGGAGATGAGTTCTGTCCTCACTACATGCTAGATCTCATTTGTCCACATCCATCACCTGTAATGTGAAGCAGCCCTAGGAATCACAGAGTCATGGAACTTTAGAATTAAAGAAATCATAGAAATAATTGAATCCAATGTTTTTGTAGTGAGACTGAGAATAATAAAGATGTTGACTATTATCAAGTACTTACTATAATTGTATGAGGCTAATATTTCTATGTGGTAGATATTATTGTTGTCAATAATTTACAGAGGAAATTATAGTGCTGAAAGGGTATCGTCTTGCACAATATCACAATCTAAGTGGTGGACCTGGTTTTCGAAATCAGATAGTCTAATTCTCAAGTCTATATTACATTGTATCTTCCCAATCTCATTTGTTGCAGCTCACAAACCTCCCACGAACAGTGACTCTGAGAATTCCCATCATTTTGCATGTAGTAATCACATTTTTCTACCTATGCAATCTACTAAGTGGCTGTCTTAGTTATCTAGTGCTGCTATAACAGAAATACCATTAAGTGGATGACTTTAACAAATAGAAATTTATTCTCTCACAGTCTAGTAGGATAGAAGTCCGAATTCAGGGTGCCAGCTCCAGGGGAAGGTTTTCTCTGTTGGCTCTGGAGGAAGGTCCTTGTCATCAATCTTCTTTTGGTCTAGGAGCTTCTCAGGCACAGGGACCCCAGGTCCAAAGTAGATGTGCTATTCCCCTAGCTCTTGCTTCTTGGTGGTATGAAGTTCCCCTGTCTCTCTGCTCACTTCTTTCCTTTATATCTCAAAAGAGATTGGCTTAAATTGTAGATTAATCTTGTAGATTGAGTTTACATATCTGCCACTAATCCCATCTCATTAACATCATAGAGATAATAGGATTTACAACACATAGGGAAATCACATCAGATGACAAAATGGTGGACAACCATTCAATACTGAGAATCATGACCTAGCCAGGTTAACAGATACTTTTGGGGGACACAATTCAATTCATGACCGTGGCCTTGGCAAATTTACTTGTGCAGTGCAATGCATCACTTTTGTGTGGCCTTTCTAGCTATGGTCTTGTAACTCCCACCCAAGTGATTGAGTGGGACTGTGTGATAGAGTAATTGTGGCCCACCAAAGGGATTGGTCAGTCTTGCCATCCTGCTAGGCTTGAAATGAGCCACCCCAGAGGCAGGAAAGACAAGATCCCACCACCACCAAGGAAGAACAGCCAGGAGTGGAGAGCGTGTCCTTTGGACCTAGGATCCCTGTGCTGAGAAGCTCCTGGAACCAGGAGACCGAGAGAGAGAGAGAGAAAGAGAGAGAGACAGCTGTAACCCCAAAGACAGCGGAAAGTGGTGGCAGCAGACTGGCAAGAGACCACACAGTGGGCTTTCCGGCCCATGGAGCAAGAAAGGTGAGTGTCTGGGGTGCCTCTGGGGACTTATTGGCAAGGGCTAAAAGATCTTTGTTACACTTGCCTGAGCAGGGCAGAGGCCTAGGGCCAGAGAGAGATGTACTTGCGAGCATAGCTGAAAAGAGGCTGTCCTGATGGAAGAACTGTATCCTGAATGAATCCCATAATCATGAGTTCTGTGTGGCCATTGCAATGAATTATCGAACCCAGCAGAGAAGTAGAGTGCTGTGGGAGGGAAGGTTGGTGTCAGAGTTGGTAAAGATGGCGGAGAGAGGAGGCATGTCTAAACTTCGCCTCATGGGAATCAGCCTTGGGCTGCTGATCTTGATTCTCCTCCCCCCTTGTGAAGTGAGAGGGGTCAGATACTGCCCCCATGCCATTTTTACAACTTGACATGTCCAAGTTACACAAATAACTCATTCAATTGTTGAGAGTATTAACTCAGGACATATAAAACACTTAGAATAGCAATAAATGTAATTTTATAATTATTGATATTAGCAGTAACAACATTGTTATTTTAAATGAAAACTTAGTTGATACCTTCCTCTAGTAAATAACTGTCAGGCTTGAATAGCACATTTTTAGCTAGAATTTCTGGCTGAGGTACATTATGAAATAGAAATTATTTTTTATTAGCAATTTCAAGGATACAGAAAAGCTAAATCTTAGATGAAACAGGGAGACATCTGGGGCTTCAAGGGTGGTTTCCTGGAAGATATATCATAATGTGCTCTCTGCCCCTGAATAATAGTTGAGGTTTCTAATGAAGTTGCAGGTCACCTCACACATCCGGGGGAGCATTTAAGTCATAAAACATATCCATTTTATACACTCCAAAACCATAAACCTATAGACTGCAGGTTTATTATCAGTAATCCTCTAGCCAGGGACATTTGCTAAGAACATTCTATAGATAAGGTCTCTTCTGCATAGTAATAATCATTACTTATCAGAGGTCTAGCAGACAAAGATTAAAAAGGCAGCTGCCTTCTCCCCACCCCTTTTGTAGAGACACACCCCCACAAAAAGAGTGATGGGTTGTAGACCAGCTGTCTTAACTTTTTCCTCCACAGTTCCATTAAAAAGTATTGAAAGCAACTACCCTAGACCTTGTAGTTCAGTCTGTATTTTACATATACCTATAAGCATAAATCATAATTATCAATGTCTCCTCCTCTGTGTTTAATCCCGAGAATATGTTGTTCCTAAATTATTTGGCTGCTAACATATTGGCTTTCTTAACTAATTCAAACTCAAATAGGTCACCTAATATTTACTTGTAGTTGCTGCATTAACTCATCTCCAAATACTAAAGTGTCATTTTAACTTTTCTACTAGACCCAAGTATAACAGAGACATAGATAAAGCAATTTTTAAAATATATCTAGACAGATGAATGTTGTTGTTACTGTTGTTAGTTGCTGTCAATTCTGACTTATGGCAACCCCATGTGTACAGAGATCTGCTCCATAGAGTTTTCAAGGCTGTGACCTTTTGCAAGGAGATCACCAGACCTGTCTCCCAAGGCAACTTTGGATGAGTTCAAATTTCCAACCTTTCAGCTAGTAGTTGAGTGCTTAACCGTTTGCATCACCCAGGGACTGCTAGACAGATGAATAGACAGACCTTTTAGAATAGGTTGCATCCCACTAATTTGTACTCCTATTGCAATATATTATAATTACTTGCTTAATTGCTTGTCTTTCTTAGACTGTGTCAAAAATGTATTTTGTCTATCCTGTCTGTATACTGTCTATCCAGAATCTGGCATAGTTTCTAGCATAAACATGAATAGTCTCTCAAGCATCAGTTATTAAAAAATAATTCAATTATAATGCTTGGTTTTTTTTTAATATTGTCATTCTTAGTTTTCACAAGTCTGGAGACTATCAGCAAAAATCTATAGTGCTGAAAATTAATTATAGGCAGAAGAAGATATCATGATGCCTAAAATTTGCTGTATATTAAATTTCTTTCCAGTCAAATGTGTTAACAATTTCCTTAAAAAGTAACTTTCTAATCACACGTCCACATACACACAGCATCCAATCCAATGAAAGAATCTTGTTTCAAATGAAAAACTATTTATTTCCTTAATTCCTATTTTCTTAGGCTTTTTCCAATTTATTTTGTCCCTCTTTTAGTAAACAGGCCAAAGAATCTACCAAAAGTGGAAGCTCACATCCACTTGAGCTCCAATCACAAAATAGAGCTATTAAAGATAAACAGTAATAAGAAATCTGCACAGTTGTAAAATGAGACTAGGAGCTGCTTGTGCATTCCTCTCAATTAACAAGATGGGTGTCCCTTCTTACTTCCCTTCCTTAGATTTTTGCTTTGACTTAAAAAAAAAAAAAAAAAAAAAAAAAGCTTATTTTGTCAAGATAGTGGTTTTCAATTGCTTTTCACTTGTTTGTGTTTGCAAATATCATGAGGTTTAGAAACAGATCATTCATGGCAGTGGTGTTGTTATATTGTACTGGAAGGGCAGGAGGTTGCTTGTATTTCTAGGTTACTGAGTTTGATTTCTTTACGCTTCTATTGATGGGGCAGCTTGATTTTGAATTTCACTTTTTTTTTTTTTAGTGAAAAGAAGCGTTTGACTTTTTTTATAGGGATGGCAACATTGATTCTGGGAACCTGTCAGCATGACTGTAAAAACAGGTGAATTTTCCTTTAGTTTGGAAATAATTTAAAATAATAGTATAGATTCCTTTAGGTTTTGCTCCTTTCTCTTAATCATCCACAACATTTCCATAGATGGAAAGTTAAAGCAACTTTTATAGTTTTGAGAAAAATTTTACATTGTCGTCACTGAAATGCAGCATCACAGAAGCCATAAAAAATAAACGATTCACCATAACAACTGACTGTTGTGATTTTTAACAGATACAATTTTTGTTTTATTGCAAGGCACACAATCATATGTACAATGCATAATTATAATTTTCTAAAAGTTCAAGATATAAACAACATACATTATAGTAAAGAATTTAAACGTGAATATACTTTCATAAAAGAGAAGAAAATTGCCTTAGGACAAGCAGGTTTATGCCCTTTTGGGATGGGATTTTCATATTTCTGCTAAATAATCCAAACAACTCTTGGTGAAAGACGTGGTGAAACCCATGTGAAATTGTGCATTACAGATTAGTAAGTAAACACAAGTAAGCCCTTTCGTACCTTGCTAAATGTAAGCCCATGGGTATACTGCTTACCGGTTAATCCACCCCTAGCCTTAAGTCATCTGTGTTAGGTGGCATGAAAATCTAAAACATGATCATAGTAAAATTCTGAAGCCAATGTAAGACCTTTTTTCAAAAAGATAGTATATAAACGGAAGAGAAAGCACAGTGTGAACAGAACTTATAGATGTACTGACGTCTAGAGCTATATAGGTCTACACATTTGATTTTCCTATTAAATTCCAGAGGGTGCTGCCCTCATAACATATAAGCTTTAAGAAGAGATGAATGCTATTCCTGAATTATCCCTTTCTTCTGATGAGACACATTACAGAAAAAAGCCATTACCTCTGAGACTAATCCCCAGCAGAGGCACTCTTCGCAGAATACAGTTCAAGGTATGTCCTGCACTGTGAGTGGCATAATGTCTTTGTTCCACCCGCATTTACAAACAATTTTATTTTCTGCTGAAAGCCACTAAATTATATCCTGAGATCTACATAAGCAAAACACCCTATCTTCCATGAATAGAGAGAATGTGGTAATAGTTCCATATTCATAAAGAGATGCTGCAAATAAACTACATTCTGCCTACAGCTTCAGCCTTGGAGTGAGTTGGATGCATGAACATGTGAGTTACAAGCACTGGTAAAGCGCTAAATGGTGCTCAGGGCATCAGAGCAATGGCGCCATGATGGACTCCCAGAGAGCAGCTGATATGGTGGGAAAACACTTCAACATCAGCTCCAAATAACCGGGGAACATCATTAGCAGGCCCTCAGGAAGTGGCTTGGCTGAAAGGAAGCCCACTCCATATTTGCAAATATATACTATATTTACAGATGAAACTAGATATACTTACTATAGTATTTAAACCACTTTATGTTACTTGACAGTAAGACATGCTTTATCATGAGATTATGAGAATAACATGCTAAAAAAAAATCAGTAGTTATCAAAAAAGTAAATTATGTTAGAAACCACCTTCAGCATATTTAAATAGTTTCATCAATATCAAGATACTGTTCTATTACACAGGAACATCAGACATCTAAGGTGTGGGTCCGAGGCACACGTAAGCTGGAATTTTCAGCACACAGCCACATGGAATGCTAGCCCACAGAGCACAAAGCTGGGCAAGAGTCCAGAAGTGGTTATCGCTCTTTTTGAAGTTGTTGCAGTCAATGCTAAGTATCTCAACTGAATGTCCACTAAGTTCTGAAATGAATGTTTTCTTTGTCTTTTTTCAAAACAGAGCTTTTGAAACCACATTACATATGAAGACCACAGCAGAAGGGTGCTGAATTAGAGCTAGGTTATTGGAACAAAAAGTTTGTTTCTTTGTTCACCAAGGAACTGGGAGTCAGCCCTTGCTTTCCTACCCTAGAGAAGGCTTCCACTTGCTTGGTCAATCTTTTATTTTAGTCCCTCTGGCCTTCTGCGTCCACTGACCTGGACTGCTAAGGGCTGACTTCAGACCACTAGATTTCTAAAAGTTTGTTAAAAATTTCCTCTCTCCATCTCAGACTGCAGTCGTAATCTGAGTTGAGCCTAGATCGTTGAACTCTTCTCTTCCTGCAGAACTATAAGAGGACATCTCCACGACTAGTCATACTGGCTTATTTATCCCATCCACAGCCTGCATGTAAGCAGGATCCTGAACTGTATTTCTGACTCTACTAGTGCTCTGGCGCTCCATCCTCATCTTAATGGGAAAGCAGAAGTCCCGGAAACACCGCTTGAAGTTCTCATCAAGGAAGGCATAAAGAATGGGGTTCAGGCTGCTGTTGGTATAGCCCAAGGCAATGCAGAAGTAGTAGCTGGAGAGAGCCGCTGTGCTGTGAGAGGTACTCCCCAGAGCCTCCACCAGGATGAAGATGTGAATGGGGGTCCAGCAGACCACAAAGACAGCCACCACCACCAGGACCAGCCGGGTGATCCTGCGGAGGTTGCGATCCTTCTCTCGGGAGCCAGAGAGGAGCCGGACGCTCTTCAGGCGCAAGATCATCAGGGTGTAGCAGATGATGATGATGAGGACGGGGATTACAAAGGCAAAGACGAAGACACAGATCTTCATGAAGAGGTCCCACCAGGAATAGTCATCATCTGGGAACTGTAAGGAGCACTCAATGACATCCACATCTGGAGGAGGTGACCAACACCAACAAAACCACACACACACAAATCCATTAGTGTTATTGCCATGACTGCAACATGTTTTAAATGTGAATTTTCACACTTTTGGTTGCAAAGGCCCAATTATGGTGAGATGAGCAGATTACCAAGTTATAAACAAATACCATATTATACTACCATCTTATCTTTGCGTATAGAACAATGAAGCTCAAAAATCTCCATTTATTGGCAATATGCACATGCTAGAGAATAAATTAATAAGATTAGCTGGCAATATGACTTATCTAGTTTTGGAAACAGGTTTGATATTGATGGTTTTCAGAAGAGCTAAATTGTCCATTTATAGCATGGGCACTTATTCGTACTTCCACTTATTAACAGTTCTCCCAGACCTAAAGCTCTGGCAACAAAAGCTAGTATTTGTTTGTAATACATAACTAAATACTTCGAATCTAGCCATTCAACTCAACAAGAGCCAACCTGTTTGAAAAAATTAACAGGGTTTATAAGAAATCATATAAATCAATAAAGATGAATATAAAATTTGTAAAACTATGGCCCAAGTTTTGTGATTTAACGGAACAAATGGTGCTCATTGTGATTAAGTGCATTACCGAAACATGAATAAAATTATTGAAGGAGAAGTTGAAGGAGAATGAGAAAAAGAAGGAGAAGAAGAAGAGGAGGAGGAGGAGAGAAAGAAGGAGAAGGAGGAGGAAGAACAGAACGATCATAAGCAGCAACAGATCACCATCAAGGGAATTATGAATAAATCTGGTATACTTTTCATTTTCACCAACACCGACTAAGTAAGTCACACACCAACTATTTTTGTTTGGTTACTCAGAGAATTGTTTTTTTGCTCTGCTTCCGTTTGCTGTATAGTATTCTCTTTGGAGTGACCTTAACACTAGGAAGAGCAAGAACCCAAGATTAGTAACTTTTTTATTTTTTTAATTTTATTATGCTTCAAGTGAACGTTTACAGTGCAAAGTAGTTTCTCATTCAAAAGTGTATACATAAAATGTTTTGTGACATTGGTTGCAATCCCCGCAACGTGTCAGCACTCTCTCCCTTTCCCTTTCCACCCTGGGTTCCCTGTGTTCATTTATCCAGTTTTCCTGTCCCTTCTTGCCTTCTAGTTTTTGCTTTTGAGAAGGTGTTGCCCATTTGGTCTCTTATACTTGGATTGCACTAAGAAGCATGTGCCTCACTTGTGCTATCGTGTTTTTAATAGGCTTGTCTAATCTTTGGCTGAAAGGTGGACTTGGGGAGTGGCTTCATTTCTCAGTCAGCAGGGTGTCTGGGGGCCATAGTCTCAAGGGTTCCCCCAGTCTCTGTCAGACCAGTAAGTTTGGTTAAGATTAGTAACTTTTAAGCTACTTTCCCTGGAGGCCCATTCCCCACATCCCCGAGGCATCCCTTTTCCCAAGCATCAACTAGCTCACACTCTTCCTCTTTCCTCTGAGCAGTGAGCTAGTACAGGTCTGACAACATTCTCTTTGGCCTATCCTTCCTCATAGATAAAGTAATCATGAGCAATAATTGGGTGTAATTTTTATAATGAAAATATTTTCTTCTGACATTAGAAAAATCTGTTTCACAAACTGCACAAGACTAATATTTTTAAATGGTGGAAGAGTCTATATTAATAATATTTCCTAAAACATTTTAATGTGATATTAATCAAATGTCCCTTAAACGAAATGAATCCTACTAGAATTTCAATTAGTCATACTTAAAAAAAAAATATAATAATTTGGGGCAATTAAAAGAGATGACTATCTTAGAGCAAGGAGCCCTGGTGGTGCAATGGCTAAGGGCTCAGCTGCTAACTGAAAGGTTTAAGGTTTGAACCCACCCAGTAGCTCTGCAGAAGAAAAGACCTATCTGCTCCCATAATGATTACAGCCCTGGAAACCCTACAGGCAGTTCTACTCTGTCCTGTAGGGTAGCTATGAGTCGGTATTGACTCAACGGCACACAACACTACTAACAATCTTAGGGCTTTCATTTTATTAATTAAATACTAGCTCAAACATTTGAGTAGCCAATGAAAGCTCCCAGATTAACTTGTAATTTTTGATTCTCTAAAAAGTCTTTGTCCAAAATACTATTGCTATGCAGATTGTTATTAGAAACAAACATCCATTTTAACTTTTGCTTTAATGTTGATGGGAAAAATTACATTTAAAAATCATTTTTTTAAATTACCACTATTAGAAAGAAGTATTTGTTACATAACTTTTGATGGGCAGTACATTGCAAAAATCTGCATTTAATATAAATTCCCTATTCTGGGTTTTGATTTGTCTGTAGAATATAGCTTCCTTGTAAGTAAGAAACATGCTTCTTTTTTTTTTTCTCCTTAACTTTTGTACATTCCAACCCTCTTTCTTTTTTGTGGTTGGTCTCAGCTAAAATGTTACTCCACAGAAACTCAGATGAAGTTCTATTTAAAGTAGTCCTCTCCTCTGCAAGTTATACTACATTATGCATTATACTACATTATATATTGTATCTATTTCTGAACCAAAAACCAAACCAAACCAGTTGCTACCAAGTCAATTCCAACTCATGGCAAACCTATGTATGTCAAAGTAGAACTGTGCTCCATAGAGTTTTCAATGGCTGATTTTTTGGAAGTAGATCACCACGCCTTTCTTCTGAGGTGCCCCTGGGTGAACTTGAACCTCCAACCTTTCAGATTAGCAGCGTTAACCATTTGCACCACCCCAGGACTCCATCTATTGTCTAGACAGAAGTTATTCCAATCTGTAATTTTCTTATTTGTTACCTTGCCTAACATTTTTCTCTCCAACCAAAATGTAATCCTTCAGAATACGGACCTGGTCTGTCTTATTCAACATTTAGTTCCTGGCACTTAGAACAGTGCCTGGATCATATGGTGCTTAAACTGAATAAACTGTTAAAAAAATGAACAACTGAATACCACGTGGATACCAAACTCTTAAGAATACAGACTGTTCACAGTGGTTATTGGTAAAGAGTAGCCTGCTATGATAAGAAAGACCTGGCAGTGGCTGATATTTAACTTGGGTAAGTCTTTTAACTCTGAGGATCAGTCCTCCTGAGCAAATTGTTTTTCATGTAGTAGGAGCTCAGTAAATATCTGATGAGTGGATGACAGATACTTTGACAAGACTTTGGAAAACATTCAACTATAGAGTTGGAAATAGCGTCAAGAAATGTCAATGAAGCTGAACTTACACCATGGAGAGTACAGAGGCAATAATCAAGGAAATTAAAATCAAACAATGCTTTTTATTAAATGTTCTACTTCAGGGAAAAAGAGGTATTTTTATGTTGAATTATTCATACAGTTGCTTCAGTTCAAAAAGGAGTCTTTTTTTTTTTCCTTTTATATCAACGTTAGAAGGTCACAGTTTCCTTTGATACATATCCCAACGTCTCACAGTTGTAATTAAAGAATTAGTTCTAATACCTAAACTAAAACTTTCTGTAAGTATATTCCTTTTGTTAAGAGTAAGTGTTTCTGCTTGTAGCTATTATAATAATTCTAAGTTACTATAATAATCCACCACCCATTTGTCAGTTTGTCATAACTGGTGGCTTGCCTATTGCTGTGATGCTAGAAGCTATGCCACTAGCATTTCAAATATCAGCAGGGTCGCCTGTGGTGGACAGGTTTCAGTGGAGCTTCCAGACTAAAACAGGCTAGGTAGAAAAGCCTGAAGATCTATTTCCAAAAATCAGCCAGTGAAAAGCCTATGGATTACAACAGAATACTGCCCAATGTAGTGCTGGAAGATGAACAGTCTAGGGTGGAAGGCACAGTGGCTACAACTGTGCACTCAAACGTACCAATGACCATGAAAATGGCACAGGACTGGGCAACATTTCATTCTGTTATACATAGGGTTGCCATGAGTCAGAGCTGACTTAAAGGCAATAAGCAACAACAGCTGTAATAATAATAACAAGCAGACTCTGAATTCCCAAAATAATACACATGTATAACATGTAAAATATTCTATTCAACACCTTATCTTTATAAAGTGAAAAATGTGGCAGATACGATGCCCCCAGTATTGAATGAATACCCTATAGCTGTTGATAAACATAAGCAATGCAACAGGACCTGTTAATGTCATCATGTTGGGCAATGATGATAGCTGACACTTACTGAATGCTTACTAGGTATCAGGTACTACTTTAAGAGCTAGGCAGGTATTGACTCTTTAGATCCACTAAACACCCTAGGAGGTTGTCGCTGTTAGGTACCGTAGTGTAGGTTCCGACCCATAGTCACCCTATGTACAAGAGAAAAAAACACTGCCTGGTCCTGTGCCATCCTCACAATTGTTGTTATGCTTGAACCCATTGTTGCGGCCACTGTGTCAGTCCATCTCGTTGAGGGCCTTCCTCTTTTACACTGACTCTGATTTTGCAGATGAGGAAATGGAAGCACAAAGCAATTTCTCCAAAGTGACTCTGCCCATGAATGGTGAAGTCAGGATTCAACCCTGCGCAGTTTGATTCCAAAGCTGTGCTCTCAACTAGTCAGAAATACCTTAAATTCCAAAGCATTAGCTGACACTTGTTTGTCCAAGTGGATGTGTTCTAAAACAACGGGTGCCTGATTCCTTTCAGTGAATGTTATGGATTGAATGGTGTCCCCCCAAAAAGATATGTTGAAGTCCTAACCCCTGTAATGGTGAATGTGACCTTGTTTGGAAATAGAGTTTTTTATTGAAGATATCATCAGTTAAGTCGTACCAGAGTAGGATGGGTCACAGTCCTAATTTCTTCTGAGTGGTGTCTGATAAGAGAGTCACACAAAGAGGGAAGCGAGATGCGAAGCAACGATAGAGGCAGATGCATGTATAAGCAGCAAAGGAATGCCAAAGATAGCTGGCAGCCGCTAGAAGCTAGGAGGGAGACATGGAACAGCTCCTCTCTCAGATCCCTCAGAAGGAATTGACAAGGCCAACATCCTAATTTGGAGTCCTAGCCTCCAGAACTTTTACATAATACATTTCTGTACTTTAAGCCACCCACTTTGAGGTACTTTGTATGGCAGCCCTAGGAAACTAAGACAGTGAGCATTTCCACAGACATGAGACTATGAGCTACCAAAGCCACTCATTCTGCTTAGGTGCTAAGATGATGTAGAATGCTTCTTCTGGTTACCTAGGAGTCTAAACATGCAGAGGGGTACAGTGCTCCACAGTGAATGCACCAGATGGCCTGAGACGACCTCTCGCTACATCAACAAAATCTGCTTTAGAAAACAAAAACACAGGGGAAGACAGGGGTCCCCTATAACACTGCTTCAATCTTCTCCCATTTTCTCCTCTCTTTGTTGTACAAATTAATCCTCTGCCAGCACGGGTTCATCTTTTCTTCCATTGCATCTGCATACTTCCATCTACAGAGGCTCCTTCCCAGATAAACCTCATCTATCTTCCTTTACTCTTTCAAAACTCTAATTGAAGTCCATTTCTTCTAAGCTGTCATTCTTTGATAATGACTAGAGGAACATAGTGGTTAAGTCCACAAGTGTAATATGGAATACAAAAAGCAGTTCACCATTTCGTCTGGGGAAAATCATCTACTTCTTCTGTTACTGTGCCCATTCCTCTCACCCTCATGGTGAACATGCAGTGTCTTCTCTTGAATCTGAGTTATTATGTACAAACTCCTTAGCCTCAGAGCAGTTTCTGGCAATATTATTCCATTTGTTGTAAGCATGAAGAAACCAAATCCTGTGTGTGATAAGTCATACTCATGAATCCTTATCTGATAGAGAAGGCTAGGCATTCCTTAAAATTACCAACTATTATAGCCTAACACCTGCTGTGACTATGCTGGAAATTCATTTTGCAGTTTCAGAAAAAAAGAGTATGCTTTATTAAGAAATGTGTACACACAAGACAAGCTTGGATTTAGGGCCTGCCCTTTCCCTATGACCTTGAGAGTCCTTGCTGCATGTATTGAATTATGTGTACTCTCAGGTATCACAAGCCTCCCCAACAAACTGGAACATTTAGATCTCTGCTGGAGCAGCAAATAGCATTCATAAAGTCCAAAATCATTGCTCTGCTCTCCTCCCTCCAGTGAATTTCTATTAAGATCAGAATTATTTTCACAGCCTTACCTGTGAAAGTTTTTCTGTAACAAAAAACTTCTAGAACAGCAGTTCTTGCCTTGGTTGCATACTAGAATACTAGAGTCACCTGAAGAGATGGCCCTGGTCAATCAAATCAGATTTTCCAGGGGTGGAACTCAGATAGCAATGTTTTTTAAAGTGTCCAGGTGATTCCAATGTGCTGCCAAGGATGAAAACCACTGTCCGAGAAATATAAGGAAAAACATAGATGACCTTAGCTGAGGCAAGAACTGACATGATCACAATCTAACAGTTTTGTTCATCTGTAACTACCATCTAGCTGTGAGCTCAATTTTAAATAGCCTACAGCCAAATGACTCTCAAGTGTCTGTCAGTTTGTTGTAGTGTAGGGGCTTGCGTGTTGCTGTGATGCTGGAAGCTATGCCACTGGTATTCAGATAACAGCAGGGTCACCCATGGTGGACAGGTTTCTGCTGAGCTTCCAGACTAAGACAGATGAGGAAGAAGGACCCAGCAGTCTACTTCTGAAAAGAATTAGCCAGTGAAAACCTTACGAATAGCAGTGGAACACTGTCTGATATAGTGCTGGAAGCTGAGCCCCCCAGATTGGAAGGCATTCAAAAGACAACTGGGGAAGAGCTGCTTCCTCAAAGTAGAGTCGACCTTAATGACGTGGATGGAGTCAAGCTTTAGGGACCTTCACTTGCTGAGGTGGCACGACTCAAAATGAAAAGAAACAGCTGCAAACATCCATTAATAATCGGAACGTGGAATGTACAAAGTATGAATCTAGGAAAATTGGAAATCATCAAAAATGAAATGGAATGCATAAACATCGATATCTTAGGCATCAATAAGCTGAAATGGACTGGTAGTGGCCATTTTGAATTGGACAACCATATGGTCTACTACGCCAGGAATGACAACTTGAAGAGGAATGGCGTTGCATTCATCGTCAAAAAGAACATTTCTAGATCTATCCCAAAGTGCAACGCTGTCAGTTATGGGATAATATCTATACACCTAAAAGGAAGACCAGTTAATACGACTATTACTCAAATTTACGCACTAACCACTAAGGCCAAAGATGAAGAAATTGAAGATTTTTACCAACTTCTTCAGTCTGAAATTGATTGAACATGCAATCAGGATGCACTGTTAATTACTTGTGATTGGAATGCGAAAGTTGGAAACAAAGAAGCAGGATTGGTAGTTGGAAAATATGGCCTTGGTGATAGACATGATGTCGGAGATCGCATGACAGAATTTTGCAAGACCAATGACTTCTTCATTGCAAATACTTTTTTTCACTAACATAAACAGCGACTATACACATGGACCTCGCCAGATGGAATGCACAGGAATCAAATCGACTACATCTGTTGAAAGAGATGATGGAAAAGCTCAATATCATCAGTCAGAACAAGGCCAGGGACTGACTGCAGAACAGACCATCAATTGCTCATATGCAAGTTCAAGTTGAAACTGAAGAAAATTAGAACAAGTCAACAAGGGCCAAAGTACAACCTTGAGTATATCCTACCTGAATTTAGAGACCATCTCAAGAATAGATTTGACCCGTTGAACACTAATGACCGAAGACTAGATGAGTTGTGGAATGACATCAAGGACGTCATACATGAAGAAAGACAGGAAAGAAAGAAAAGACCAAAATGGATGTCCAAAGAGACTCTGAAACTTGTTCTTGAATGTTGAGTAGCTAAAGCAAAATGAAGAAATGATGAAGTAAAAGAACTGAACAGAAGATTTCAAAGGGCAGCTCGAGAAGACAAAGTAAAGTATTATAATGATGTGTGCAAAGAGCTGGAGATAGAAAACCAAAAGGGAAGAACACACTCGGCATTCCTCAAGCTGAAAGAACTGAAGAAAAAAATTTAAGCCTCGAGTTGCAATAGTGAAGGATTCAATGGGGAAAATATTAAATGACGCAGGAAGCATCAAAAGAAGATGGAAGGAATACACAGAGTCATTATACCAAAAAGCATTGGTCAGTGTTCAACCATTTCAAGAGATAGCATATAATCAGGAACTGATGGTACTGAAGGAAGAAGTCCAAGCTGCACTGAAGGCATTGGCAAAAAACAAGGCTTCAGGAATTGACAGAATATCAGTTGAGATGTTTCAACAAAAGGATGCAATGCTGGAAGTGCTCACTCATCTATGCCAAGAAATTTGGAAGACAGCTACCTGGCCAACTGACTAGAAGAGATCTATATTTATGCCTATTCCCAAGAAAGGTGATACAACCGAATGTGGAAATTATTGCACAATATCATTAATATCACATGCAAGTAAAATTTTGCTGAAGATCATTCAAAAGTGGCTGCAGCAGTATGTCAACAGGGAACTGCCAGAAATTCAGGCTGGATTCAGAAGAGGACGTGGAACCAGGAAGATCACTGCTGATGTCAGATAGATCATGGCTGAAAGTTGAGAATACCAGAAAGATGTTTACCTGTGTTTTATTGACTATGCAAAGGCATTCGATTGTGTGGATCAAAGCAAATTATGGATAACATTGCAAAGAATGGGAATTCCAGAACACTTAATTGTGCTCATGAAGAACCTGTACACAGATCAAGAGTCAGTTGTTAGGACAGAATAAGGGGATACTTTGTGGTTTAACATCAGGAAAGGTGTACGTCAGGGTTGTATCCTTTCACCATACCTATTCAATCTGTATGCTGAGCAAATAATCCGAGAAGCTGGACTATATGAAGAAGAAAGGGGCATCAGTATTGGAGGAAGACTCATTAACAACCTGCATTATGCAGATGACACAACCTTGCTTACTGAAAGTGAAGAGGACTTGAAGCACTTACTGATGAAGATCAAAGACGACAGCCTTCAGTATGGATTACACTTCAACATAAAGAAAACAAAAAACCTCACAACTGGACCAATAAGCAACATCATGATAAATGGAGAAAAGATTGAAGTTGTCAAGGACTTCATTTTACGTGGATTCATAATCAACCCCCATGGAAGTCAGGAAATCAAAAGACGCACTGCGTTGGGCAAATCTGCTGCAAAAGACCTCTTTAAAATGTTCAAAAGCAAAGATGTCACCCTAAAAACTAAGGTGTGCCTGACCCAAGCCATAGTATTTTCAATCACATCATATGCATGCGAAAGCTGGACAACGAATAAGGAAGACCAAAGAAGAACTGACGCCTTTGAATTGTGGTGTTGGTGAAGAATATTGAATATACCACAGACTGCCAAAAGAACGAACAAATCCATCTTGGAAGAAGTACAACCGAATGCTCCTTAGAAGGAAGGATGGGGAGACTACGTCTTACATACTTTGGACATGTTGTCAGGAGGGATCAGTCCCTGGAGAAGGCATCATGCTTGGTAGAGGGTCAGCGAAAAAGAGGAAGACTCTCAACGAGATGGACTGACACAGTGGCTGCAACAATGGGTTGAAGCATAACAATGATTATGAGCATAGCACAAGACCAGGAAGTGTTTTGTTCTGTGGTGCGTAGGTTGGCTATGAGTCGGAACCAACTTGACGGCACCTAACAACAACAAAACAGCCAGGTGAAGGAGCAGTGGTGGTTCCTTGGTAGAATTCTTGCCCTCCATGCAGGAGACCTGGGTTCGATTCCCAGCCAATGCACTTTATACACAGCCACCATTCCTCTGTTACTGGAGGCTTGCGTGTTGCTATGATGCTGAACAGGTTTCAGCAGAACTTCCAGGCTAAGATGGACTGAGAAGAAAGGCATGGCAATCTACTTTCAAAAATAAGCCAATGAAAACCCTATGGATCACAACAGTCTGATCCTCAAATGATCATGGGGATGGCACAAGACCCGATAGCATTTTGTTCCATTGTGCATAGGGTCACCAAGAGTTGGGAGCCAACATGGCGGCAGCTAACAAACAACAACAACAACAGCCAAATGAAGCTGTTAAGGTAGTTATGTGGAGAATGACCACTGAGGAGAAACTAGGAAAGAGTTAGCTCAGGTCTCTAATGATTTAGGGCCCTTATTAGGGAGAAAGCAGAGGTGTGAGAAGGTGTAGACTGGAATCACCAGATTGTACTTTGGAAATGCATATGCCTGGAGGTCCTCACGTTATCTCCACATCTCCAGATTCTGAGACGTATTTCAGGAGCAGGAGGTAGATGGGGTATCTGCATCCTAGTAATTTCATGATCTCATTCTGTGTTTAGAGGCGGAAAGGAACAAAAGATCATATTTTTCTCTTCTTTTTATGACTTAGGCATTATCTATCTCCTGACCTTTCCTCTAGATGTGTCCTGTTGCTGTTAATTACTGTTGAGTCAACCTGACTCATGGCAACCCCAAATCCTCACTTTAAGTAAGGCCTGGTTATCTGCTTCCAAAAGGTCACAACCTTGAAAACCTATGGAGTGCAGTTCTCCTCTGAAATACTTGCAGTCACTGTGAGTTACATGTGTCCTAACCCGCTGCCATCGAGTCATTTCCGACTCATAGAGACCCTATAAGTAGAATAGAGTAGAACTGCCCCATAGGGTTTCCAAAGCTATAATCTTTACAGAAGCAGACTGCCACATCTTTCTCCTGCATGTGTGTGTCCTATTCACTCCAAAATGAAAAGTTTGCCTAAAATTACACTTTAAAGCATGGAATAAAAATGACTGCTCTTACCTTCCCTGACTTTGGTGCCTCCAAGAACTATTGCAGATATGCCGACAGATGATGACAGGAGCCAGATACAGATGTTGATGATCTTTGCCTTCAAGGGTGTGCGAAAGTCTAATGCCTTGACGGGGTGGCACACAGCAATGTAGCGGTCCACACTCATCATGGTCAAGGTGAATATGCTTGTGAACATGTTGTAGTAGTCGATGGAAATGATAATCTTGCATAGCACATCTCCAAACGGCCAGGAGTTCATCAGGTAGACAGTGCTCTGGAAGGGCATGGTTGTCGTCACTAAGGCGTCTGCCAGAGCCAGGTTAAAGATGTAAATGTTGGTTGCTGTCTTCATCTTTGTGTATCTACAAGACAAGAATATCATTTTCCTCCATCTTCCTGTCAAATCCATGAGGTGAACTGATCTATGACAGCCTTTAGACTATTGATTTTGCTTGTTCATTCTCCCTTATTTTTTACATATTTATTGAGGATCTAAAATGTAAAAGAAGGTTCCTGGGTGGCGGAAACAGTATGCGCTTCACTACTAACCTAAAGGTTGGCCTTGCAATCTTCTTCCATAAAGATTTCAGCCAAGAAAACCCTCCGGAGCAGTTCTATTCTGTAACACAAGGGGTCACCACGAGTCAGAATTGACTCAATGGCAACAGGTTTGGTTTTAGTTTTTAATATGTTTAACAGGATATTGGGAATAGAAGAAAATGGGCATAACCCCCTGACTTTATTTAGCTTATATTCTAGTGCTTTTCTCAAAAAATATTTTTATTGTTGTAAACAATCTATATAATACAATATTTGTCAATTCAACATTTTTTCCCTTATAATTCAGTGACACCAATTAGATTAACCATGTTGTGCAACCGTCACCAATATCTCATAAAATATTTAAATAAAAAGATCAAAAGATAAAGAAAAGAATATAATGTAGCTACAAATGATAATACATATAGGTATTTTCACAGATTTGCATATAATACAGGTTTTATTTTGTCACTGCCAATTCATTTTATTTCTATCCAGAGTTGACTGATTTAAGCATTTTTACAATTGTTATAGAGGAAAACTTGAATGCTGTTTCAAGTTAAAACAGAAAGGTTCTGTAAGGGTTTAAAACAATTGCAATTGGGGAATTACTTAGCCCATTGAAAAGGGAACCAGGTAGTCCTGGGGCAGTTTCGTTATACAAGTATTCTTATGGGGTAAAAAGAGGAACTAAACCATAGGGAGGACAATTACAGGAAAATCAATGAATACTGTAATAATCACACTGATTGGTTACTGAGTATTAATAGCATAGTTAGCGATTACAGATAGTTTCACAGGATGCTTAGATCATGGCCACAAGATGCTTACATGTATTTTGTCTATTTTGCAAAAATATCTTGTTGGCAACAGCACCCAGACAGCACTCTTCCTGAGTATGTATATTTTGAGGGGTGCAGATGGTCATTTAGTCAAGACCCTCGAGGCATATGGTTTCACATCCTGGCTTTGACCACTGAGGAAAAATACGTTTTTCTCAAAAACATAGCTGTTTGTCTAGAAATTCAGATTAAAATTAGATAGCATGGTCAGCATATCATGCCTCTGTCTCACTGACTGCACTGAAAGTTGTCTTTCCTTGAGATAAAATACTTTAATGTTTTCTTTCACTTGTGTAAAATAAATGTAAAACATACTCAACTTCTTCTCAGGATTATTTTGAGAAATCAATTATTATAATTACGATGGCTTTTGAAAATGAAAAAAATGTTCCAATTACGATTGCTAAGCACAATTAGTTCTGTTGACTTTTGCTTACCACTGTAGCACCAGATTACTGGTAATTTTAAATGTATTATATAAATAAAAACAAAAAATAACCAAACCCGCTGCCATTGAGTCAATTCCAACTCATAGCGACGCTACAGGAGAGAGCAGAACTGCCCCAAAGGGTTTCCAAGGAGCGGCTGGTGGATTCAAACTGCTGACCTTTTGATTAGCAGCCTGGGCTCTTAACCACTGCACCACCAGGGCTCTGTAGTCTGGTACAGTAGGTAAGAAATACTTCCAACATGGCTTTTCTCCAATCATAAGAGATTTTTAAGGCAAGAAATTTGTTTCATCTTCCAACTGAAGGGACAGTATTTTTTTTTTTAATCAAAAATTTTATTGTTGTAATTAAATGAAGTTTACATTTCAAGTTAGTCGCCCATACAAAAAATTTTTCTTTTACATACATTGTTATGAGTGCTCACCCCATTCTGCGACAACACACTCCTCCCCTCCACCCGATTCCCCATGAACATTCAACTAGCTCCTAACTCTCTCTGCCTTCCCATCTCACCTCTGGACAGAAGCCGCCCCTTTGGTCTCTTGTATTTACTTGTCTAAGAGGCACATTCTTCACAAGTATCACTTTATGTCCCACAGTTCAGTCCAATTCCTATCTGAAGAGTTGGCCTCAGAAATTGTTTTAGTTCTGGGGTGACGGTGAGACCAGGGGCCATGCTTTCCAAGGCACCTCCAGTCTTAGTCAGACCATTAAGTCTGGTCTTCTTACTAGAATTTGAATTCTGCATCCCATCGTTCTACTGCTCCATCAGGGACCCTCTGTTGTGTTCCCTGTCAGGACATTCATTGGTGGTAGCCGGGCACCATCTAGTTCTTCTGGTCTCAGGCTGATGAAGTCTCTGGTTTATGTGGCCCACTCTGTCTCTTGAGCCAATACCTTCCTTGTGTCTTTGGTGTTCTTCATTCTCCTTTACTCCAAGTGGTTGGGACCAATTGATGCATCTTAGATGGCCGCTTGCAAGCTTTTAAGACCCCAGACGCCAGTCACCAAAGTAGGATGAAGAACATTTTCTTAATAAGCTTTGTTGTGCCAATTGACATAGATGTCCCCTGAAAGCATTGTCCCCAGACCCCACATCCCTACTATTCTGTCTCTCAAAGTATTTGATTGTATTGAGGAAATTTCTTAGCTTTGGTTTAGTCCAGTTGTGCTGACTTCCCCTGTAGTGTGTGCTTGAAGGGACAGTAGTTTCCAAAGTAGGTCAGAAAGATTGCCTTCAAGCTCAAATTATTCTTTCCATTCTAACGTGAAATTTAGTATAACTCCCATTTTCAACTAGAACTGAATTAAAATGATTATTTTGATTACAGGATACTTCCTCAGAGATTTGAAGTTTCCACACAACACCAGTAGGTTTCTAGGGGCCATGCTGATAAAGTATGTTAGGAAAACCCATATGTTAATTGCTTTCTACACACCTCAGATTTGCATACCTTATCACAATTAATGCAGCTATGCCCCAGGCACCTTCAGGAGTCAGACTTTTTCAGTGTTACGGCCCTAACTTTTATTAAAGGGCATTTATAAGAGCTGTCTTCTGGCAAACCCTGATGGTGCAGTGGTTAAGAGCTACCGGCTGCTAATCAATAGATAGGTAGCTCGAATCCACCGGTCCTTGGAAACCCTGTGGGTAGATCTACTCTGTCCTATAGGGTCACTATGAGTCAGAATCGACTTGATGGCAACGGGTTTGGTTTTTTCTGGCAAACCACTTCTGCTTTGGCTGTAAAACCAGTGTCAGTGGCCACCAGGTGCTCCTTGGAAACCCTATGGGGCAGTTCTACCCGGTCCTATAGTGTCGCTAAGAGTCAGAATCGACTCAACAGCAACAAGTTTTTTGCGTGTCTATGTCATCCAATATATAAACTTCCATATGAGAAATTTCTTTTGAAATTTAGTGACAGGATATTCAGGGCTCCCCTTGAGGGCAGTGTGGTCTAGTGCAGACGCAGAGTCCTGAGTCTGAGTTCCTGGGCTGCCCCTACATTATCAGTACACTTTTCTGAGTTTCAGTTCCTGATAAATGGAAAATAAAACCTGTCCCACAGTAAAGGAGGTAAGGTGGTAAATGACCCTACTCAAAGTATCTGACACACTGGGTCACACTTCACATTCAACATCCTTCTCTTCCCCTCTGTTCACCCTTCCCTTCCTCTCTTCTCTCCTTGTTAGGAAATGGGATTGTCCATGGTTGGATGGGAAGGCCTTGTAAAGACTGACACTGTACTAGAGCCACTCTCTGTTGGCTTCCATTTTGAAGCTCTGTCAAATAAACAGTGCTTCAATCTTGAGAATGATGGACTTTATTTAAAACTGTGTTTTACATTTGCACTTTTTACTTAAGTATTATTAAATGTCCATAAGTGTTAGAAAGGTAGTCTCTAAGTGATAGAAAGAGTTAACATGCTTAACTGCTAACTGAAAGGTTAGAGGCTCGACTCCACCGAGAGGTGCCTCAGACAAAAGGTATGGCAATCTACTCCTGAAAAATTAGTCATTGGAAGTCCTATGGAGCACAGTTCTACTCTGACACACATGGGGTCACCAAGAGTTGAAATCGACTCAACAGCAATCTGGTAAACTGGTGGTAAGGATTAGAAAATGATTAAATATGCATGGCCAAGCTCTCAGAGCCACGGCTGTATAAAGACACAGGTAACTAAGCAAGTCCACTTACTGAGGTATAGCCAACTGTTCTAATGAGAATGACTGAAATAATATCTGTTTAAATATCATCTTCTTAAAAATAGAGGCCTGGTGGTGCAGTGGTTAAGCACTCAGCTGCTAATCAAAAGGTCGACAGTTCAAATCCACCAGCCACTCTGCAGGAGAAAGATGTGGCAGTCTGCTTCCATAAAGATTTACAGCCTTGGAAGCCCTATGGGGCAGTTCAACTCTGTCCTATAGGGTCACTATGAGTTGGAATTTAACTCAACAGCAATGGGTTTGGTTTGGGTTTTCTTAAAAATAAGGTTTTATGTTTGAAAAATGCAACTTACAAACGACATCCTACTCTTTCAACTTCCTTCCATAAAATCCCCGATTCTAGCAAAGATTCTGGAAGGCAGTATCTTTGACTACTACTTTTGTATTTTGTGACCCTCCTTTTTTATGAAGTTAGGTCCTTGCCTTATAAAGTTACACAGACCTGGGATCTAGACCTTATTTTCCCTCCAGTTAATAGGTAGCTTTTGGAGATGCCACTAATCACCTGAGCTTCAGTTTCCCTCACTGCAAAATGGGAAACATAATGCTTACCTCATAGAGTTACTGAGATAAGTAATAGAATGCACCTGGCCCAGGGTACATAACTGTAATTTATTTCCTTTTCCCCAGCTCCTCTTCCCTCTCTCATACGGGTGAAAGTTGCCAGTTACCCCAGGGAGCAGAGTGGAATGTCCTTTCTAGTTAACGTTCCTGGTCAAATTTACCCCTACTCATCTTCAACATAAAAGATAAGACTAAAAATGAAGTGTGGGGCCACACATGCTAGAAGAACATGGATAGCATGACACATAAATTACAATAAAATGGAATATTCATCTTTACATAACCATAAAATGTAGTGATAGCTTGCTCTCAGCTCACAAAATATTTATAACAGATGCATAAAACAGATGCTCCAACAATAGTAACAGAAGTCCCTGCTGCCAGACCCACTCTGCCAAGACTCCTCATGTGGGAGCTGCTGCCATCACCACCCAGAGGGTCAGGGACTGTCTTAGTTATCTAGTGCTGCTACAACAGAAATACTAAAAGTGGATGGCTTTAACAAAGAGGAAGTTATTCTCTCACAGTTTAGGAGGCTAGAAGTCTGAATGCAGGGTGCCAGCTCCAGGGGAAGGCTTTCTGTCTCTGTTGGCTCTGGGGGAAGGTCCTCGTCATCAGTTTTCCCCGGTCGAGGAACTTCTCAGCACAGGGACCCAGGGTACAAAGGACGTGCTATGCTCCCAGTGCTTCTTTCTTGGTGGTATGAAGTCCCCCTGTCTCTCTGCTCGCTTCTCTCTTTTATATCTCAAAAAGAGAATGGCTTAAGACACAACCTAACCTTGTAGATTGAAACCTGCCCCATTAACATAACTGCTGCTAATCCCACCTCATTAACATCATAAGAGATAGGATTTACAACCGTAGGAAAATCATATCAGATGACAAAATGGTGGACAATCACACAATACTGGGAATCATGGCCTAGCCAAGTTGACAGATACTTTGGGGGACACATTTCATTAAATGGACCTAAGAACCACCAGTGCTCTCCTACTGCCAGGACCCCTGGCTTCTGTCAATACCCCAGTATTGGGGCATCGCTACTGTATTTTGAGATGGTTCATATTAATGATGATAACCATAATAACCATTTATTCCAAAAACTCCCTAGGTCAGTGCTGTACATTCCACCTGTTTCATCTCACTTAATGCTCACAGCAACTCTAGTGGGGTGGAATCATTATGCCTATTTTACAGATGGGACACCGAAGAATCACAGGAGTGTGTATATTTCTCAAAGAAATGTAGTTATTAAAAGCATAGCAGTAATCAAGCCTATAAAGATTTCAGCCAAGAAAACCCTCCGGAGCAGTTCTATTCTGTAACACAAGGGGTCACCATGAGTCACAGATTCATCACTGTTCTTTATCTTTGCATAATACTCCATTGTCTGTATGTACTATAGTTTGTTTATCCATCCATCTGTTGATGGGCATCTAGGATGTTTCCATCCTTTTGTTATTGTGAACAATGCTTCAATGAACATGAGTGTGCATATGTCTATTCACGTGATGGCTCTTATTTCTCTAGGATATATTCCTACGAGTGGGATTGCTAGATTATATGGTATTTATATTTCTAGCTTTCTAAGGAAGTGCCATATCATTATCCAGAAATGGTTGTATCATTATGCATTCCCATCAGCAGTGCATAAGAGTTCCGATCTCCCCACAGCCTCTCCAATTTTTTTTATATCCAGTGTTTTTGATTTGTGCCAGTAATACCGGGGTGAGACGGTATCTCATTGTGGTTTTAATTTGCATTTCTCTAATGGCTGGTGATCGTGAACAATTTCCTCATGTGCCTGTTGGCCACTTGAATGTCTTCTATGGTGAAGTGTCTGTTCATTTCCTTTGCCCATTTTTTAACTGGATTATTTGTCTTTTTGTTGTAGAGGTGTGGGATTTCCTTGTAGATTTTAGAGATTAGACCTTTGTCTGACTTGTAATGTCCAAAATTTTTTTCCCAGTCTGCAGGTTCTCTTTTTACTTTTTTGGTGAAGTCTTCTGATGAGCATAAGTGTTTAATTTTTAGAAGATCCCAGTAGTCTATCTTATCTTCTGGGGCTTGTATGTTGTTGGTTATGGTTTGTATCCTCTTAATGCCATGCATTAGGGCCTCTAGCATTGATCCTATTTTTTTCTTCCATGAATTTTATAGTTTTTTGCTTTGTATTTAGGTATTTGATCCATTTTGAATTAGTTTTTGTATATGGTATGAGGTATGAGTCCTGTTTCATTTTTTTTGGCAGATGGACATCTAGTTTTGCCAGCAACATTGTTAAAAAGATTGCCTTTTTCCCATTTGATAGACTTTGGGCACTTGTCGAAGATCAGGTGACCGTAGGTGGATGGATTTACACCTGGGTTCTCAATTCTGTTCCACTGGTCAATGTGTCTGTTGATGTACCAGTACCAGGCTGTTTTGACTACTGTAGCTGTACAGTAGGTTTTGAGGTCAGGTAGTGTGAGTCCTCCTACTTTAGTCTTCTTCTTCCATAGAGCTTTACTAATCCGGGGCTTCTTCCCTTTCCATATAAAGTTAATGATTAGTTTTTCTATCTCTTTAAAGAATGTTGTTGGTATCTGGATCAGGATTGCATTGTATTTGTAAATTGCTTTGGGTAGAACTGTCATTTTCACAATGTTGAGTCTACCTATCCATGAGCATGGTATGTTTTTCCATTTATGTAGATCCCTTTGGGTTTCTTGCAGTAGTGTTTTGTAGTTTTCTTTGTATAGGTCTTTTACATCCCTGGTTAGATTTATTCCTAAGTATTTTATTTTTTTAGGGGCTATTATAAATGGTATTGTTTTCCTGATTTCCTTTTCATCATTGTCTTTATTGGTGTATAGGAATCCAACTGATTTTTGTATGTTTATCTTGTATCCTGCTACTCTGCTGAATCTTTCTATTAGTTCTAGTGGATTTCTCATGGAGTCTTTAGGGTTTTCTATGTATAGTATCATATCATCTGCAAACAGAGGTAGTTTAACTTCTTCATACCAATTTGGATGCCCTTTATTTCTTTTTCTTGCGTTATTGCTCTAGCTAGAACTTCCAGCACAATGTTAAATAGGAGTGCTGATAAAGGGCATCCCTGTCTTGTTCCTGTTCTCAAGGGGAACGTTTTCAGCCTGTCTCCATTTAGGATGATGTTGGCTGTTGATTTTGCATAGATGTCCTTTATTATGTTGAGAAATTTCCCTTCTATACCTATTTTACTGAGTTTTTTTCATTAATGGGTGTTGCACTTTGTCGAATGCCTTTTCTGTGTCAATTGAGATGATCATGTGATTCTTTTCTTTCCTTTTATTTATGTGGTGGATTAAGCTGATTGATTTTCTAATGTTGAACCATCCTTGCATACCTGGTATGAATCCTACTTGGTCGTGGTGTATTATATTTTGATATGATGTTGAATTCTATTGGCTACAATTTTGTTGAGAATTTTTGCATCTATACTCATGAGAAATATTGGTCTCTAATTTTTTTTTTGTGGTATCTTTGTGTGGTTTTGGTGTCAGGGTTATTCTGACTTTGTAAAATGAATTTGGAAGTATCCCTTCCTTTTCTATTTTCTGAAATAGTTTGAGAAGTACTGGTATAAGCTCTTCTCTGAATGTCTGGTAGAAATCTCCAGCGAAGCCATCTGGACCAGGACTTTTTTGCGGGGGGAGTTTTCTTTATTACCTTTTCAATCTCTTCTCTTGTTATTGATCTGTTCAGATTTTCAACATCACTTTGTGGTAGTTTGGGTAGGTAGTGTGTTTCTAGAAATCTATTCATTTCTTCTGGGTTTTCAAATTTGTTGAGGTATAGTTTTTCATAATACTCTGTTATAATCCTTTTTATTTCGGGTGGGTCTGTTGTAATGTCCCTCATTTCATTTCTTATTTGGGTTATTTGCATCCTCTCCTGTTTTTCTCTTGTCAGTCTGGCCAGGGGTTTGTCGATTTTGTTGATCCTTTCAAAGAACCAGCCTCTGGTTTTGTTGATTCTTTTTACTGTTTTCCTATTCTATATTTCATTTATTTCTGCTCTGCTCTTTATTATCTCCTTTCTTCTAGTGGCTGTGGGATTTTTTTGCTGTTCTCTTCCAATTTATTTGAGTTGTGTAGTTAATGTTTTGGTTTTGTCCTTTTCTTCTTTTTTGATGTGTGCATCTATTGCTACAAATTGTCCTCTGAGGACTGCCTTTGCTGTGTCCCAAAGGTTTCGGTATGATGTGTTTTCACTCTCATTTGATTCTAAGAATTTTTTATTACATCTCAGATTTCTTCTATTACCCAGTGATGCATAAGCAGGGTGTTATTCAGTTTCCATGTAATTGATTTTTTTTTTCCTTGCTCTGCCTGTCAATTTCTATGTTGATGGTGTTGTCAGCGAAGATACTTTCTATTATCTCAATGTTTTGGATCTTGTTGAGGGCTGCTCTGCGGTATAAGACATCGTCTATTCTGGAGAACGTTCCATGTGCACTGGAAAAGAATGTGTACTTTGCTGCTGTTAGGTGGAGTGTTCTATACCTGTCTATGAGGTCAAGTTGGCTAATTGTGGCCTTTAGGTATTCTGTATCTTTATTGAGTTTCTTTCTAGATGTTCTGTCCTTTACTAAGAGTGGTGTGTTGAAGTCTTCTACTATTATTGCACAACTGTCAATTTCTATTTTTAGTGCTGAGTTTGTTTTATGTATTTTGGAGCCCTGTCATTGGGTGCATAGATTTTTAACATGGTTATGTCTTCATGATGGGATCATCTCCTTAATCATTATATAGTGTCCTTCTTTGTCTTTTATGGTGGATTTTGATTTAAAGTCTATTTTATCTGAGATTAGTATTGCCACTCCTGCTCATTTTTGGTAGTTGTTTGCATGATATGTTTTCTTCCATCCTTTTCTTTTCAATAAACTTACATTTTTGTTTCTAAGGTGTGTCTCTTGTAGACAGCATATTGATGGACTCTGTTTTTTTATCCATTTTGTCACTCTCCATCTCTTTATGTGTGCATTTA
>NW_004443974.1:3479355-3499262 GCF_000243295.1 Trichechus manatus latirostris
GTTTCAGTCCTGTTCCTCAGCCCTTCTATGACACTGTCCATTTCTGAAATCTTGTTGTTTATCTTTTGGATTTCTAATTGTTGTTTTTGTATGAGTTCTAGTTGTGAATTTCTTTTGGCATTTTTGTGCCTGTATTATTTTCTTGAATTCTTCCATTTTTCTTTGTCTGTATTTTCCATGAATTTGTCTATTTTTTCCTCATTTTTGTCTGCTTTTTGCTTTGACTCTTGGATAATTCTGAATATTAAAGATTTGAATTCCCTATGAGGTAGTTCTAGTGCCTTTTCTTCTACTGGAAAGTCATCTGGTATTTTATTTTGGATGCCTACTGGAACCATCCTGTCCTGTTTCTGTCTATGTTTTGATATTGTCTGCTGTCTTCAGGGCATTCAGTAGTTATTTTCCTTGTTTATTGATTGTAGATTTGTTTGTTTTGTCCTGCTTTTTTGTTTTATTTGGTTATGTCTGAGCAGTGGGCTGTGCGTTATTGTTTGTCTGTGGGCTCGATTCTTTTCACCTCTTTCTCCAATGGGCAGGGTCAGTCACTCAGTCAGGTACGGTACAGCAGGGCAGGTCCAACTGAAGGGGAGTTGCTGGGATGGGTTGTTTGTGGCACGTACTAGGGCCAACAGGGCTGGCCAGGGATCAGTGTAGGGCAGGTTCCGGTAGGCCGTGTCTGTGCTGCTTGTGGGTGTGATGTTCAGTGCACAGTGCAGGTAGGCAGGATGGAGGGGGGAGATTGTGATGTGTGGAGTTAATGCCAGTATGGGGAAGAGGAGAGAGAGGAGAGAGGAACAGGAGCCAAAAACATACACACAAACAAGAAAGTGTGCTAAGGGAGCTTGCTATTGGAGTGGAGAGATGAAAGAATGAGAAATGGACAAAAATAAAATTGAAAAAAAGGGTAAAAGAAAAAAATGAATAAATTGAGAAACTAGAAATGAAGAAAGACAAAAAGGGGAAAAGAGAAGAAAACAAAAAGAAAAAAAAGAAAAAAACCAAAGGGAAAAATAATCAAGAAAAAAGAAATTCTCCCAGGGATGCCACTGTGTGTGTGTGTCTGTGCAGAGTAAGGGGGTATCTCCCAAGTCACATGGCAGAGCCTGGCCAGAAGAGGCTCCCAAGCTGAGAAAAGAAGCAGAAAACAATCAAAGAAATCAAAACAGAACAAACAAAAAAAAAAGCCCTGGGGGTCCCACCAGTGCAGCGGCACTGGCCTGGAACCAATTCCACAGTTGATCAGCACCTTGCAGCCCCCCAGGAAGAAGCAAAGATAGCCACAGAGCCAGGTATTTGAGAGAAAGGAGGGGGAGGTGGTGAGTGGTAGAGAAGAAATCTAATGAAAGGGAAAAAAGCAACACCAGCAGCCAACAAATGGCACTCAGGAAGCCAGCCAGTACAGGCCGGTGGAATCCAACTGACACCATGGTGAAGCCTGTCCTTCCCAGTCAAAAGACTGTGGCCACGGGAAGCAGAGGAGGCCAAGTTGGGTTAAGAAGGGTGGGAGGTGAGAAAGCATATATCGTTGGTTGCTGGTTGTTCTCTCATGCTGGAAGCTCCATGAAGCTGCTTTCTCGTACCCCCTGTTCCCCAATCTCTGACAGGAGTCCAAGATGGCGGATCCGTGCTGTGGTAGCTGATAGCGGACCTCTCCAGGTATGTCTCCTCACTCTCTGTTCTCAGTCAGTTCTTATTCTATTTGGTGCTTGGCTGAGTTCTTTATCTCTTCATTTGGTGCTTAGGGTTTCGGGACTGAAATGTGACTCTGTTTGACTTAGTGTTTTGGATCTTTGCTGTGGAGGGAAGGTGTGGTGCTTCTGACTATAGCGCCTTGTTGCCACTTAAGTAAATTTTTATGATTTATTTTTTTATGTATGTCTTAAAATATAACTGTAAGATTATGTGTAATGTTTCCAACCCCAAAAGACAAATAAGGATAAATTTATAAAGACACAGATAATAAAAGTCCACAGTGTTGAAAACAAAACAAAACAAAAAAATGAGGTATTTGATTTCCATCAGAACTGACCTACGATGAAGTCGTTGGACCCGAACCCCACTGGAAGTCGGGGACTACCTGTATCTGTATTTTCAAATACAAGCACTGATTTTCAGTTTTATTTATTTCAGTTGTTTTTAACCTGTCCCTGCAATTGCAGCCCATGTTGACACAGGTACACTTTCTTCTGTGTCCAGTTAGGTGTATGCTACCTCCCTTGTTCTCATTCCTTTAGTGTTTCAACATTCTAAGTGCCCGGTCGATATGCAGAAATGCACTAGGCATGGACGATGCCTCAGGGCCTTTTCAACTAAAGGAGTCAAAAGTATCGATGTAAACTACAGGAATGCACAGAAGGAAAAGATCAGTTATAGTGGAGAGATGAGGACATACTTTGGAGAAGAGGGAGCCTGAACAGGTGAAGCTTGGAGAAGGATTTGGAGAGATTAAGGGACCTGCTGGCTAACATCTTATTCAGAGATTGGTGAGGAAACTCAATTTCCTGGTTTTGGGATCCTGTGAGAGACTAACGGGAAACTGGTTTGAATGGGAAAAGTGGTGTCATGTCAGAGGGCCTTGAACACAAGGAGGAAAAATCATTTTAACCATTTATTGAGAACTTACGTGACAGACACTATTCTAGGAACTTTATATCATCTGACAAAGTAGTCATGGAGATTAAATGAGACAATACACAAAATTACTTAAGACTTGGTGCTTGATAACTGCTCAATGAATGTCACTACCATTGTTGTCATTGCTGTGCTGCTGCTGTTATCATTATCCTTATTATTTTTATTACTTGCTCACTTACTGCAGCCCTAGTAATCCACATTACCACCCCACTCCCCACTGTTTCTGAAGAGGAAGTTGTCTTAGAGATGTTTCTCAGAGTCCACAGGAAATAAGTAAAGGAACTCAGGGCTGTCTTGTTCCAGAGTTTTTTGAGGAGTTGGACAATTTATCAGAGGAATAACGTGATCATGCGAATTCTGCCACTTCCATCCGCTAATGACTGAAAACCATTCTGATCAGTGTGGTCAGGCATGCATAACAAGATGGAGGACATTTTACAAGCTGACACTGGGCAAGTACAGAGGGAATAATGTTACACAAGAGCCTGGTGCCATCAGTGTACAACCTGCTGTCATACATGTGATGTTTGAATCTTTCCACAGACAGGGAGGCCTTGACAGACCCATTTATCAGATAAGGAAACTGAGTTAGGAGGGATTCAGACTTGACTGAAACCACGAACTACTGAGACAGTGAGAAGTGAAATTGTGGGTCTTCTCACCTTTCTAACTTGAAGCCACTTCCAGAGATAACCTTTCACCCAAATAACAGACAGCCCTGTAAAATAAACAGTAACACCCGAGGAAGGTGCTCCTTAGAACAACCATCTATATGAAATTGAAAGGGCAGCATCTGCCCAAAAGCAAAGATGAGAAGGCAGGTAGGGGCAGGAAAACTGGACAAATGGAAACGGGAACTTGGGGTGGTAATGGGGAGAGTGCTGACACCTTATAGGGACTGCAACCAAGGTCATGGAAAAATTTGTATGTAAATTATTGAATGGGAAAACTAATTTGCTCTGTAAACTTTCACTTAAGGCACAATAAAATGTTTTAAAAAAAGTACTAGGAAAAAAAATCTGGGTCTTCTGCATAGCTGTCAAGCTAGAATTTCAACATAATGGAAAGAAAAAAAAAATCTTGTCGCCATTCTCCCCATGGGACTCCGTTCATTTAGCAGATACCTGAGGCGAATAGAAGACACCTGAACAAGAACTGTTTGCTCTGACGAATAAATGAATGTGATCAAAATGCCGGCAGCCCAGGGAGGAGATAGCTGCTACCTTACCGCCCTGGTGAGAGTGTGAAGGACCGGAAACACCAAATTCAGAGGAGGGGAGATGCAGTGCCAAGGACAAAATGGCCCTTTTTACAAGCAGTGGAAGACTAGGCACCGTTTTCTGTACTGCCATTTTCTTGGGCATGTTTTCCAGAGATGTAGCATTCTAGTTTATGTTCAAATTTATGAGAAAGCATGATGACTTGTGCTGATGCGAATTATCAGAAGAATTTATTTGAAAATATACTGAGTTTGTTTCATCAAACCTTCCAAATAGCTTCAGTTCATGTTGATGAAATTCATTTGCTATATATCCTTTTGGAATACTTACTATTGAAATTATGGCTCTCTGTAATAAAAAGAGCAGTAATTTATTAACTTAAAGAGAGTAGATTCAGTAACTTCTCAAACTGACCTTGATGTTCCCTTAGTCTGCATTATTCTGAGGGAGTCACATTCACAGGGCTCCATGCCCTCTTGGTACCCCAGAATTACTCCCATGCATGCAAAGAGAACAGCTAGGGGCATGCCCAGTTCCACCACTGGTGGCCACTCCTACGGGGGAGGGATGCTCTAGCAGGATGGCAGACCACAGATGCATCCCGCACTGTGCAGTCTAAGCGTGTAGCAAGAGAGAAAACGAGAGGGGGAATGACAAAGTCATGATTTCCCTGGAAAAGATAGTGCCACAGGAACCACTCATCTCTTCCTCTCTATTATGGACTGAATTGTGTCCTCCCAAAAGATAAATTGAAGTCCTAACTGCTGTACCTGTGAATGTGACTTTGTTTTGGGAAACAGGGTTTTTCTTTGCAGATGCTATTAGTTAGGTTAAGGAGGTCATACCAGAGCTGGGTGGGTCCTAATCCTAATCCCTTCTGAGTAGTATAAGAAGGAAAGACATGGAAACAGGGACACACACAGGTGAAGACACCATTTGAAGATACATCTACAAACAGCAAAGCAACACTGAGGACTGCCAGCAGTCACTAGAAGCTAGAGGAGACAAGGGAAAACTTTCTCTTAGAGTGGTCAGAGAGAGCCAGTACCCTGAATTTGGACTTCCAGCCTCCAGAACAGTGAGACAGTAAGTTTTGGTTCTTTAAAGTCACCCACTTTGTGGTATTTTGCTATGGAAGTCCCAGAAAATTAAGACACTGTCTGCAGACATAATGTAGACCTTCTCTGTAGACATAATGATGTACCCTCTCGATCCCAGATGAATGTCCCTGTGGCATTCAGGACCACACAGGGTGATGATTAAGGTTGTGCATCAACTTGGCTGGGCCATGATTCTCAGTGGTTTGGCAGTCATATGATGTTGTGATCCATGATGAGATTTGATATAATGTGGTCACCTCCATGATGGGAACTGCTGTGAGTAGCCAGTCAGTTGAAAGGGAGTTTCCTTGGGCGTGCGGCCTGCATCAAATATAAGTGGACATTCTGGCAAGGCTCCTGGGCTTTTGCTTGTTCTGGATCCTGTGGCTGGCTCCTGTTCATCTGACCTCCAGTTCTTAGGACTTGAGCTAGCAGCTTACCTTAGTTCTTGCCTGCCAGTCTTGGGATTTGTCAATCTTGGAAGCCTGTGAACAAGAGGCCTGCTCTCTGACCTGCTTATCTTGGGTTCACCAGCTCCTGCAGCTATGTGAATCAGGAGAAGCCTCTATCCTGACCTATGGACTTGGGACGTTCCAGCCTCTACAACGTTGTGAGATGTTTCCTTGACATAAATCTCTCTATATATATATTTGTGTGCTTTACTGGTTTTGCTTCTCTAGAGAACTCAGCCTAAGACATAGGCTGTGTGTATGTAGTGCCCAACAGCACCCACGAGAAAACTGGCACCCTCAGATGACCAGCACTTTTGTTCTGTAGTGTTACAATTACCTGGAAACTGAGAAGTATGTGGATACGAAATGATTTTTCATATTTTATACAGAAAATGATCTAGCTAGAGTCCCCAAGTGTGGTAGAGCAAAGAAGCCCAGGCTGTTACCCTCCTGCTCTGTCCCCCACCCAGTGGAGTGATCCCACACAGTCCTACCCTGACTGGGAAGCACCCCAGAAGGCAGAGAGGGCTGGGTGAGGTTTGGAGCTAGGCAGACTGGCTCAGACACTGACGGGTCATTTAACAATGTTGTGCCCTTGGACAGTCATTGAAACTTCTGTAGTTAAATTATCTTGTATGAATGAAAGCCATAACAATCTTTACCTCATAGGTTTGTTGGGACTTTAGTTTAGAGTTTCTTGAAAAGTTAAATGAGTTAATATTTAACAGGGGCTCAGAAAATAGTTTTTATTGTTATAGCTGACGTCTAACTCCTCATAACTTTATACCAAAACCCAAAATCTGTTGCTGCTGAGTCGATTCTGACTCATAGTGACCCTATAGGACAGAGTAGAACTGCCCCGTAGGGTTTCCAAGGAGTGGCTGGTGGATTCAAACGGTTGACCTTTTGGTTAGCAGTCACTGTGCTTAACCACTGCACCACTATGGCTCTCTCCTAACTCTGGTCATCCTTAATCTGAAATCTTGCACTGCCCAGCATCCTTTTGGGATCTCATAATCTATCACATTTTTTGATGTTTTTCCTTTCTGACATTTAAATTCTGACTTGCTTGGCCAGTGGTGAGGGTAAATATTTAAAAAAAAAAAAACCTTTTAATATTATCTCCACGCCTAAAATTTACTTTTCTTACATAATGTATATAGTCATCCTTATCTCAGACATAAATCACCTCCACTACCTGCAAAAACTACTAATTTTTTTGTGGAAGAATAAACAAATGTTATTATAAAACCACCATTAATTAATACAATTCTAATCTTGTATTGGCATTGGTGGTTCAGTAGTAGAATTCTCACCTTCCATGCAGGAAACTTAGGTTCAATTCCTGGCCATGTACCTCATGCACAAACTCCACCTGTCTGTCAGTAGAGGCCTGCATGTCGTTATGATGCTGAATAGGTTTCAGAGGAACTTCCAGACTAAGATGGATGAGGAAAAAAGGTCTGGTGATCTACTTCAGGAAATCAGCCAAAGAAAACACTATGGATCACAAAGGTTTGATACACAAGTGATCACGGGGATGGCAGCATTTTTTCCATTGTGCGTGGGGTCTCCATGAGTTGGGGCAACTCACAGCTAACAACAATAAGCCTACATTACTTGCACCACAGAAATCACATAAGTCAAACCTTAAAGTGCAACTGTCCTGCAGCCATACAATTTTCAGTTTTCAGCAGGGCACACTGCTTCTTTGGCCAATGACCACTGAGTGTGCCAAGTTAAATCTGGAATGAAGGTGACACCAACTGCACAGTTACTGCTAAGACATCATGGATGAAGACATACAACCAAATGCTGGCACCATTCTCTCTCCATGAGAAATACATTCCTTCTGGAACAAACTCTGAGACAGGCCTCAAGAAGAACTGTAACATCCACACAGTCCAGAAACGATCTTGAAGCATACACTTCCACCTGAAGGCTGTTCAAGAGCCTATACCTGACCACCAAGTTGTTTTTCCTTTTCTTTCTTTTTCATTTCTTGCAGCTGTTGGGGAAACCCTGGGCCTCTGCATGGAACCTGGAAACAGTTCCACCAGGCTTCGGACTTCAGCTGTATCACATATCCCACAGGGAAGAAAATAATTTCATTTAGCTAATCCCCAATAGCACCTGCAATGAACCAACTCTCTTTTTCAAGAGCTTATGAAATATGTAAACATTATTTTAGAAAATAAAAGATTGGCTCTTTTATAAATAAATTCTGGAGTTATCTTTTCTATATTTGCCTTAAAGGAAACATTTAATGTCGATTCCAAGAGAGGATTCAAGACACATCAGAACATATGATTTTAACTGAAGTCCAAGGTAATACTGACGTTAGATAGAGGACAGCCACTGGTCCATCATGGAAGTTCCACACTGTACTCCTGACTTTTGTCATGCCTGTCTGTGTGTAGCTTGGTGGTATTGTCTGAGTTAGTCTGTGCTGACACTCTTGAGTGTCAGCAGGGCATTCCAAGGGGGGCAATAAGAAACCTGGGGTGTACAAGAAGCAGGCAGCACAGCAGACATTGTGATTGGGTCTCTCGGTCCTTCCCATGCTTCCCTCATTCAGTGACAGATGCGGTTTTGTGGAACTGACACCAGTTTAACCACAGGACCAAGACTGGCTCAGGGTGTGCCTGAGTGAGGAGGCAGCGTATGCCATGTAACCCAAGATGGAGTCCCTGCCTGGTGCAAATGGTTAATGTGCTTGGCTGCAAATCAAGAGGTTGGAAGTTAGAGCCCGCCCAGAGGCACCTCAGAAGAAAGGCCTGGGAGTCTACTTCCAAAAAATCAGCCACTGAAAACCCTATGGAGCACTGTTCTACTCTGACATACATGGTGGCACCATGAATCAGAGTCAACGGCAACTGGCAGTGAACCTGAGATGGTCTAATCAGAGTGTGGTACAGAACTCTGTCCAGTGGTTTGGAAGAACAGTCTATCCAATTATGAGTGAGAAAGCAGGTGCCTTTGTGAGCAAACATTTGTGCATCGAGCACATTCTGGTGGGTTGGCTGCCTTTGGACATGAAATCTGAGTTTAGGAAATGTAAGCATTTTCATGGTATTTCTGTGGTTTTGTTTTCTTCTAAGGTCCTTATAATGTTCCCTCTTTTGAGAAATTCAACACTGCCTCGGCTGAACTACAGGGAAGCAAACACCTTCTCCCAGGATAAAGCAACTAAGGTCAGCAGAAGACAGATTACTCTTTATTGAGGTATCAGAGAGTTAATTAAATGTAATGGGAAAAGAAAAAGGCAAAACTTAAAGGACGAAGGGCCACATAATTTTCTGATTCCTAATAAAGTCTTTTCTTGTTTATCCTCACAATTAATTTACAAAAAAATACCTTCATAGGATTAAATATTTTATTTAAATTGAACAAAAAGAACACACACACAATTATGTGGAAATGGAAGGTTGAGGAGATTTTAAATAACTCTTAAGGGGAATGGAAAAATGGAGAGATTATCTGGAAACCTGACATGCCTGTGAGATGATCCCACAGAGCCATCCAGGAGACAGTGAGGACAGGTACCTGGGCCAGGGATCCAGATTTGGGATTTCTCAGAATTTACGTGATCATTGCAGCCATGAGAATGGATGAAATCTTTGAAAGAGAGTGTAAAGGTCATTGTGTTATGTCAATATGTCAAGGCTACAGTTCCAGTTATTTAATCTAACACTCATCTAAGAGCTCCTATACATGTGATTAAAGTGTATAATCCGTTGACTTTAAGCAAAGGAGGTTAATCTAGATCATTTGGGTGGGCCTGATTCAATTAGTTGAGATGTTTAAAGAGCAGAACTGAGGTTTCAGTGAAGGAGAAGAAATTCCATATGTGGACAGCAGCTTCAGCCCATGCCCAAGAGTTCCAGCCTGCCCTTCCTGATGGCCTGCCCTACCGATTTAGGACTTATCCAGATAGTGCCAACAATAGCATAAGCCGCTTTCTTAGACTAAATCTCTTAATACATAACTCAAACCTGTTGAGTTGATTCCGACTAATAGTGACCCTACAGGACAGAGTAGAACTGCCCCACAGGGTTTCCAAGGAGTACCTGGTGGAGTCGAACTGCTGACCTTTTGGTTAGCAGCCTAGCTCTTAACCACTGCACACCTACTAGTTCTCTTCTTGTGGTTGAACCTTGACTGATAGATGGTATGCCAAGTAAGGATAGAAGAGAGCTGAGAAAATTCTAAAGACTATGATCATAAAGAGACATATGAGGAAGAGGGATTTGTAAAGGAGACAGAAGAAAAACCCAGAGCCATATGGGAGGATGCTGAGGAGAGGGCACTGTCATGGAAATTGAAGAACCTAAGATCAGTCAGCATGCCAAATCCTTCATAGAAGTAAAGTAGTAGAGGGCCTAAAATGAACACTGGAAACATTACTGCCACAACACAGTAAAAGGAGCATCAGTGAAGAAAAGTCCTGGTGCAATGGGCTGAGGAATGAGTATAAGCTAGGAATGAAGAACATCGACTCTTCATTCAAGAAGCTTACCTTTAGAGGAAAGAAGGAAAGAACGTTTGTTGTTGCTGTTAGCTGCCGTCGAGTCCACTCTGACTCACAGCAACCCAATTCACAACACAACAAAACATTGCCTGGTCCTGCAACATCTTCCGATCCTTGGTATGCTTGAGTCCATTGTTGAGGCCACACTGTATTTTGAGTGCCTTCCAACGTAGGGCTTACCTTCTAGTACTATATAAAAAAATATTCTGTTGTGATCCATAGCGTTTTCATTGGTTAATTTTCAGAAGTAGATCACCAGGCCTTTCTTCTAGTGTGTCTTAGTCTCAAAGCTCTGCTAAAATCTGTCCACTATGAGTGAGCATGCTGGTATTTGAAATACTGGTGGCATAGCCTTCAGCATCATAGCAACACACAACCACCACAGTGCTTCAAACTGACAAACGGGTGATGGGAAAAAATGTTGGCTAAAGATAAATCAGAAAAATGGAAGGTTTTGTGGATATTTTGTTGCTGTTACCTGTGTGATGGTAAATACCTGAATATGTTTACATGCTGACGGGACAAAGTCACACAGAGAAGGAGAGACTGCAGCTACAGTAAAGAGAGGAGAGACAACGAATACGACAAAGACCCCAGGAAAGCAGACAGGGACGGGATTGGAAAGGTAGGACAGAAGGAAGAGACTCTGCCACTGAGATAAACAGAAGGAGGGAAGGATAGCTGCCAGCATGCCTCTGCAGGCGATGGGGAGCCCACAGCACCTCAGTGAACAAGCAGGAAGACCATCCAATGGCCATGAAGGATCATAGACAGGTGGATGGTTGGGAAATCATACAAATTTGAATGCATTTTTATGGAAAATAGGAGAAAGATCTGGCTCTTTCTGGGAAATAGCTGAGGGACACAGGAAAACTGAGCAGAATTAGGGTCAGATATTCTTGAAGATGATGAAATTGTCTATGATGGTAGATAAAACTGACTTTATAAGCAGCATTCAGCAAGCTGGGTGTGGGAACAAGGCAAGGAGATTACTGACTGGATCCGGGGTGAAAGTTTTGGTGGAAGAGTGTGGCAGAAGGTCAAGAAGGTTGGCCTTAGCCAGTTTATTCAATCTTTCTTAGCCTCAGTTTCCTCATCTGTTAAACAGGTATGGTAATAATATATCTATAATTGTGATGATTGAATAAAGTAATTCACATGTAGCAGTTAGCTTTCCCTGCCTGTCACATAGTAAGTGCTCATTAAAATCTCGATTACTTTGTTGAGGGAGTGAGAGGTTCTGCACATGTGGGAATTCACGGTGAGAGTGAGATAATGGATTTGTGAGATGTAAGAGGAAGGGCTGAAGTCCAGGGTGTAAGCTTGAGTGTGGGTGGTCAGTGTACAGTAGAGAGGCCTCCAATGAGGAAGTCAAAAAAACTACGGGATTAGCATCCTGGACACACTCATGGACCCACCAAAGGAGATGTCAGAACCCCAGGAGTTGGAACCACGGCTAAGCTAGGAATTCCCACTTGGGGACCACAAGGACCAAAGATGGGGGGGCCAGGGCATTTAATATGTTAAAAGTCATTAGAGGTTAGCGTGTCCTAATATGCGGAGTCCCTGGGTGGTACAAATAGTTAAGCACTCGGCTACTAGCCAAAAGGTTGAAAGTTTGAACCTACCTAGAGGCATCTCAGAAGACAGGCTAGGTGATCTGCTTCCAAAAGGTTATAGCCTTGAAAATCCTATGGAGCAGTTCTACTCTGCACACATGGAGTTGCCATGAGTCAGAATCGACTCTACGGCAACTAACAGCAACAACAATATGAAGGAATTATGGCAGTTCGTGCACTTGAAATGATGAGAACCGTAGAAAATTTCAGTATCTTCAGGAGACTCTGGGCAGCATTCCAGGTGCCAAGGTGGGAAAAGCTATTTACAAGGCAGGCCTAAAAATAGTCAGAGCTTTCTCCACGGCCCTAACTTTCTCCCCAGGTCGGAGCTGGCCGTCCTAGACTTTCATCTGCCCAGCCAGCTGAGCCTCTAAATTCTCTCTCTAAAATGATCTATAAGACTGAGCTAAGCTAAGACCCTTTTCTATGTATAATACTTTAAAATAGTGCCCTTCTCAAAAGTGGCCCTCCAACTTTTCAAACAATGTCAACCAGCCTCAGATGGTTACAAAAGCTGCACTTGAATCCCATGCTTCCTGTTCTGCTCTCAGTTCCTATGGCCACGCCAGGGGCCTCTCAATGCTGCCTTTTCTCAAATCTTCAGTCATTTCTTCTCCTGAGCTAAATAAATCCAAGTCTATTAACTCACCTTCTGAGGTTTTATTTTTCATTTATCTGACTGTCTATCAGTGAACAAATTTGAAATATTCCTTAACCATCTCAGCTATAGATTTAAACTAACTTTTCAGTAGGCTGGCATTCCAGGATAGTAGTTAAACTCTTTTAATTTAGTATCAAACAATCTCCAAGTATATGAGAGTGGAGTGGAAGGCTGAAGGATATTCTTGTGACCACCATTTTATCTAATTTCTTTGATATTTTTAGCTGAATTTATTCTCATCTCTAGCAAATTTTAGCCCTGAATATCTTTGGGATATATATTATATATATACACACATACATATATCTCTCCACAGGGTTTTCATTAATTGATTTTTTGGATATAGATCACCAGGCCTTTCTTCCTACTCTTAGTCTGAAAGCTCTGCTGAAATCTGCTCAGCATCACAGCATCATGCAAGCTTCCACTGACAGATGGGTGGTGGCTTCACATCAGGTAGGTGCATTGGCCAAGAATCAAACCTAGGTCTCCCACATGGAAAGCAAGAATTTTACCACTGAATGACTATGAAAAGTCCTAATTAATCCAAGAGGACTTTTTTCTTCTTCTGACATGTCTAATGTCCTCCACTGAGTTAGCTTTTCACATATTTTAGGATTCTTCATTGTTTTAATCCTGGCTGCAGGGCCATATAAAAAGCTGTAGAGCAACCAAGAAGCTCTTCTCAAACTTAAGATTTCAGGTATTCTATCAAGTAACAAAATGTAACTGTTTTACTTAAGCACCTAAATAGAATGAGTGGAAATAGAGGTTTTTTGTTTTGTTTTGTTTTTTCCTTAGCATCCTCTTTTTGTGTACCAATATTTTTTAAGAAGACCTCTGCACCAAAGACGTCATAATAATTATAAATATAATTTAAATCACAGATATATTTTCTTCCGGTTTTTTATATTCTTCTAACAGAAATCAGCCCTGAGGTTAATAGTGACTTGGATAAACAATCTGCCTTTAAACTGTCCCCTTTTTGTAGCCTTTACTTATCACTGACAGGATTCCTATAAAGTGCAATAAGCAATTATGGAAACCAAGGGTACCAAGCTATAAACGCTAATTGTAGATGAAAATGTGCTTTAAAATATGTATGTGGAGTTTTAAATTATGGTTTTAAACTTCATAACATAGATAGGAGAAAAAGATCTGATATTCCCAGCCAAAAAAAAAAAAAAAGTAAAGGGCTATTTTTATTATGATTTCCCAAGAGTAAGATTCATGCTACTGTAGATATTGTTCGTAAAGTTCATAATAAATAAAGGACGTGTTTTAAAACTAAAGTCAGGATAAGAAAAGAAATTAGGTCTTCATCCTTTCAGCATCCCTACACAGGGTGACTTGCATCCTTCCTTAATTTACCAGAGACTTCTCAAAGCAATGGAAGCTTCTCATTCATTCTCAAAGGTGCATTTCCAAAGCACTCTCAGAAAGTAAAATATATGCTCTCAAAGGACATGTTGGATTTTTTTTCCGAAAGAACCCAAAATCAGAATCTGTAACTAGATTCTATAACCAGAAAATTGGCATATTTGTGGATATATCTAGACATATTTATTATTGGAAGTTGACTTCAGTAAAACTCCACAAAAGACAATAAAATAAGACCTTCAGTTTCTCATGATGGAAAACGAGAAATCAAAGCCCATTTTTGAAAACCTCTATAGCTCATACTCTAGAGGAAAACATTGGATGGCTTAGCTACGAAAGTCACTGGTATCCTAAACAAACCATAAGGCATTTCAGTACTAAAAAGCTGAAAAACCAAACCCGTTTCCGTCTAGCCGATTACGACTCAGAGCGACCCTGTAGGACAGAACAGAACCCCCTCACAGGGATTCCAAGGCTGAAATCTTTATAAAAAATGACTGCGACATCTTTCTCCCTCGGAGCGGCTGCTGGATTGGAATCCCCGCTCAGCACTTTTGCACACTGCGCCACCAGGGTTCCTCTTCAGTACTAAAAAAAACTCATATATGCATATCAACAACACTAAATAGTATATTGGTTTTTGCGTCATAAACCAAAGCACCTATCTGATGAGTCACAGAAATTTTTTAATTATTTTCAGTAAATTCAGCGGACCTGAGATTTATCTTAAATATTTGCAAAGGGCAAAACAAAGTACTCCAAAGCGGCACAGGCAATCAGGCAAAAGGCCACGCAAATGGACTACCTTCTTTTCCAAAAGATCATCAAACTGATCTTGTTGCCCCACACCCTGGTACTTCCCTGCCCATTCAGTTTTGCGCAAGGGTCTGGGTACAGAGATCCCTCTTCACTCCTTCAGGCTGCTCAGTTTTGCCCTGTGCGAACCTCGAAGCCTCCCATCAAAAAGCTCTCCAAGGAAATGCTTCCCCTTCTCTAGTAATCTCCAGGATCCTGCCAGAAAAGAGTCCCTACCCACAGCTGGCTGCCCCCACCGCCCTCCGGACCCCTAGCTCACCGGATGATCACGAACATGACCAGCGAGTTGCCCACCAAGCCCACCACGAACACCACGGAGTAGACAGCCGTGATGATGATGGGGATGACCCGGGAGATGTGCGCGGGCTCCGGCGGCGAATCCTCGGGGCCGACGCTGCTGTTGCCATCCGGCTCGGCCCAGCCTGGTAACCAGTCGCTGCTGTTGGGGAGCAGAAAGGCGCTTGGGGCGCAAGTGGGGACCGGGTCCTCGCGGAAGATCTGCACCGGGGGCTCCATGGTTGGCGGCAGCGCTAGGAGGGCGAGCGAGGAGGGTGACACCTACGGGACACAGTGGAGCGAGAAGACACGCTAGACGCGGAGACGCAAACTTTCTGCGGGCCGGGGCCAGCTCGCGGAAGGCGGCGGCGTTGGGAACAGAGGGCCTTCGGTTCCGACCAGGTCGCTTGTCCCCGGGGATGGGAGCGAGAGGACGCACCTCTCGCTGCCATCGGGCCATCAAACGCTCAGCTGCGCACTGGGCGGGCGCTCCCTAGATGCCACCACCCATCCTAGGCAAGGTCCTTTGCTGGCACGCTTCCCCAGACTGCCGGTCTGAGCTCTCAGGGAAAAGGGGTCCCCGAGGATGGGGCCCCCGGGGTCGGAGCCCTCGCGCCCAAGGACTGCGCTTTGAAAGCCGCAGGCTCACCTCTGGCTCCCAAACACCGGCTGTTCCCGCAGGCGCGCAGTGGAGTACTGAGCCGCCCGCTCGGGTCCGCCCAGGGTGCGCTCAGCCCTCGCGGCCGCCGAGCACCCGCAGCCCCCACCAGCTCTAGAAGCCCGGCCCGCCCCGCGCTCCACCAATGGCGCCCGTTCCGCCAACTGCCTTCCCCCACGGCCCTGCGCGCCTCACATGATCCGCAGTAGCTCAGTCACTGAGGTCCGTGGCGCGGGAAGCGGTTAGGGGCTAGCGGCCTGGCAGGGGCTCCGCGGACCCGCCCCCGAAGTCCGCGCGCCCCTCCCAGCCCCACGCCCCCAGCGCGCCCCACGGGGTCACCCCAATCTGGCAGGCTCACCCCAATCTGGCAGGCTCACCCCGCGCGTGTATCTCCGATTCCCGTGAACGCAGGAGCTCTCGGTTTGTTCTGCAGCTCTCTGAGTGAACCGCCGAACCTCCGGGCGGCTTCGACTCAATAATAATGGCGGGTGTGTCTGTTCAGTACGATTATGCATCTGGATCTTCTGTGATGCTTCTAGAACTTAGTGTTAGCATAGTTAGTAAGACACGGCTTCTTTCCAGAGAGGAGAGAAACCGTAGTTCTGTTTATTTGAAGGACCCATCCAAGCAAAGTAGGCAAAATGATCCAGTCAGAGTAAGACCAGCTCATAAAATATTAATGATTTAAGACACATAGAATATTTCTGTGCATTCTGTTCCTTTCAGTCCACCTGCTTCACTGGCCCAACAGGCTGCATACAGACTGCCCCTCCTAGGCCATGCGTGCTGGTCTTAGGAGTGGACGAGTGAAGGAGGTTCCTCACTCAGGCCTCAGAGCTGCTCCCAGGAGTTAACAAGGCTTCTTTGTCTTAAATTAATTCCCTGACGCCACCGTGTTCTCACTGCTCCTTCACACAGGGCCTCCTCTATCAACCCTCCAAGAATCTGGAGCCTATAGAGAAATTCAGTCACCACCATTTCTTCCCATAACTCTGCCGGTCCAAGGATCACTGTCAGAGTCTGCTTGGTGAAATAAAGCCCTCAGGGCAAAGAGACCCGAGGACAATAGTGCAAAAGCAAGAAATCAAAGAGTGATTGGTGCTCCAGACATACTTGTGGGGAAGAGGCAGGAAGTGCAAGTGCAAGAGAGCCAGGGTTCAGCGTCTCTCCAAAGTGTAGCCCCTAAAGGAGCAGTGGATTCCCCATCTCCAACTAGGTATTGGAGGCAGGAGGTTAGGAGACAAGGGTTAGGCTCCCGGGTTTCCCACATGGATTCCCTGGGACAAAAGCATAGGGACGTAACTCTCCCACTAGGTCATGTCCATGCTCCACCTATATCAGTTGCCAATAAAGATGGCTCCAACTCACGTGTGTCAGAGTAGAACTGTGCTCCACAAGGTTTTCAGTGGCTGATTTTTCAGAAGTAGAGCACCAGCCATTTCTTTCAAGGCACCTCTAGGTGGACGCAAATCTCCAATTGCCCACAGCATTAACCACTTGCATCACCCAGGCACTCCATGCGCCACCTAGGGGCACCACAATGGCTGACATAACTGTTCAGTCAGTGACAGCCAGAAGAAGGTCCCACACCTCTTTTAAGACACTTAAATCCTAAAGGGGAGTTGACCATCAGAGTCTTTCCACAACCTTGCAAATACACTGCACTTTTGAGCAGCGTGATTTGAGGAACAAAGTGAAAGCTTCTCTTCAACAAGAAGGGAGAAAGGAAAAGTTATTACCTGAAAAGACTTAGTTAAAGTTTTAAAGCAGTAAAAACTTTAAGGAGGTTTCCAAGTTGATACAGTTCAAACAATTCAAACGCTCAGTTTCCTTTTCTCACATATCTATAATGAATGGGAAAGGTTTTTGTTGGGAAAATACTTCTCTAACCAAAGCAGGATGCAAAACTCAGCCTGGGAGGATGCTCTAATTCTGATCTTTGATAAGAAACCCAGACCACACTTCCGGGCAACACTGTGCTATAGACAGAAGCACCATGCCGTCCCTCCACAGCAAAGATCCGAAAAACTAAGTCAAACAGAGACAGACATCAATCCTGAAACCCAAAGCATTAAATGAAGAGATAAAGAACTCAGCCAACCACCGAATGGAATAAGAAACTAAAAGAGAACAGAGAGTGAGGAGAGATATGTGCAGAGGTCCCCTATCAGCTAACACAGCACGGATCTGCCATCCTGGACTCCTATTGGAGACTGGCGAACGGGGGTATAAGAAAGCAGCTTCACAGAGCTTCCACCAGGAGACAGAAGAACCAGTAACCAGCAATGCGCACTTTCCCACTACCTACCCTTCTTCACCCCCGCTTGGTCTCCTCTGCTTCCTGAGGCCACAGTCTCTTGGCCGGGAAGCACTGGCTTCACGCTGGTGCTGCTTGGATTCTACCTGCCCACACTGGCCAGCTCCCTGAGTGCCATTTGTTGGCTGCTGGTGTTGCTTTTTTTCCATTTCTTTTGATTTCTTCCATACCTTTCACCACCTCCCACTCCTTTCTCTCAAATACCTGGCTCTGTGTACCATCTTTGCTTCTTCCTGAAAAGGCTGTGAAAAGCCGCTCTATTGTGGAACTGCTTTCTGGTCCATGCCGCCAAGCAGTCAGGATTCCTGGGACTTTTTTGTTTGTTTGTTTTGATTTGTTTGTTTGTTTTCTTTTTCTTTTCTTGACATGGGAGCCACTTCTAACTGGGCACTATTGCACAGCTTGAGAGCTATTCCCTCAGTCTGCGCAGATGTGTAGTGGGACCCCTGGGGGCATTTTTTTTTCTTGTTTTTTTTTTTTGGTTTTTATATTTTCAGGTTTTTTTGTTTAATTGTTTTCTTTTCTTTTCCCTCTTTTCCCCTTTTTGTCTTCCTTTATTTCTTAGTTTCTCGTCTCTCTATACTTATTTTCTCTTCCTGTCTCCTGAATACCTGTCACTGTGTGACACCTCTACCCCTTCTAGCCAGGCTGTATGTCATGGCCTGGGAACAACTTTCCCAATCTTCACAGCTGCACTGGTGGGATCTGAGGAGGCTTTGCTTTTTTTTCAAAAAATTTTTATTTACTCATTTTTTTCCTTTAGACTTTTTTCTTTTTGTTTTTCTCTATTTCTCAGTCTCTCATCTCTCCCCTCCAACAGCAAGCTCCCTTAGCACTCTTTTTTGTTTCTTTTATTTGTAAGTTTTTGGCTCCCATTCCTCTCTCCTCTCTCTTCTCTTTCCCATACCCATCTTAGCTGCACATATCACAATCGCTCCTCTCATTCTTGCCTACCTGCACCATATGCTGAACATCACACTCCTAAGCAGCACAGGTATGGCCAACATGAACCTGCCCTGCACTGATCCCTGGCCAGCCCTGTTGGCCGTACTACTTGCCACAAACAACCCATCTCAGCAATTCCCTGTCAGCTGGACTTGCCCTGCTGTACCATCCCTGAACAACTGACCCTGCCAGTTGGAGAAGGAGGCAAAAAGTATCATGCCCACAGATGAGCGAACAGCGAAGAAAGAAGAGCCCACCAGCTCAGACATAACCAAATAAAACAAAAAGCAGGATGAAACAAACAATCTACAATCAATAAACAAGGAAAATAACTACTGAATGTCCCATAGACAGCAGAGAATATCAAAACATAGACAAAAAAAGAATATGAAGGTTCCAGTAGGTGTCCAAAATAAAACACCAGATGACTTTCTAGTAGAAGAAAAGGCACTAGAGCTACCTGGTAGGGAATAATAATCTCTAATATTCAGAGCTATTCAAGAGTTGAAACAAAAAGCAGACAACAATGAGGAAAAAATAAGACAAATTCATGGAAAACACAGACAAAAAAAGGAAGAAATCAGGAAAATAATAAAGGAACAAAAAGCAAAAAAACACAACTAGAAATCATAGAAAAACAACAATTAGAAATCCAAAAGATAAACAACAAGATTTCAGAAATGGACAGTGTCATAGAAGGGCTGAGGAACAGGACTGAAACGAGGGAAGACAGGATCAGCAAAATTGAAGACAAACACTTGGATACAACTCTGTTTGAGGAAAAATCAGAAAAAGGAATGAAAGAAATGAAGAAACCCTGAGAATTATGTGAGATACAATCAAAAGCAAAAATCTGTGAGTGATCAGAGTTCCAGAACAGGAGGAGAAGACAGAAAACACAGAGAGGATCATTGAAGAATTGCTGACAGAAAACTTCCCCAATATCATGAAAGATGCAAAGCTGACCACCCAAGAAGCTCAGCAAACCCCATATAGGATAGACCCCAAAAGAAAATCACTAAGCCTTATCATAATCACACTTGGTAAAACCAAAGACAAACAAAGAATCCTGAGAGCAGCCTGAGAAAAACAGAAAGTCACATACAGAGGAGAAACAATAAGACTAAGCTCGGATTATTTGGCAGAAACCATGCAGACAAGAAGGCAATGGGATGACATATATAAAACCTTGAAAGAAAAAAATTGCAACCAAGAATAATATATCCCACAAAACTCTTGTTCAAATATGATGGTGAAATTAGGTCATTTCCAGATAAACAGAAATTAAGGGAATATGT
>NW_004443974.1:3500843-3532326 GCF_000243295.1 Trichechus manatus latirostris
ACTGACAAAAGAAAAACAGGAGAGGACGCGAATAACCCAAATAAGAAATGAAATGGGTGACATTACAACAGACTCAACTGAAATAGAAAGGATCATAACAGAGTATTATGAAAAACTATACTCCAAAAAAATTGAAAACCTAGAGGAAATGGATGAATTTCTAGAAACACACTACCTACCCGAACTACAACAAAGTGATGTTGAAAATCTGAATAGACCCATAACAAGAGAAGAGATTGAAAAGGTAACAACAACAACAAAAAAACTCCCAACAAAAAAAAGCCCTGGCCCAGATGGCATCACTGAAGAATTCTACAAAACATTCACAGAAGATCTTGTACAAGTACTACTCAAGCTATTTCAGAGCACAGAAAAGGAAGCTACACTTCCAAATTCATTCTATGAAGCCATCACAACTCTGATACCAAAATCAGACAGAGACACCACAATAAAAGAAAATTACAGACCAATATCTCCCATGAATACAGACACAAAAATTCTCAACAAAATTCTAGCTAATAGAATTCAGCATCATGTCAAAAAAATAATACACCGTGACCAAATAGGATTCATACCAGGTATGCAAGGATGGTTCGACATTAGAAAATCAATCAGCTTAATCCACCACATAAATAAAAGGAAAGAAGAGAATCCCATGATCATCTCAAATGAAGCAGAAAAGACATTCAACAAAGTCCAACACCAATTAATGATACAAACTCTCAATAAAATTGGTATAGAAGGGAAATTTCTCAAAATAATAAAGGGCATCTATGCAAAATCAGCAGCCAACATCATTTTTAATGGAGAGAGGCTGAAAACATTTCCCTGGAGAACAGGAGCAAGACAAGGATGTCCTTTATCACCACTCCTATTTAACATTGTGCTGGAAGTTCTAGCTAGAGCAACAAGGCAAGAAAAAGAAATAAAGGGCATCCAAATCGATAATGAAGAAGTTAAATGATCCCTGTTTGCGGATGATATGATACTATACATAGAAAACCTAAACAACTCCATAAGAAAACTACTGGAACTAATAGAAAGATTCAGCAGAGTAACAGGATACAAGATAAACATACAAAAATCAGTTGGATTCCTATAAACCAATAAAGAGAACAATGAAAAGGAAATCAGGAAAACAATACCATTTATAATAGCCCCTAAAAAAATAAAAATACTTAGGAATATATCTAACCATCCATGTAAAAGACCTATACAAAGAAAATTACAAAACACTACTGCAAGAAATCCTAAGGGATCTACATAAATGGGAAAACATACTATGCTCATGGATAGGTAGACTCAACATTGTGAAAATGACAATTCTACCCAAAGCAATGCAATCCTGATCCAAATACCAACAACATTCTCTAAACAGATGGAAAAACTAATCATTAACTTTATATGGAAAAGGAAGAAGCCCCAGATAAGTAAAGCACTATTGAAGAAAAAGAATAAAGTAGGAGGATTCGCATTACCCGACCTCAGAACCTACTGTACGGCTGCGGTAGTCTGAACAGCCTGGTACTGGTACAATGACAGACACATTGACCAATGGAACAGAATTGAGAACCCAGATTTAAACCCATCCACCTATGGTCACCTGATCTTCGACAAGGTCTCAAAGTCCATCAAATGGGGAAAAGATAGTCTATTTAACAAATAGTGCTGGCAAAACTGGATGTCCAACTGCAAAAAAAATGAAACAGGACCCATACCTCACACCATATACAAAAAGTAATTCAAAATGGATCAAAGACCTAAATATAAAGCCAAAAACTATAAAGTTCATAGAAGAAAAAATAAGATCAAAGCTAGAAGCCCTAATACACAGCATTAACAGGATACAAACCATAACCAACAACACACAAACTCCAGAAGATAAGCTAGATAACTGGGATCTTCTAAAAATTAAACACTTATGCTCATCAAAAGACTTCACCAAAAGAGTAAAAAGAGAACCTATAGACTGGGAAAAAATTTTTGGACATGACAAGTCAGACAAAGGTCTAATCTCTAAAAGCTACAGGAAAATCCAACACCTCTACAACAAAAAGACAAATAATCCAATTTAAAAATGCGCAAAGGATATGAACAGACACTTCACCAAAGAAGACATTCAAGCGGCCAACAGACACATGAGGAAATGCTTGTGATCACTAGTCATTAGAGAAACGCAAATTAAAACCATAATGAGACATCATCTCACCCTGGCATCACTGGCACGAATGAAAAAAACTGCAAATAACAAACGTTGGAGAGTCTGCAGGGAGATCGAACACTTATGCGCTGCTGGTGGGAATGTAAAATGATACAGCTGTTTTGGAAAATGATATGGTGCTTCCTTAGAAAGCTAGAAATAGAAATACCATACGATCCAGCAATCCCACTTCTAAGAATATATCCTAGAGAAATAAGAGTCGTCACTTGAGTAGACATATGCACACTCATGTTCATTGCAGCATTGTTCACAATAGCAAAAAGATGGAAACAACCTAGATGACCATCAACAGAAGAATGGATAAACAAACTATGGTATATACACGCAATGGGGTATTATGCAACGATAAATAACAATGATGAATCTGTGAAACATCTCATAACATGGATGAAACTGGAGGACATTATGCTGAGTGAAATAAGTCAATCACAAAAGGACAAAGATTATATGAGACTAATACTGTAAAAACTCACGAAAAAGTTCACACATAAAAAGAAACAATCTTTGTCACGAGGGATGGAAGGGGTAGGGGAGAAATACTTAATATACAGTAAATAAGTGGTAACTTTGGTGAAGGGTAAGATACTACACAATACTGGGGAAGCCAGCACAACTTGTACAAGGAAAGGTCGTGGAAGCTCCACAGACACATCCAAACTCCCTCAGGGACTGAATTGCTGGCCAGAGGGCTGTGGGGAACATGGTCTCAGCCAACATCTATCTCAACAGGCATAACACAGTTTATAAAGAAAGTGTTCTACATTCTACCTCAGTGAGTAACGTCGGGGGTCTCCAAAGCCTGTGAGCAGTCATCTAAGATACTCCACTGGTCTTACCAGTGGAGGGAGAATGAAGAAAACAAGATACAAGTGAAAGATTAGTTCAAAGGACTAATGGACCATAACTACCACGCCTCCACCAGACTGAGTCCAGTACAGCTAGATGGTGCCCGGTTACCACCACTGACTGCTCTGACCGGGATCAAAACAGAGGGTCCCAGACAGAGCTGGAGAAAAATGTAGAACAAAATTCTAACTCACAAAAAAGACCAGACTTACTGGCCTGACAAAGACTGGAGAAACCCAGAGAGTATGGCCCCTGGACATCCTTTTAGTCAGTAATGAAGTAGTCACTGCTGAGGTTCACCGTTCAGCCAAAGACTAGACAGGCCCAGAAAACAAAACAAGAGTAAAGGGACACAACAGCCCAGGGATGGGGACTGGAAGGCGGGAGGGGACAGGAAATCTGGTATAAGGGAACCCAAGGACGAGAAAGGAGAGTGTTGACATGTTGTGTGGTTGTTAGCCAGTGTCATAGAACAATATGCATACTGTTTAATGAGAAACTAGTTTGCTCTGTAAACCTTCATCTAAAGTACAATTAAAAAAAAAAAAAGAAACCCAGACCAGTTGAGCTAGTCCTCTGAAGGTAAAACAGTGTTAATTATATAAAACTATTTTGTTTCATTTGAGTACTCCTATTTAATTTTTCTTTTTTAGCAAATTAATGGCTAAAATGAAGTGAAGCCTAAATGGGAGAAGTGTTAAGAAGCTTCCCTAGGCTCCGGTTGCCAGGGGAACGTGGCCAGTATCTCTGTACACATTGCAGACAGATGCTTATGTGGAGCCAGGTTGTCCGGAATATGAGATTGTATCAGAATAATGGATAAAAGCTTACACGATGGGAAGGAAATATAAACGGCTATAATGGTGTACACAAAATATACCCTGATATAAAGCGTATGTTATTAAAGTTGCTATTATTATTATCTCTACTTGCCATCATACACAATGGCAAACACTATGCTCATAACTGTAAGAAATGCACTTTTAAAGCTGAAAATGTGTTTTCAGCAATTTTTATTGGTTAATTCTATTGAGTATTGGTTGCTGTGATGGTTAAGATTGTGTGTCAACTTGGCTGGCCATGATTCTCAGTGGTTTGGCAGTAGTATAATGTGATCACTTCCCTGCTGAGATTTGATGTGTGATCACCCCTATGATGGGGTCTGCTATGAGTAGCCAACCAGTTGAAAGGGAGTTTCCTTGGGAGTTTCCCTGCATCTAATATAAGCAGACATTCTGGCAAGGCTCAGGGGCTTCTGCTTTTTTTTGTTCTAGATCCTGCAACTGGCTCCTGTTCGTCTGACCTCTGGTACTTGGGACTTGAGCTAGCAGCTTACCTGCAGTCCTTCCTGCCAGCCTTGGGATTTGTCGGTCTTCACAGCCTGTGAGCAACAACCCTGCTGTCTGACCTGCCAGTCTTGGATTTTCCAGCCCTTGTGACTACGTGAATCAGGAGAAGCCTCTGTTCTGACCACAGACTTGGGATGTTCCAGCCTCTACAACCGTGTGAGCCATTTCCTTGATATAAATCTCTCTCTATAGATATATTTATACACTTTACTGGTTTCGCTTCTCTGGAGACCCCAGCCTAAGACAGTTGCCTTTGGCATTTCTCTTACATAGGCTAGATAACCCCCCAGCAAATTGTGATCAGCTCACTTTACTTTGGCTCTGACAGCAGACATAGCCAAGTAATGAGTGTATAGTGAAAGGGAACAGTTCTGTTTGGTTCGGACCATTGGTGCAGACAACACGAGCCTTACTAAGCACTAATGCCACCAGTTCCATGTTATTTAACTCACCAAGTGTTTCTGAGTGTCCCTAAGTGGCAGATGAAAAGGCAGGCCTTGGGGTTGCAACAATAAACAAGACAGACGCAATCCCTCCCCTAGAGGGATGTGCAATCTGGTGTGAGAGATGGAATCTAAATTTTAATTATATATGACTAATTAATTAATAACAATTAAATGCAGCTAACTCTGGTAAGTATTATGTAGAAAAAGAGACATGTTTAATAAAATAAGGTGGCCAAGCGCCAGTGCCACGAATTTGTGCAAATTAGAAAACGACTCCCTTTCTTTGAGGCACTTTGCAAATGTCAGAAAGTAGCCAAGTCAGCCTGGTCTTTGGGGTGCACAGTCCTGTTAGATGTGGTCCATGTGGGCAGAGCCCAGCCTGTGCAGGTTTGTATATTCCTGAACAGGAGTCTGTGATGGGAACCTTGCTCAGTATAGAGCCTCAGGTTATCCTTCCTCATGGACAGCTTTGGCCCTCCAGATGAAGAGGAAGGGAGCATCCTTCTAGGCATCCCCTAGGCAGGGGACAGCATAAGTGAAGGACATGGGTGGGAAGGCATTGGGCACATCTGTGTACTGAAAGGAGGCCAAGGTGCCTGAGCCTGGAGGTCAAGGGGAGTGTGGTATAAGTTAACAGGACAACCGGTGCCCAGATCATGCTGGCTCCACCAATGTGTTGAAGATTTTAGATTTCAGCCTAACAGCAATAGAATATCATGCTCAGATTTGTGATTTTTGGAAATGCCTGTTGCAAACCTGCTTATTATATAAAGAGGGGTATGGGGATTTTCCCACGGTGATAAAGCTGGGACGTAAACCTCAAACTTCTTATCCTGAAATTCTTGATCTAATTGAATCCACAGGTTTCAAAACTCAGTGTCTGACACTGACAGGCTGCAGGTTGGGGAGCTAGAGGAATAATGACATCAGCAGTAATGAACAGCATATCAAACACATGTGCAGAATTAGTCCAAAGGAGGTCAGAACTGTCTCTGTGGTAGAGTTAGGCAACGTCAAAATAAGCATCAGAATTTGAGCATGAATTTACCAGAAAGAAGAGAAATGGAAGTGCATGTGCAAGGGTATGAAAGCACAACATATCCTGGAGTTGTTTACGGTATCACACACACCTGGTGTTGCTAAGGTGAGAGCCTGGTGGAGGGTTGGGGAGGCAGTCCTGGAGATTTGAAGGGACAAGTGCCACAAAGATGAATTGGAGAGCTTATGGGGCTGTCCTGGTTGCGTGAGGAGAAAGATCAGGATTTGTGCAGTGAGGATTGCAGAGTGGAAGGGGTGGTTGATAGGTTTTATTCTAGGTGAGATGATTCATCCCTAAACCAAGGCAACTGCTGAGAAGATGAGGAGGAGATGACAGTTTTGAGAACCATCTAGGAAAATTAAATTGGCAAGACTCGCAGTTTGAATGAATATGGAAGTTAGGGACCAGGAGGAGCCCAGAATTGCTTTAGGAACATGCTTGGTGCCATTGACTGAAATGGGAAATGCAGGAGAGAGCACAAGCTTTGGGTAGGACATAGTGAGCTCAGGTTATGCAAGGCTAGGTGTGAGGCATCTGTTGGGCACTCATTAGTGGATGTCATGTCTGGCTGGGAAGGGTGGGAGAGGGCAGTGTTGGGGAGATAAAAGGCACTTAGAGTGATGGGAGTGAGCAAGGGCACCCACGATGAGCCTGGCAGAAAATCAGGCTAATGAGAAGATGCTAGAAAACACTGATTCCCAGGGATCTTTCAAAGAAGACTGAAGAAGAACAGCCACAAATGAAGGCGAGAAAGAGGATCAAACTCAGAGAAAGCAAGAGAGGAGAGAGAATTCCAGGAAGAAGAGTGGTCAGTAGTGTCCACACCACAGAGAACTTAAATATGACCCTCAGCAAAGAGAAAGTCACCAGGGGCCAGGGCTCTCTGTAGTTACAATCATGTTTTATATCTGAGTGTTAGAACAGAAAATGAACAGCAAGTAAAACAAAAGGCTGAAGACATACTTTATTCTAGAGTTCTCTGTGGGATGGCTCAGATCCTAGGAAGAGGACTATGCCAGGTTGCTGTGTGAAAGCCACCTGCCTTTCTACTGTCCCTCCACCGTTCCTCACCTGAATCACGTCAGTGGGAACAGAACCTCAGAGCCGGCCTTGTGGAAGGTGGGAGCATTTGCCCTCAGGACAAGGCTGCTCTCCTTCTCAAGGTGTGGGAGGTTTGGCCTTCAAGGACTCAGCCCTGGAACCCGGGGACACCAGCTTTGCTGTTTCCCCAGACCATGTGTGTGGGTATTCTCTGTGTGCCCCGCAGGCCCCATCTCCACCTTCTTCACTCTGCTCTGTTCCCAGAAGATTCTGGTTGGGTCCAGGAATGGAAGGCCTCTGGCAAAAGACAAGAGGACAGGAGGGGAGTGAAGTTGTAAGTTTTCGCTCAACCCTCCCCCACCCTTAGGGACTACTGGTGTTCCCTAGTGCAGGGTACAGCCCCTGCTCAGAATGCCAAAAATTCCATCTTGCTCTCTTAAGCAGTTCAGTAAGAACCCCCTCCTGCTTTTCTCACTGGGGTCCCGAATTCACCCTTTGATGATTTTCCTAAGATCTTCTCTTTATGAACTTTCCTTAGTTACTGAGACTAAGGGGGTAATGTATCTCTCCTCAGGATCCAGGTTCCCTGGTTGATAGAGTCTTTGCTCATAGCAGTCACTCTGCTGAGAGGAGCAATCTGGGTCTTGTACGCTCATAGACACTGTCCGGCTCGATTAACCCACATTCATAGAGTAGAAAGTTGGTTGTGTTGTTCTTGAAGCTCATTTCAAAATAGTCCAATTGTGTGTTTGATCATGTCTTCCCAGGCACCCTGAGTCTGAAAAGATACTATGCCCTATCTTGGTGTTCTAGAAGAGAACTTGCTTTTGAGTTGTCTTGGAATTAACGAAACAGTCATTAGTGCCATACACCACATTAGCATACAGGAACCCCAAGAAGAGGCGCATGCCCCCCTTCATTCATCTCAATCCAGTGTTGTTCCCCTGAGATTAAAATGTAGTCACCTGGAAAGACTAGATAGGAACCAGCTGATTCAACCCTGCCAGTTGTGTTATGGCTGATTAGATTCAGGGCACATTATTTTGTAGAGAGTTGAAAATGTTCATGTGGTTCCCGGTGACAGCACACCTTAAATTATTTTATTTCCCTTATTCTTTTGCAGAGACATATTAGAATTTCAAGGGATTCTTTTGTGTTTTTTTTCAGATTTGTTTGTTTTCTGTCATATCAAGTATGTTCACCTATACCTACTCCAGCCCCAAATGATACATGTGTCTTAGGCTGGGTTCTCTAGAGAAGCAAAACCAGTAAAGTGTATAAATATATATATAGAGAGATTTATATCAAGGAAAGAGTCTCATGTGATTGTAGACTCAGGAACGTCCCAAGTCTGTAGATCAGGATAGAGGCTTCTCCTAATTCACATAGCTGCAGTGGCTGGTGAACCCAAGATTGGCAGGTCAGAGAGCAGGGCTCTTGTTCACAGACTGTAAAGATCGACCAGTCCCAAGATCGGCAGGCAAGACCGCAAGGCTTCTCCTGATTCATATAGCTGCAGTGGCTGGCCAACCTGAGATTGGCAGGTTGGAAAGCAGGGCTGTTGCTCACAGGCCGTGAAGATAAACAAATCTCAAGACTAGCAGGTAAGCTGCTAGCTCAAGTCCCAAGAACCAGAGATCAGACAAACAGGAGGCAGCTTTAGGATCCAGAGCAGGCAAAAGCCAGAAGATCCACTTATATTCAGATGCAGGCCACACACTCAAGGAGACTCTGTTTCAACTGATCGGCTACTGAGAATCATGGTCCAGCTAAGCTGACCAATCTTAACCATCACAGTCCATCCCTTGTCACCTTGGCACATGTATGCATCTCCCCAAACCATACATAATCTCTGAATAAAGACAATTATAAAGTCATACTTGCTCCTAACATGATACAACTAACATGCGTACAACTGAAAATGCACTGGCCTCATTTGCATCTTGTATTTTATAAGTGAAGAAAACAAAAATATTTGATGCACACATAGAAAGCAGAAATACTCATAACAATTACAGTCTTTGTTTCTGCAACTGGTCACTGGTATTTAGAACTACCTTCTTTCACCTCCCATTCCATATTCCCTTTGCCCTCCTGGTGGGGTGACCGAAACCTTCATTCCTGAAAGATCTGGGCCATTAATAGTCATGTCGGCTTTGGGTTGCTGTAGTTTTCCATTGACTTTAATCACAGGGCATGTTAGTACTAAGGGACGCCCTAAGGGATCTCCTGCATTCCACACGTACTCTTCTGTACCTCCATCATGTAATATCTACCCGATTTCCTCTTGGTAATCAGGATCAATCGCATCAGCCCCTATGGTAACTCCCTTCTTTGTCTGTTGATCCAGAGACATAAGGAGCCCAAAGTGACCAGGTGGCATTCTTAACTTCCGGTTCAATAGAATCAGTGATATGTCTCCAGGTAGGATCATTCTTCCCTTTGGAACTAAGATCTCTAGGTCTGCGGAGCATAAGGTCGTGGAGATAGGGAGCTAAGGTCGTGGGTCACTAGGGGTAATAGTGAGTGGTTCCACTCCCATTTCCACCCCTTGATTCCTGGACCCGTGAATCCTGGCTATAGGAGAAACAGCACCATATATTGGATGATGGTTTAGAGCATATACAGCCTCCTGGAGAACATTGCTCCAACCCTGGAAGGTATTTCTACCTAGCTGGAGCCATAATTGTGTCTTTAGGAAGCCATTCCTTCATTCTATCAAACCAGCTACTGCAGGTTGATGGGGAACATGGTAAGACTAGTGAATTCCATGAGCATGGGCCCACTGCCACACTTCATTTGCTGTGAAGTGAGTCCCTTCATCTGAGGCAATGCTGTGTGGGATACCACGAAGGTGAATAAAGCATTCTGTAAGTCCACAGATGGTAGTTTTGGCAGAAGCACCGCATGCAGGGAAGGCAAATCCATATCCAGAGTAAGTGTCTATTCCAGTAAGGACAAAATGCTGTCCTTTGTGTGATGGAAGTGGTCCAATGTAATCAACTGGCTGTTCACCTCGAGGGATGGTGCCGTATCAGGGACTCAGTGTTGGCCTCTGACGCTGGCAGATTGGGCACTCAGGAGTGGCTACAGCCAAGTCAACCCTGGTGTGGAAGTTCATGTTGCTGGCCCACGCATAACCTCAATCCTTGCCACCATAGCCACTTTCTTCATGAGACCATTGAACAATGACAGGAGTAGCTGGGGAAAGAGAATGACTGGTTTCTACAGAACATGTCATCCTATCTACTTGATTGTTAAAATCGTCGTCTGCTGAGGTCACCCTTTGGTGAGCATTCACATGAGACATGAATATCTTCACTTCTTTGGCCCATTCAGAGAGGTCTATCCACATACCTCTTCCCCCTAAATTCTTCCAAGTCCCTGACCATCCAGCCAAACCATTGGCCACAGCCTGTGAATCAGTATACAATTGCACATCTGGCCATTTCTCTTTCCAAGCAAAGTGAACAACCAGGTACACTGCTCGAAGTTCTGCCCATTGGGAGGATTTCCGTTCACCACTGTCCTTCAGGGAGGTCCCAGAAAGGGGCTGTAGTGCTGCTGCTGTCCACTTTTGAGTGGTGCCTGCATACTGTGCAGAACCATCAGTCAACTAGGCACAAGTTTTCTCTTCTTCAGTCAACTGGAACTCCCCATGAGGCCATAGGTGCAGATTGGGAGATAGAAGGTAATGTGAGAGGAGTGGAGACCATGGGCATTTGGGTCACTTCCTCCTGCAATTTACTTATGCCTTCAGGTCCTGCTCGGGCCCTATCTCGTATATACCACTTCCATTTAATGATGGAGTGCTGCTGTGTATGTCCAACTTTATGACTCTGTGGGTAACAACACCCAGTTCATGATGAGCAGCTAAGACTGCATGGTGTCCCACGGTTAACCATTCAGTGTCTACGAAGGCCCAGTAACAAGCCAAAAGTTGTTTCTCAAAAGAAGAGTAGTTATCTGCAGAGGATGCTAGGGTTTTGCTCCAAAATCCTAAGGGTCTGAGCTGTGATTCTCCAATCGGGGCCTGCCAAAGACTCCAAACAGCATCTCTATCTGCCTCTGACACTTCAAGCACTATTGGATCAGCTGGATCATATGGCCCAAGTGGCAGAGTGGCTTGCACAGCAGCCTGAACTTGTTGCAGAGCCTTCTTTTCTTCTGGGACCCACTCAAAACTAGCAGCTTTTCAAGTCACTTGATAAACAGGCCAAAGTACCACTCTCAAATGAAGAGTATGTTTCCTCCAAAATCCAAAGAGGCCCACTAGGCACTGTGCCTCCTTTCTAGTTGTGGGAGCAGCCAGATGCAATAACTTATCCTTCACTTTAGAAGGAATATCTCAACATGCCTCACACCACTGGACCCCTACAAATTTCACTGAGGTAGAAGGTGCCTGAATTGTTGTGGGATTAATTTGCCACCCTCTAGCATGCAAAAGTTTTACCAATAAGTCCTGAGTCATTGATAATTCTTCCTTACTAGGTCCAATCAATGTAATGGACCTATGTGATGTCTTATGGAAGGGAAAGACAATCAAGATCCCTGCAGACTAAATTATGACATAGGGCCGGAAAGTTGATGTAGCCCTGAGGTAGGCAACTGAAGGTATATTGCTGGCCTTGCCAGCTGAAGGAAAACTGTTTCCAATGGTCCTTCAAAACAGGTATGGAGAAAAAGGCATTAGCCGGATCAATAGTTGCATACCAGTTCCCAGGAGATGTATTAAATTGCACAAGCAATGAAAGTACATCTGGAACAGCAGCTACAATTGGAACCACCACCTGGTTAAGTTTTTGATAATCTACTGTCATTCTCCAAGATCCATCTGTTTTTTGCACAGGCCAAATAGGCGAGTTGAATGGGGATGTGGTGGGAATCACCACCCCTGCATCCTTCAAGTCCTTGATGGTGACAGTAATCTCTGCAATCCCTCCAGGAATGTGGTATTGCTTTCGGTTTACTATTTTCCTAGGTAGGGATAGTTCTAATGGCTTCCACTTGGCTTATCCTACCATTATATAGCCCTTACTCCATTTGTCAGGGATCCAATGTAGGGGTTCTGCCAGTTGCTGAGTATATCTATTCCAATTATGCATTCTGGAACTGGGGAGATCACTACAGGATGGGTTTGGGGACCCACTGGACCTACTGTGAGATGGACATGAGCCAAGGCTCCATTAATAACCTGATCTCCATATGCCCCCACTCTGACTGGTGGGCCACATTAACGTTTTGGGTCTCCTGGAATTAGTGTCAGTTCAGAGCCAGTATCCAGTACTCCTCAAAAAGTCTGGTTATTTCCTTTTCCCCAGTGAACAGTCACTCTCATAAAAGGCCATAGATCCCTTTGGGGAAGGCTGGGAGAGAGATTAACAGTATAAAATTTTGGCAGTGTATTGGAGTCCTTCCTCAAGGGGACCCGGCTTCCCTTCATTCAAGGGGTTATGGGTTTTTTAATTCGCTCAAGTCTGGGAAATGATTGAAGGACTGTGAGTCTATTCTGGCAATTCGAGTTAGACTGCTGTTCACTTGACCTAGAATTCATTGGTTTGTACAGATCAAGTAAATATTTTGTAGATTTCCTATCTATTTCACTCCTAGGGACACCATGACTAAGTAGCTAACACCATAAATCCATACGAGTCAGACTATTCTGATTACTGCTTTGACTCTGCTGTCCATTAGTGTAACGACACCCACCTTGTCTTTGTGATTGAGTACCTCCACTTGGCCCCTACTACCATGGAGTCCAATCAGCCCCATTGTATTTAGGTGTATTAATTCAGTTAGGGCAGTTCCCACTGTCAAATCTGATTTGCATAAAACAGCAATCACAGCAGTCTTCAAGGATGTTGGAGCTCCCTTCACAAATTTGTTCCTCACAGTTGTGGTAAAACGTGTGTCCTCTGGGCATTCCATGTGTGGGTCTGTGGGTCTAACCTGATAAATCCACTCTAGCATGCTAATTTCCCTAAGCCTTTGGATACCTTCTTCTACTGTATACCAAGGCAGGTCTGGTATTTCAACTTGATTCAGTGTAGGCCACCTCGTAATCCATGCTTCAGCAACCCAACCAAATAAACTGTTAGAGCCTTTCCTAACTTCTCGAGCTGAAACACTGAATGAAGAATCTGTGCTTAGTGGACCGATACCAGTAAACTCAGAATGATCCATCTTTATGTTCTTTGCACCATAATCCCACACCTTAATAGCCATTCCCACACATATTCCCCAGGTTTCTGTTTGTACATATTAGAAAAGTCAAGTAGTTCTTTTGGAGTGTGGTATACCTCCTCCTGGGTCACACTTTGTACTTCACCTTTTGGGCCTCGCTGGGACTTAAGTCTAGTTATAGGTCTAGAATCCAGAATTGGTAGCATGGAATTGTTTTGAGAACATTCAGCATTGTCTTGTAAAGCATCTGCCTCAGGCGATGCCCCAGGCAATGATTCAGGCAAGGGCCTTTTAGAGGCAGTTGGGCTAGGGCTAGTCTCCCTAGATGGGAGTGGAGGGGCTAATGGTTTTTCTGGGCAGGTTGGTGTGGCAGACAAACATGAAGCAATCTCTTCAGATGGGAGTGGTTCTGTTGCCAGGAGTGATTCAATGGAATTTAGGGGCTCACTGTCTCCAGCTTCCTGATTATCTACCCATATGTCCCCATCCAAAGTTTCGGTACTGCATTTCTTTCCAGTGAATGCCCTCATTTTAACTTCAGACACCTCTCGAGATTGACGATTGAGTTGGTGTTGTAATTCAGCCAGTCTTACAATAAGACTCTGGGTTTGGTTTTCAGCAATTTCAGCTCTGTTACTACAAGAAATAAGGCTCTCTTTCAAAGCACAAGTGGACATTTTGAGGTCGTTTATGTGACACATGAGCTTTGACTATGAAGCCCTGACTACATCTCTTTCTTTCACCAGTTTGTCTAGCGAAAGTAGGACCAACCAACCAGCTTCCTTATACTTCTCATTATGACAAAACTGTAGAAAGTTATCACACGTGTTCACCTAGAGCCTCACCTTTCACCAATATCTGCTCTATTGGTGGTGATATTTTGCATATTTGTATCTCCATCTCACACCGTGGATTAGCAGTGCCCTCTTTATTGCTGGAAGCAGAGTCATCAACATCTTTAAAACTAACCAGACTTGAGAACTAATTTAGGAAACTCATCCTTACAATTTTGTTTCTCTAGAAACACTCTCAGTACCAAATGTCTTACATTGGCTTTTCTAGAGAAGCAAAACCAGTAAAGCATGTAAATATACATAGAGAGAAATTTATCTCAAGGAAACGGCTTATGCAATTGTAGAGACTGGAATGTCCCAAGTCCATGAAACAGGATAGAGCCTTCTCCTAATTCACGTAGCTGCAGGGGCTGGCAAACCCAAGATCGGCAGGTCGGAGAGTAGGGTTCTTGCTCACAGGCTGTGAAGATTGACAAATCCCAAGACTGACAGGTAAACTGCTAACTCAAGTCCCAAGAACCAGAGGTCAGATGAACTGGAGGAAGCTGCAGGATCCAGAGCAGGCAAAAGCCAGAATGTCCACTTATATTCGGATTTAGGCCATACGCCCAAGGAAACTCCCTTTCAACTGATTGGCTACTCACAGCAGATCCCATTATGGGGGTGATAACATACAAACACTGAGAATCATGGCCCAGCCAAGTTGACACACAATCTTAACCATCACATTGTGCAGTGACCATTACTAAGATTACTGTTTCCAGGAACTCTGCTTACTTCACCAGTGTGCACATGCATCTCCTTTGGCTTGAAGAGGAATCTTAGGAAGAAGGGGTGGTGATACCATGTGATCCTCCAGGATCCTTTTCATAAACCCTTTCTGAGCCCATCCCTCCATCTCTTATACAGTCCACCCCGAACAGATCTGGAAGATACTTCTCCACTTCCACAATTACCACCCACCCCCACATGAAAAACTCTGGCTAGAAATATAGCTGTAGGCACTTAGTTCTTGGATTTCTGAAGACTGAATCAGAAAAGCCACTTTAAGTGCGTGAGCATGTTATTTAAGTTAATGTGTGTCATGGATTAAATTATGTCCCCTAAGAAATGTGTGTATCAATTTGGCTAGGCCATGATTCCCAGTATTGTGTGGTTGTCCTCCATTTTGTGATTGTAATTTTATGTTAAAGAGGATTAGGGTGGGATTGTAACACCACCTTTACCCAGGTCACATCCCTAATCCAATGCAAAGGGAGTTTCCCCAGGCTGTGGCCTGCACCACCTTCTATCTCACAAGAGATAAAAGGAAAGGGAAGCAAGCAGAGAATTGGGGAACCTCATACCACCAAGAAAGCAGTGCTGGGAGTAGAGCGCATCCTTTGGACCCAGGGTCCCTGCACGGAGAAGCTCCTAGTCTGAGGGAATTTTGATGAGAAGGCTGACAGAGAGAGAAAGCCTTCCCCTGGAGCTGACTCACTGAATTTGAACTTTTAGCTTACTTTACTGTAAAGAAATAAATTTCTCTTTGTTAAAGTCATCCACTTGTGGTATTTCTCTTACAGCAGCACTAGCTGACTATGACAATGTGTTACTGATTGTTCATATGATAGTCATAGTTCTACATTTCACTTTATGTATAAAGAGATGAATTTTTTAGCTAGCCTACAGATTTTATTCAGTTTTCACTATTTTTACAAGCATTCGTTTGTGTGTGTGAATATATCTATGCAATTTTATCCTATATATAGATTCATGTAACCACCACCATAATCAATACACAGAGCTGTTACATCACCGTGAAGAAATTTCCTTGTGATACCCTTTTGTGTTTGTAAACTTTTTAATAAATGATGCTGGGGAAATTGGGTAACCACTTGAAAAAAAGATGAAATATGATTCATATCTCACACCATACAAAAGTATATTTTTTTAACTGCATGACAAAATTCAGCATAAACAAGGTCAAAGACAACTGACAAACTAGGAGAAAATTTTGCAAAATATACCACAGACAAGGGGCTACTATCCTTAATATATACCAAACCAAAAAACCCAAACCCATTGCCATCGAACTCTTAAAAATTAAAGGACAGAACTTCAGTTTCAGTTTTAATATGTAAATGGCTTCGAAGTTGTTGCTTTAGTTCTTACAATAAGAAAAAGCTGAATGAACTGAAAATCCATAACTTTTCTTGGACTCATCAGAGAACTGAGGTTGCAGGTCAAACCATCACCCTGATATCTCTAGAGACAGGCGAATCCAGAGAGTCACAGCTGAAATCTACTTACCTGGAGCAGAGCTGCTGGAACCATAAACTGGTAGAAACACTTAGATGGTAATTTTGACAAATGGTTGGAGGCTGAGTGTGGACTAGCATGAGAGTGTGAAACTCCTGGGGGCCACAGCCTTCAATGGGCACCCACAGTTTCTTGAGTTTTATCTCCAGGAACTCAGCTAGAAAGATCCTCTTAGGGCTTTGGTGGGGTCGGGGGGAGAGTAACCTTCGTGAAACACACCCAGAGACTTCTTCATAACAAAAAGACCTACTCTACGAGGGAAAAGACTTTACCAGGAGGATATTCCTCCTCTCTAGCTCCCTCTAGCCTTCCTGTCTCACCTAAACTGGAGGAAAAACTAGAAAACACTTAGGAAGTTCACAGCCCGAAGACACAGGCCCCCTACAAGACTGAGATTTAATCATAAGACTATAGAATGCTTCCCCTTCCCCCACCTCGCCACAACACCGATAGGGGCTCCAATATAGTAACTGGATTACAGCTGAAAGAGTTGCAAGACACAGATCCTCCAAGGAGGATATCTAAGGAAACTCAAAATCAATAGGGGAGACAAAAACAAGGACACTAGAGGAATGCAAAGCCTCTAGCACCTACATCTACAGCAAACATTAAATGCAATTCAATTCCTTGCCAGGAGAGGGCTATTTACCACCATTCTTATTACTTGCTTCAGCAGATCCGGTTTCAATAAAATATACTAAAGGCAAGAAAAAACACAGTCTAAAGGGACAAAGCAAGCATCAGAACTACAATCAGATATGACACAGATGTTGGAATTATCAGACAGTGAATTTAAAATAACTATAATACGTTAAAGTCTCTAATGGAAAAAGTAGACAACATACAAGAACAGATGGGTAATGTAAGCAGAGAGATGGAAACTCTAAGAAAAAATCAAAAGGAAATTCTAGAGATCAAAAATGCCATAAAAGAAATGAAGAATTCCTTTTTTTAAGCTCACCAGTGGACTGGACATGGAGAAGGAAAGAATCAGTGTACTTAAAGATATGTCAAAAGATACTTCCCTAACTGAAAAGCAAAGAGAAAAAAATAATGAAAAACATAGAACAGAATAACCAAGAACTGTGGGATAATTTCAAAAGGTGTAATATATGTATAAACTGGATAACCAGGAAAAGAAAGAGAGAAAGGAGCAGAAGAAATATTTGAAGGGATAATGGCCAAGAATATTCCAAAATTAATGACAGACATCAAACCACAGGATGATGAATCTCAGAGAATACCTAGCAATATAAATATTTTTTAAAAATCTACACTTAGGCATATCATATTTGATTGAATTATGTCCCACAAAAATGTGTGTCAACTTGGGTAGGCCATGATTCCCAGTATTGTGTGATTGTCCACCATGTTGTCATCTGATGTTATTTTCCTATATGTTGTAAATTCTACCTCTATGATGTTAATGAGGCCGGATTAGAGGCGGTTATGTTAATGAGGCATGACTCAATTTACAAGATTAGGTTGTATCTTGAGTCACTCTCTTTTGAGATATAAAAGAGAGAAGCGAGCATAGAGAAGAGGGACCTCATACCACCAAGAAGGAAGAGCCCGGAGCAAAGTACATCCTTTGGTCCAGGGTCCTGCCCTGAGAAGCTCCTACACCAGAAGATTGATGACAAGGACCTTCGCTTAGGACTGACAGAGAGAGAAAGCCTTCCCCTGGAGCTGGCACCCTAAATTCAGACTTCTAGCCTCCTAGACTGTGAGAGAATAAATTTCTGTTTGTTAAAGACATCCACCTGTATTTCTGTTATAGCATCACTAAATAACTAAGACAAGGGCCTTCTTTAAATCTAGGACCTCGGATGGAGGAGGGCCGGTGGCTCTCTAGCTGTGGCGGTGCAGTGGGGACTGGTGGGAAGGAGAGAAGTTGGCATACGGGGCTAGGGAGAAAGAAAAGGAAGAAAGAGAAAAAATAAAGCCACAAAGCGCAAGAGGACAGAGGGCCTGGAGGGGGAGGGAGTCATGTTGGGAAACCTCATGGTGGGCACTGCTGAAATGGGGGGATTCTTGCTTCTACTTACCAGAAGGGGGAGGTGTGGGAAAGTATGTTTCTCTGGTTACCAGGTGCTGTTTCCTGTTGGGAGCTCTGTGAAGTTGCCTTCCCGTACTTCCTGTCCAAGTCATTGCTGGCTGTGTTTCAAGCAGGCTATGTTCTGCCAAGTTGGTTGGCAGGGACCTCCACTCCGTATCTCTCCTCATTCTCTGTTTTCTGTCAGTTTCTTCCTCCATTTGGTGTTTGATCTAGTTCTTTATCCCCTCATTTGATGCTCAGGTTTTCAGGATTGATGTTTGTATCTGTTTTACTTAGTGTTTTGTGACTTTGCTGCAGAAGAATGGCGTGGTGTGTCTGTCTATGGGGCCATGTTTGCTCTGCCTCCCTAGAGACATTAATTTTAAGGGAAAAAAAGATCAGGAGGGTTTAATCTTCAGGGATCACCATAATTACTAATGCATAACTCAGTAAACAAGAACATTCAGGACAGGTGTGCAAAAGCCCTGTAACTGATTGATTTCCCTGGGATTGGCAGAATCCTCAGTCTCTGAATAGTTGCCTTCTGGGTGGCCCTTTGTACAGTGCTTAATACCGCAGTAGAGGCTGCACAGAACCAGAGCATGTGGTGCATCCCACAGACACAGAGCTTCCCCCAACAGACACACACACTCATTCTAACTGGTTAGTTAAAAAGCACCCAGACAAAGCAGCCACGTACAGCATCGCCAGCTCCTGCAGAAGGGGAGTCACATCTCCCCCAGCCAAGGCAAGGCTTCATACCAACCCCAACATATTTAGTTTGGTCAGGCTATATTAGTTTTATACCATCATCCTCATCCTCACCAAACACACTGTTATGGATTGAATTGTGTCCCCCAAAAAATGTGTGTCAACTTGGCTAGGCCATGATTCCCAGTACTGTGTGATTGTCCACCATTTTGTCATCTGATGTGATTTTCCTATGTGCTGTAAACCCTACCTCTATGATGTTAATGAGGTGGGGTTAGATGCAGTTATGTTAATGAGGCAAGACTCAATCTACAAGACTGGATTGTATCTTAAGTCAATCTCTTTCGAGATATTAAAGAGAGAAGCGAGTAGACAAATATGGAGGACCTCATACCACCAAGAAACAAGAGCCAGGAGAATAGTGACTCTTTTGGACCCAGGATCCCTGCACTGAGAAGCTCCTAGTCCAGGGGAAGATTGATGACAAGGATCTTCCTCCAGAGCTGACAGAGAGAGAAAGCCTTACCCTGGAGCTGACGCCCTGAATTTGGACTTCTAGCCTTCTAGACTGTGAGAGAATAAATTTCTCTTTGTTAAAGCCATCCTCTTGTGGTATTTTTGTTATAGCAGCACTAGATGACTAAGACACACACCATACTGTATGCAAAGAGAGAAAAGCATTTAACTTAATAAATATTCATAGTGATATTATTACTTACATCCCCAATATGGTGTCTGGAACACAATATATACATCTACAAAAGATATATTGACTGAATTAAGAGGGATGGCAAATTATTATGTTATATTTCACAGTAAAGAATAAAAAGAGAAGGGATGGGGTTGGTACAAGGAAAGTGCTGATAAAATATTAACACATATTTGAAAACTAACATTAACTTAAGTCAATGGTTACATTTTATTTAGCACTGTATATGATAGTATTTCCTTTTCCTTTTTCTTACATACATATTAAAGTAAAATTATGGCCATAGTGCTAGAACTCAGGGGATAAGAAATCTAGAGATAACAGGTTGGTGGATTCCTTTGAATCCTATGTAGCATTGTATACATTCATTAAAATAAAAAAACTCACTGAGCTTAACAAAACTTAGGAGTTCGTGACCCAAAAAAAGTTCAGACTCAGAATAAGCGTTTTATCTGAAGGCAATGTTTATCAAAACTGTTACTTGTTTTGCAATACATTTTGTAATTATTCAGTTAGCACTCAGAGTCTATAAACAAAAATCCCCATGAGTGAAGAAGCCACAACAGCTCATGATACCTAATGATACCGTCTCTTGACTGACTCCTTTGTGTTATATGAAAAGATCTCCTCCAATTTCTAGCATTACCCATAGTGTGCCATTAAAACTAAAAGCTTTAGACTGCATCCAAAGGGTGATATTAAAAAAGAGGATCAAAACATAGTTCTAAAAAGGAAAAAAAAAAAAAAAAGAATGCCAAGTTGGCACACAATCTTAACCATCACATATGGGATGTTTAAATCTTTCAGCCCAAAAAAGAAAAATTAAAGCATATTACAGGTGACATGGAGGTGAATTCTGTTTTGTTTTATTCATGTTTTTCTTTTTCCAAGTTTAACCAACTGTGAAAACAAGGACATTTGAACAGCAGAGAGAGTAGGTGCTATGAAATATTACTTTTGGTAAAGAGATAAAAGTAAATAAAGTTAGAAATGACCTGTCAATACTTTCAATAATACAGCAAAACATGAACCTAGGTTTATTTCTAGGATATCTTCTTTTTTTTTTTTTTTTTTTCTGATTTCAAAATCTACCCAGCATATTAAACCACCTCTTTGGGGTTATGGTAATAATAATGTTATAAATTTGTACAAGCCTTTGATATTTTCTTGTTTGGTCATGATAACTTCCTAGTGCTTTATGCAGAATACACCTGACTATACCTATCTCACAGTTAAAAAACAAACAAAAAAACCAGTCACAAAGAGCTTAAGCAACATAACCATGTTCACCTAGTAAGTGGAGGAACTAAGAATAGAATTGTTATTTTGAATCCCAACCCAGTGATCTTCACCCTTCCCCAGGTTGCACAAAAAATTTTACTTGGAATGAAAGCAGAGATGAGTCATAAGAATACAATTAAGATGTGAGAATAATGTCAAGTGTTCACTGTAACAATGCAAGCATGAAACTTCATTGTCTATGGTAGGTGCAAGAACAAGTTAATATATTTTATGAAACAGAAGAAAAACAGGAAAATGGTTACGATGGAAATTGTTTGGTAAAAGTATATCAACGTTAGTATGTTCAGCTCCCCTATAACAGATGTATATTTAGACAAATAAAACAAGTAGAAAAAAAGACTGATAAATTCCACAGTCTGTTAAAAGAAGGTTGAATATTGAATAAGTAAATAATGCCAATGTATTTATTTGGGAAAGAAAATTGATATGAACAGGATTATATAGCACATATGAAAATAACATTTACAATTATAAAGAGTACAATTTATCAAGTTTATATGTAAAACATTAAGAAAATTTCATGTATAGTTCAAAATGGGCAAGAATTTCTATCTGTTTAAAAAGCTTGTTACTTGTTTTGGTAATGAAACAAAATACATGAAATTGATCTGTAATATGCAACATAAAAAGGTAGTGAATGTATAGTTTTAATAGAAGGAAATTGAAATTTCCTCCCTCTCTTCAGTTTTCTATGTAGAATTACTGACAAATCAACATTTTTTAAATTATTATAGTAGAGTTTCTTTCTACTAGTACATTACCAGTACATTAGAGAGCACTAATTGAAGGGATATTGAGCATGTGTCAAATGGAAAATGATACTGCAACTTGCTGCTTAGGTTATTCCTGTAATCTTTTCAGGTTTTCCTGATATATTGTGGAAGCTGTGGATTACGTTGTCCCCCTCTAAAAAGTCTTGAATTTTGTTCTCACGGGCAGGTAAATTACTGGCAGGTAACTTATATCCTGCCAGGCTCAGCAGATGAACTGTAGTATTGTGTTTATATCTAGGGCTAGTCCTTAGTGGTAGGGTTTGATCCTTTATCCAACGGCATGATCTTTCTGGGGTCTCAGACAACGACTTGGGGTGAGTATCTCCTCCACATGTCTCTCTACCTGCCTAAGCTTGAACTCTGATGTCTCCCTAAAAGTGTACACTCTACAGAATCTCCACTCTGCTCTCAGTCTTCTAGCAATTTCTTTCTTGTACATACTCAAGCAGGTATGAGTCACCCAAGGACCTGGGGAATTTCCACTCACATTTAAGGTTCTCTCTTCTTGGCTTTCCATCTCTGCCTCTCTGCCTCCCAAATCCAGTCACTTTAGAAGCCTTGAATTCTGATCTCTGTCTCATACCCAGGAAGACCACTGCTTCCTTATTGGTTTCATTTTCCCTGAATGATGGCCTGAAAACATGTCCCCAGGATGAAAGCCTGGGTGAACTTGGGGAACTCTTGTGTGCCTCTCATCTTTTTAGGATCATAGCTTTCCAACACCTGCAAATTATTATTTTCTTTTTCATGCTTTTTTCCATAGATTTTACATTTGTTTGGCAAGGTGTTAAGTCTGATTTCATCTGCTTTCTTATGTCTAGAAGCCTATATATTTTTGTCATTGATTTTTAACTTAATTTGATTTTGATCTCTGAATGTAGTATACGTGCTACCAAATCTTTGAAATTTTTTCATAGCCTGGTACATGGTCAATTTGTATTAATAATCCAAAATAATGTGTATACTTAACAGATGAATATAAGATTCTACATATACCAATTATATCAAACTCAGTAATTGTGCTGTTGGCATCTTCTATATTATAGCTTTCTTGTTCTATCAATTACTGAAAGCAGTATGCTAAATTTGTCAACTTTTCCTTATGGCTCTGTTCATTTTCACTTTATTTTGAAGTTATATTGTAAATCCATACAAATTTAGTATTGCTTTATGAGTTGGACTTGCCTCAATGGCAACGGGGTTTAGCTTCCTGCATATTTGATCCTGCATTGTACATGCAGTTTGCCTTAAAGGCTGTCTCTGGATCCCAAGCAGCCACCAGACTACTGGAATGAGAATTCCACCCAGCAGCAACAACCACTCTTTGGGTGTTACATCTATTTTGTCCGAATGAGCCGTGTACACGAAACACTTACAGTCTTGGCAAATGAAAGCCATTATTGTTACTCAGAGAAAGCAAATGGTAAACAACAGGAACAGATTTATGGTAAGCTGATCTCCCCTCTCCCCTCATGCATGCCCCACTTTGTACCATAAGAGAGGGATGCACTTATGTCTCAAAGGGGATCCGCCTACCCTTCATAAGAACAGATGTCCATTCTTATGTCCCTGGGAAGGTATCCCTTGGCTCAGGTGTCAGCAGGTGTGCCATGGTTCAGGTGCTGGGTTCACATCGTCACCTCAAGAATCAGCAGATGCAGTGTGGCTGTGCTCTCTCTCTCTCTCTCTCTCTGACTTTCCACAGCTCTCTTGGCTGGCTCTGCCCCTGTCACTGACTGGTCTACATCTCAACCAGCAGCCTTGGGACAACACTGGAACAGCCCAGCTCTAGGCCAGCATCACAACAGTTCTAACAGCAAACTTGTTCTGCAGGTGACCCTTGCACAGGGTGCCCTCTGTGCTCCAAGAGGTCCCCCTGTGTTCCAGGTCGACTGCCTGCACTCCAGACAGGCCCTCTATGCTCCAGCTGGGCTCACTGTACTCTCAAGTCACACAGCTTTCAGCTCAGCTGGGCTTCTGCCGCTGGCTTTTCAGCTGGCTGGCTTGGCCCTGTGCTGCCATCTGCTCTGCTCTGCTCTGTGAACCAGTTTGGCCTCATGTCACTGTCCCTCTGCAGCTCTGAGTCTCAGAGTCCTAGAGGCTGTCCTCCCTGCTGCTGGGCCTAGTGCTGCTGCTCTTAATGCTGTCATTTCTCTTGATCTTCAGTGTTACTGGCTCAGTGTTACAGTCCTTTACCGTTGTCATAGCTCTTTTACCTGGGTCTAGGAGGTTCTAGGGGTGGGGGTGTCCAAAGGACTCACTCCTCTCCAGGCTCTTGCTTATCAGGAGGTACCCAAAACTTCTGTGGGATTGATCTTCAGTTTATATAGGAAAACTCATTGTCAATTTCAAGGTGGGATTTTTCTAGCAGAATCGCAGCCCCACCAATCATCTTAGGCAGAATGCAGACCCAGGGCCAGAAAGGCCCTAGATCCTTTACTTATTTTGTAGTGACTCCTTTTTATCCTCGATAATACTTTCTGACTAAAAGTCTAGTTTGTTATTAATATAGCAATGCCATCTTTCCTTTACTCTCCTTTTATTTTTATTTTTCTATAAAATCATATTTTAGGTATAAGCCTTATAATGAAGGAGTCTTTATGGTGCAGTAGTTGAGTGTTCATCGGTTTAAACCCACCAGCCGCTAGTGGGAGAAATATGTGGCAGTCTGCTTCGGTAAAGATTACAGCCTTGGAAACTCTATGAGGCAGTTCAAATCTGTCCTATAGGGCCAAGTGTTGGAATTTGTTTTTCTACCCAATGTGACATTCTGTGCCTTCTCATTGAAGAAATTAGCCTATTTATATTTTTGTGATTATTGATTGATATATGATATTCTATTATTTTAGCTTTTCTCTCTGTATTTCCAGCTTTTTTTTATACTGTTTCTTTTCTTTCTTCCTTCTTTTGAATTAACTGGAATTTTAAACTTTCATTCCTCAACCTCTACTTTTCAGGAGGGGTCAACGAAAACTGTCCAGCACACATGCATATTTGAAATCTAAAGTGAAGCCACACCTCTACAGGGACTGTAGGCCGCTCTGTCACGACTTAAAACCAAAAAACCAAACTCATTGCCATTGAGTCGATTCCGACTCATAGCGACCCTATAGGACAGAGTAGAACTGCACCATAGAGTTTCCAAGGAGTGCCTGGTGGATTTGAACTGCTGACCTTTTGGTTAGCTGCTGTTACACTTAACCACTATGCCACCAGGGTTTCCCTGTCATGACTTTGGTAGTATTATTGTCAATATTTAATTCTGTTTTAACCCTTCCCCCAAATAAACATTGTTATTTTCTTTTTTGCTCATTCATTTGTTTAAAAGATATCTGTTTGCACCCTATATTTTCTATCATAAGGATGGGGTCGCCATCAGTTGGTATCGACTAAACAGCAGCTGATTTGTTTTTTGGTAGCTTCTATCATGTGTCACTTTTCTTCTTCCTCAGATGACTTTAAAAGTTCTTTCAATGAAAGTCCTTTTGCCAGATAGCAAAATGCTCTCAGTTCTTGTTTATCTGAAAATGTCTTATTTAGTCCTTATTTATTAAATGAAAGTCTGAATACTTAATTTTATGGTACGTTATTTTCCCTAAGTCCTTTGTAGATGTTATTATCCTTATTTCTGTGTTCCATTTTCTCTTAGCATAGTCAGTTGTCAGACTAACCATAAATCTTTGTAGACAATCTGTCTTTTTTCTTCATCTGATTTTAAGACTGTTGCCTTTGCTCTGTCAGCTATTTAACTGCAGTTACTTGAGGCACATTTTTTTATTTTCTTTTATCCTACTTAGAGTATTCTGTGCACCTCTTGAATCTAAGTTTTCATATCTTGCATTGATTTTGTAAATTTCTTAACCATTTTTAACTTGAGTACTCCCTCCTCCACTTTCTCCATTCTTTCCTTCTGTGTCTCTTAATGGCATATTTTCCATTACTTCATCTCTTAGTACTGTAAGTAATTTCAAACCACTTTTCTAGTTTACTAATTCCCTCTAGGAGCCCTGGTGGAGTAGTTGTTAAGAGTTCGGCTGCTAATCAAAAAACGTCAGTAGTTCAATCCTCCAGCCGCTCCTTGGAAACCCTATGGGGCAGTTCTACTCTGTCCTATAGGGCCACTATGAGTCAGAATCGACTCGACAGCACACACCACCACCACCACCAATTCCCTCTAAACTATATATAATCTGCTGTTCAAACCATTCACAGAGTTTTTAATTTCAATGATTATGTTTTTCATTTCTAGAGCTTCTATTCTATCACTTTTCTTATGTGAAAAGATCTTGTTTCTTACTAATATTTTTATTTCCTTCTTCATTTTGTTAAACATATTAAGCATTTTTTATGTTCTCTGTTTTAATATGTCTATTTCCCAGAGTCTCACTCTGCCATTGTTATTTCCACTGTATATGTTTTGTAATTTTAATTGTGAGGGCATGTTCAGCAGAATTTATTTGATGGTAGTCCTGAAGGAGGCTGAAATGAGAGTATTTGTCACCATGTTTTGTGTGTGTGTGTGTTGTTTTTTGTTTTCTACAGGCATTCGGGAACACTATCAATCTGGGGATAATTTTCTTGGCCACAAGGTAACACAATTTAAAATCCAAATACTTATAAGGGCATTCTCAGGGTTACAAATTCTCCAGAGAAAAATATTTTCCTATCTAGAGCTATGGCAAGCAGACAAGTTATTTTGTTAGATCCTTTTGTCAGATGGCAGATTTCCTCTAGCCTAAGGCACTGCCTTGCCTTTTTGCCCAGAGCAATGCTCCTCCCAGAAGTGACAGTCTTGTTGTAGCTAATTGGGAAGTTGGGCTGAGAGAATGAGGGGGAATGGACTAATCCAACTTCTAATTACCTCCATCAGTGTCCTTAGCCCCCTCCCACTCTCTCCTCTATGACATCAGGGCTTGACTTTCCCCTGGTGGCACTCCCACATTTGTGGTTATCCTTTTCCGTGGCTTCCCTTACACATCCTTAGCTGCTGGTTCCCTCTTTGACCCAATTCCACCTGCATTAGTATTTCAGGGATTATCCACAGTTACGGACTCCTAAAAACTCCCTCCCCCATTTTTTTGAATAAAGCTTGTTATTTACTTCATACAAAATAAGCATCATTTCTATGGATTGATTTAAAGAGGGAAGACCAGATTATGTTCAGTTCACCATCTTCCAAATGAAATAACATTTTATATAACAGAAACATTTTATTTAGTGTATTCTAAGTCTAGAAAGTAAGTGATGCATTTAATCATGATTAAGAGTAAGAATGGGAAAAAATGTAGTATGGAAGGAAATGAAGTATTGGGTAGAAAGAATACTGAGTTGGAGTAATGAAGCCAGGATTCCAGTCTTTCTCCAGTCACTAATGGACCATGTGCCATTGTCACGTGACTTATTCTGTCTTGGTTTCAATCAGTTTACTCAAGATGAGTTTCATTAGATGTTCTCCAATGTACACTACATACTTCCTTGTGGATGCTGAATAAGTGAATAAATGGGGTAGAATAGAACATCCCCATAGGGTTTCCAAGGAGCACGTGGTAGATTCGAACTGCTGATCTTTTGGTTAACAGCCATAGCTCTTAACCAGTACACCACCAGGATTTCCCTATCTGATATCATCTCAGTTCACCATTTTGCTCTGGCCCCTGCTGTGGCCTCCATCTACTACCAGGTATAGCTGAAAAACCTCATCTCAATTGCACCTTGTAGTTGTTGATTTCTGCTACAATTTTTTGGCTACTGTTATGTGAGAAGCCTTCAGGAGTCTACTCAGCTATTCTTGCATAAGCACAAATCTGTATATTTGAGGGAGGTAGTCCCAGAGCAACCCTTGCCCACTGGGAAATGAAGCCATTCAAGAAATGCTCCCTTTTATCATGTCTCATATAAATATTGCTAAGGTGCTGTCTTCAAAGTTCTTCAGAGGCTTCACAGCAGAATCCCCAGTTGCCCACAGCAATAATAAGCTCAATTCTGAACAAATGGCTTCTTAGATTGACTTCCTCTCTCTCTCCATTTTATCCTTCCCACTACACCCTCCCCATCTTGCTCCTTGTGATCACTTTCCAAAATAATCTACCTTCTTGCAAACTGTAGTGAATGCTGTAGTGATCCACTCAGACCTCTTTCACTGATTTCTCCCTCTATTGGAAACATTGCTGTTGATGACTCTCTGAGAATTTCCCTTTGCTAAACGAGCTGCATTACTTAATGACATACTACTTTCCTGGGTCAGCTAATACCCAATGACTGTTCGGTTGTTAGTTGCTGTCAAGTCAGCCCCCAACTCATGGTGACCCCATGCTCAATGGAACAAAATGCTGGCTGGTCCTGCACCATCCCCATGATAGGTTGTGCATTGAACTGTTGTGATCCACAGGGTTTTCATTGGCTAATTTTTGGAAATAGATCACTAGGCCTTTCTTTCTAGTCTGTCTTAGTCTGGTAGCGCTGCTGAAACCTGTTCAGCATCATAGCAACACACAAATCAACAGACAGGTGGTGGCCACGCGTGAGATGCATTGGCCAGGAATCAAACCTGGATCTCCCGCATGGAAGGTGAGAATTCTACCACTAAACCACCACTGTCCTCATTGACTGGTCAGTATTGGAGTACAAAGGCCCAGCCCCCTTGTCTTGATTCATGACAACTCTGCAAGGCCATCCCAGCTTCAGAGCTTCTGTGGGATTAGCTGAAGCCTCTACTGCAATTGCATCACAGTTCCACCTCTCTCTTTATCCAATCTGCTCCTCCCACTCACGTGTTGATACTGAGAGTTCATTTCCTGATAAACTTGCTGAGCACAAATCTATATCTCAAGGTCTGTTTCCAAGTGACCTAAGACATAAACCCTTACCTCAGCCTTTGTCTGGGGGGATAACTCAAGCTAAAAGAGTTGCCGCATATTCTCTCTCTCTCTTCTCTTATTTGCTCTCACTGCATGAGTATGTGTGTGTGTGTGTGTGTGTGTGTGTGTATTTGGTGGCTTTGATGATCACTTCCCATTGTCAAATTATTGCCATCTAGTCGACACTTTCAGCAATAACTTCTTAAGATTTTGATTGTATTATTATAGTATCTCTGACATACGAATTGATCTTAACAAAAAGGTTAGTCATTACTTTTTAAGATGTAATTCAGTACTAATAACTAACAATTAGTTACTGAGTGTGCAAGGGACAGTGGGAAGAATAACAAGCATCTCAGTATATGGTTTTTTCCTATCAAATTTTCAAAATCATATTTATCATTATTTTGGGACATGATAGCCAATAAAGTTATAAATTTATATTTTTCTTCAATTTTGCTAAGCAGTGAAGATACATAATTAATTTTACCAGTATGGACTGTATCAACTTTTTTCTTATGGATATTCCTAGATAGTCTTGGCACTTTTGCATTTTAACTGCTCTCAACTCTGTTATTCCATTGTTAATTAAGTATCCTTAGTAATTGTAATTTTAAAATTAGCAGGTAACGTACTTCTTCAAGATTACTAATAAATGGATAGGGATGTTAAATTTAAGTCTAATGCTGATTCTTGCAGGGCCATTCATTTTTGGGATTTAACACCACCGGCCTATGCAGGAAATCAAGTACTGTCCTTTCCTTGACTATGAATTTTTTCGTTCAATGGCTCTATAAATAGTGTAACTGCAGAGAAGAAATCAATCCAAAAAAAAGGAAACATGTCTATATTGCCTTTTGTGATTCACTGCCTTTTTAAACCAGGCAGGATGAAATTAAGGATCAAGCAACAATGTAGTAATTTTTATCAATATGGACAGTCAATCTACAATACTCAGGTTTTCAAGGCAATGCATTTTTCCTTAATATAAATAAAATTAAACAATATAATCCATTATTTCAAATACTCCTTTTACTTCGCATACATTAATCTGATTGGTGTCAATGGAAATAAGAAAATGTTTAGGCTATTAATTTCTTGGGCCTTGTATTTTCATGTGAAGCATAGATAATCACATTTCATGGTTATGAATGTTATGCCAATTAAATAATGCTTCTGTGATGACAACTGCATTGCTAATACTTGCATTAAAGGGTCTGAACTTGGGGTGCACACACGGGCTTCATAGGCTCCATGGATTCTAAAAAATTGTTTGCAAAATATTTTCTGCGAGTGTTTTCTTTCTGGGGGGAAGAAAGGAGAGAACTTCCATTAAATTGTCAAAAGGCCTAAGAAAATGTTAATAATCACTGGCCTAAAAGATCTTCCATTTCTCTTCCAACACTGAGATTTCTGTGATTGTTATAGAAAGTCTTGCAAAGTGAATGTGATCACAGGAATAACTAAAAAGTATGTAAACATTTGATTGGAGTAATAAATTAGTCAACTTAAAAGTAAATGGCAGTTCCGGCAAAATGGCACTCTAGGCAGAAGCACCACGCCGTCCCTCCACAGCAAAGATCTGAAAAACTAAGCCGAACAGAGAATACAACAATCCTGAAACCCTAAAACATCAAATGAAGAGATAAAGAACTCAGCCAAGCACCAAATGGAGTGAGAAAACTGACAGAGAACGGAGGGTGAGGAGAGATTCATGCAGAGGTCCCCTACCAGCTAACGCAGGGTGGATCCGCCATTATGGACTCCTATCAGAGACCAGCAAACAGGGGGTATGAGAAAGCAGCCTCACGGAGCTTCCAGCAGGAGACAAAACAACCGGTAATTGGTGATATATGCTTTCCCACCCCCTACCCTTTTCCACCCCGACTTGGCCTCCTCTGCTTCCTGCGGCCACAGTCTCTTTCCTGGGAAACACCAGCTGCTTGGATTCCACACACCTGAACGGGTGGCTGTCTGAGTGCCATTTATCGGCTGCTGGTGTTGCTTTTTTTCCACTTCTTTTTATTTCTTCTTTGCCTCTCCCCACCTCCCCCTCTTTAGCTCAAGTACCTCACTCCATGCACCATCTTGGCTTCTTCCTGAGGGGCTGCAGAGCTCTGGTAATTTGTGATATACGCTTTCCCACTCTCTATCCTTCTTCACCCACACTCGGCCCCTCTGCTTCCCACGGACAAAGTCTCTTGTCCAGAAACACCAGCCCGCACTAGCTGGCTCACTGAGTGCCATTTGTTGGCGGCTAGTGGTGCTTTTTTTTTTCCTGCTTCTTTTGACTTCTTACTTGCCTCTCGCCACCTCCCCCTCCTTTCGCTCAAGTACCTGGCTCCGTGCACCATCTTTGCTTCTTCCTGAGGGGATGCGGAGTTCTGTTCGAGTGTGTAGCTGCTTCCCGGTTTGGGCTGCTGCGCTGGTGGGATTGCGGGGCACTTGTTCGTTTGTTTGTTTTGAATTGTTTGTTTGTTTTCTTTTCCTTTTCTTGCGTTGGGAGCCGTTTTTGGCCAGGCAGAGCTGCGTGCCAGGGAGACTCCCCTTCGGCTTCCACAGACGTGCAGAGGGATCCCTGAGGGCATTTCTTTTTACTTTGGTTTTTTTTTTTTTTTTTTTTTTTCTGTTTCTCTGGGGGCCTTTCTTGTTTTTTTTTTTTTTTAATTTGTTTTGTTTTGTTTTTCCTCTTTTTCCCTTTTTGTCTTTCTTCATTGTTCAGTTTCCCATCTCTGTATATCTTCCTTCTCTTTCTGTTCCCTGAATACCTGGCTTTGTATACCTCTACGCCTTCTAGCCAGGCTTTACTGAAACACCTGAGAGCGACTTCCCCAGACCTCATAGCTGCACCGGTGGGATCCCTGGGAACTTTG
>NW_004443974.1:3539023-3556449 GCF_000243295.1 Trichechus manatus latirostris
AGTTGTGGGGTTGTTAACCAATGTCATAAAACAACGTGTACTACTGTTTCATGAGAAACTATTTGTTCTGTAAGCCTTCACCTGAAGTACAATAAAATAAAATAAAAAAAAACAAAACTCAAATTCTGAGTAGCCTTGACACAGAAAGAAGAGGAGAGGAAGCAAATTTATATTCTCAAAACAAATATAACCTTGAAGAATTGTGCCAGTGAGACTCAGCCCTAAATGCACTAAGATTTGGAATGGAGGTAAAGATGTTAACAGTGACTCTCTAAACTCTCTTTAAGACAACTAAAACAACGCTCCTAGGAAGAATGAATTCATTCATTAGGTGGAGCACACCTAATATAATTGTGTCATATTGCTGTACGACAGTGAAATCACAGTCCTCGGTGGCTATTTTTATTTCTGTTTTTTTTTTTTCCAAACACAGAGAACCCCCACTGGTAGACAGGGAACTGAAAAATAAGATGTATGAAGACACAAAAATGAAACTTTGGCTGTTCTTTCTTGGCTCAGGCTGTTGCTTTTCAGGGACCAGAAGTAATAATAGCTATGATTTATTGGATTTTTACAAAGCTCCAGGCATTGTGCTAAGTGCTTTACATGAATTATCTCATGAAATCTTTACAGCAATTCTTTGGGGGTAGGTGTTCATTAATATCCTCATTTTATATATGATAAATCTCAGGCTCAGAGAGGTTGGACCACCTGTTCTAGGCCGGAGATGGCTACCAAGGGGAAAAGCTGGAAGTTAAGACTAAGCCAATGTTCCAGACCACTATCCAGAAAGGTCTTGCAAATGCAAATGGTAAATCATTTGGCATGATCTTTGAGGGATTGTGAAGAAAAGGGACAATGCTGCTTAGGAATAGTGGAGGACACAAGGATATCAGAAGGAGGAAGGACATCTAGCAAGGGATGAAATATAACCAACTCTTTGCCAGTGGACACACCACACCTGTGGTGGGGCTGTGACACCCCAGAGGAAGGGGATCCTCTGTTCCTCTTTCTGTCAGATCCACCCAGACGGGGTCCATTTTACAAGTCCTCTGCCTGGAATGGAAATTATTCCTAATTCATACAAAAGGGCTTTGTACTTACAGAGGGTCAGGATGAAAAGTGGACTAAGTCAATGAATGAATGTGAAAAGATTAAAGAAGAGAGAATGTTCGTGCAATTTGCAACAAGATGAATAAGGTAGATTTTGAAAACTAGCATTCAGTGAGATTGACTTCCATCCTGGGCAAGATTCCTGAAAAGACTTATTAAGGGAATCAGTAGTAATATTATATGCTGCCTTCTACTGCCAAAAAAAAAAAAAAAGATGAAAATAAAAGCTTTGGCCAAAATGGGGATTAATAGGGAAGTGTGGAACATAAGAATAATGAAAAGTAAATATTTTGTGTTTTGCTTTGGTTGTCATATCTTCACTTTATGGAATACAGACTGTCCCTGGATTACAAATGAGTTCCATTCCTAAGTCTGTTTTTAAGTCAAATTTGTACGTAAGTGGTAACAGTTAAGTATGGTTCATATCTAACATCGGTTACTCAAATGTTTGTCTTATTATACACTATATAGTGTACATTTCTATGCACAAAAAACATTAAAGAAACACTTCCAGATACACTAAAATATCTTTAACATAATAATACAGTAATAATGATAATGTTTGATGCTCATCAAAAAGTAGCACCTTTTGTTATGAACTACTGTACGTACCTTGAATTTTTAATATAATAGGATTTATAGGTATTGGTTTGTAACTACCAGTTACAAGTAAGTCAGACATTCTATGGATCCATCTCCCCCACTCTTCCAAATGCTGCTTAAAGGCAAGAAATGGGGCATAATCACCTTTGAATTTCTCGTGAGCAGCTCAGTGAATGGCACAGTAGCTTCTGAGTAATGTTTGGTGAACTGAACCTCCTAAATATTTTCAGCTGCTGAAAGCAATAGGGAGAGACATGATCATATTTATGTTTGGGTGATAATCATTTTGACCAGAAAGAAGAGCCTGGATTAAAATAAGAAGAAAGTAAACACATACAGGTCAGTTAAAGGCTTTCAAAATGATCCTAACTGGGAGATGATGAGTATTATGCCAAGATGGAGACTGTAGTAACACACCGTTTATGAAGCGCTCTGTGCCAGGCAGGGTGTTCTGCATGTTTATGCATTACTTCAATCCGACTGTACAATAACCTTATCAGGGAGGGGCTATTTTTATTTCCATTTTGGATATAAAATCAGAGATTTGCAAGGTTAGGCCTCTTGCCCAAAGTCACGTACCTAACACGGAATGGGAAGTTTGTTGGAGAGGAGGTAAAACACTTAAGGGACATTAATAGAGTAAAAAACTAAATAAATAAATGGAAGAGTCCCTGGGTAGAACATATGGTTAAGTGCTCAACTACTAACTGAACAGCTGGTGGTTCAAGTTCACCAGAGGCACCTCAGAAAAAAGGTCTAGCGATCTACTTCCAAAATATCAACCACTGAAAACCCTATGGAGCACAATTCTACTCTGATACACATAGGGTTGCCATAAGTTGGAGTCGACTCGACAACTGGTTTCAGTTTTTTGTTTGTTTGTTTATTTTGAGGAGGTAAACAAGGGGAAAATGTCAAGGTATCTAGTTGGCATGTCTAGTTCGTGATAAGATTTTTTAAAAACTCAGTAATATAGGAAGAAGAACAGATTATTGAGGTAAGGTCTGAATGTTAAGGTGACATCCATATCCATGCACAATAACTGACATGGATTTAGGCATCTAAACAAATCATTTAGACACAAATACTTTTGTTTGAAAAGCACAGATAATTTTGCCAAGGTGACTTATGAAAATTAAAGGTTCATCAAGTGTTTTCAAGTCTTTGCTTCATCCTATGTCTCAAGAATAGACAGTCTCACAGTTTCTTTGCTACAATAAATGACCTGTTGTTTTTATTACAATGAACACAATTTGACCAAATAGAGTTGCCATGGGACCACATAAATATCCCTTGGTAAAGTCTGGAATGAAACTCAATGAAGGCAGAAACGTCTATTTTAGTCATCTCTGTTTTCTAAATGCCTTGCAAAATACTGGGACATTGTAAGCATTTAATCAACATTGAATGGGTTGAGCCACTACACTCATAAAATAATAAGCATTATTCCCATTAGAATCACATTACAATCACATTAAGATTAAAAAAAATAAACATAGTATCTCTGGGCAACAGTTTTGGAGGTTCATCCAGCTTCAGTGGCTCCAGAAAGTCTGGATTCCATGAGAATTTGAAATTCTGTTCTGCATTTTTCCACACCTTGATCAGGATTCTACTATAGAATCTTTGATCAAAACATTCAGTAATGGTAACCAGGCACTGTCCCGTTCTTCTGGTCTCATGGCAAAGGAGGCAGTTGTTAATGGCGGTAATTAGTCACGGATTTCATTTGTTCCTCCTGTTTGCTACTCTTTTTCTTCCTCTGTTGCTCCAGGTGAATAGAGACAAATCACTGTACCTTGGATGGGCACTTGCAAGTTTTTAAGACCCCAGGCACTGCACAATGAACTAGGAGGTGGAACAGAAGCACTAGGAACAATAGTAGGCCCATTATCTGGAATATCCCACAAAATCATGACCCTAAACTTCCAAATTATGAAAATAAATCTCATGAGGTGTTTGGTTGTATATAAGCAGCATCAGCCGCTGCTCTTTTTTTGTTTTTGTTGTTGTAGAAATATATGTAATACAACATTTTCCAGTTCAACTTTTTATACGTGTACAGACAAGTGGCATCAATTACATTAATCAGCTCTGCAACCATTACTGTTGATCAATGTCAAATTTCCCAGTCGCTGTAACCAGAAACTCAATGCTCTGTAAACAACGAATTCCCTGGAAACTATTGTCCTGAGATAATTTTTAAACCTTAAATCAAAAATATCCTCTGAAGTCTTCTTTTAACCAAACAGTAGTTTAGCTTAATTAGTAAAGAATGTCTGCCTTGAGCATTGTGCTTTTTGGTAGAACTATATGGGATCCAACTGACAACAGCAATTTAAAAGATTAGATAGGAAGCTTAGGGGGCAGTGAGTTTATGTGAACAGTGGAAGAATAATTCAGAAAAGAAGGATGAGAATGGTTGCACAACTTGAAGATGTAATCAATATCACTGAATTGTCCATGTAGAAAAGTTTGAATTGGTGTATGGTATGTTTTGCTGTGTATATTTTCAACACAAACAAAAAAATAAAATAAGATAAAATATTTTTTAAAAAAAGATAAATAAGTCTAAGAAAGAGATGGTTGGAAGCCGAAAAAATATATACATGTATCAGTTTTGAATAGAATCACTTATACTAGTCAAACCTATTTGTCAACGTGTGTGTGTGTGTGTGTGTGTATATAATTACACAGCGTGTGCATATCTATATATAAATTACAGAGCATGTGGGCTAAGTGACAACTGACAGGTATGACAGTGAGGACTATGGGAGAGTTGTGGTCATGATGACAGAATTTGCTGCTGCTGCTTCTAGGGAAATACTTCATTTGGGATGCCTTCTTCTGCAAGTAACAGACTACCCAATTTAGGAAAAGCACTTAAATAATGAGAGCATTCTTTGGCTCACAAAATAAAAAAAGACCAGAAGTTCAGAAAAGATAACATTAACTACTTGGATCCTTTCTGCTTCCGCTTGGCCATACAAAGCATTAGCTTTGCTCAGGCAGGCTTCCAGATGGCCTCAAGTGGACCGTTGGCAGATGCTGCAGGTCTGTGCTTCATCAATTAGCATTCCATCAAGCAGGAGAGAGAAACCAGCTTTCCATGCCTTCTTCATAAGAGAAGGGAAGACATTGCCCAGAAACTCCAGCAAAGGTGGCGTTACATGCTGTTGACCAGAATTGTGTCACATACCGATTACTGAATCAATCTTGGTTAAGGATATGGGATTCTGCTGAGACCAGTGGGGCTCACCCCTGGAGTTTACTAGAGTCAGCCTTCCCTGAGGCACATGATCTGTATGGGGGAGGGATGGATTCCAAAATTATGAACTCTATTAGGAAGGAGAAAATGGCAAATAAATCCTAAACAGAGTGGCAGAGGGACACCTGGCTCGAGCTAAACTGACTCAGAGAGAAGTAGAGTCATTCCTAGCTAGAATCCAGTTTCATTTGTATATATTAGAAAAAGTTAAAGAAACAATCAGAACTTGATCCAAGGAACAGAAGGAGCTTTTCTTCACATCCTTGTATACAATAAATACGTAGAAGGTGACAATATAATTTATCTTCCAAACCAGTACACTCTGAGCATGGAGAAGGCACAAAAATCACTAAAATCATGTGTGCATATGTGTACCTTTGTGCTTCATGAGTATGTGCGTGTGTGTACACCTGAATAAAAGAAATTAATTTAGAACACCAATTGGATCTAAATGATGGGTCTTGCTTTACAGAATGAAATATAAACACATCTTCTAGTACTGTACCTGCTAACCTTCTTAAGTAACACTGAGCATGAAACAAGCCTCTCCAGTGATGTGGGTCTTCTGGTTTTAAGTGGCGGGTGATGACACCGCACCACCCCCTCCCCAGGGATGAGGGGTAAGCACAGTCACACATTTTGAATGTTATACATTCACATCAGCTTCCACACTCATTGTTTAATCTTTTTTTAAACATGAATTACATTTTTAGCTCATTCCTACCAAAAGAGTTTACAAAAAAAAAAATTAACGTTTGTAAACAGTAAAACAAATTATAGATTTACACCGCACGGTAAGTATATGTAGCAGGAATACTCAGGCTACGTACAACTGTTTAACCTCTATATCCCTAGATATAGATAAATAAACATATGTCACATACATGTACCCTACAATTTCTCACATTTGCACTGACTCACCACATGGAAGCCTGGTGACTTTGACTTTGGATTCTTTCAGGCTACAGCATGGATAGGTAGCCAGCAGGGGACGCAGCATCTAATAGCTCCCGGTTACTCAAAGTGTGGTCCATGGTTCACCCCCAGAACTCCTGAATCAGCCTATGTAGTTTATGAAACTCCCCAGGTGGCTTGCATGCACCTGAAAGTTTGAGGAACACTAGAATATCTCCCCTACCACTGCTGAGATGGGAAGACTAAGGAGTGAGCTGGCACTCACTATGGGTATCTGAACATACTCATTTGCTCATGAGGCACCTGAAATGTTCTCTTGGAAAGGGAGGGGCCGGTCACTTCGGGACTTGGAGGAATAGGAAGCCCAGCATAGTTAGGGGCTCTCTCCAATTTGACCTGTGCTAAGATGGGGATCCTCTGCCTGTCACAGGCAGCTACAGAAAATGGAGGTTCATGTAACCCATTCCAGATTATGTTACTGCAACCATTAGTAATAATACTTTTTGGAAAATGAAGAATTCCAGACAAAAGTAAAACCAAAGAGGACTGTCCCCAGCAAACAAGGAGATGTGATAATTAGACCATCAGTAAAATTGTACCCACTATATATATCTTCTCAAAGCTAGAGGCTTTATAAAATCCACACCCTATATAATTTTCTTACCTACTGTTTCAATGACAAGGTCAAAAAGCATTTGTATTTTTATTTTAAAAATTATTCATTTTTTTTTTATTTTAACAACCTTTCTTGTTTAAGTTTAAAAAAAGACTTCAGGGAAGATCAACTGAAGCCAAACTCGTGTTCAGCCTGTCTTCTTTGTCTCTATTAAGCATTCTACTTCAACAACAAGTCATAATCATGATAAAAGGCTGCTAGAAATGGAAGGTGGGTTAATTCAGGGAACAGTAAAATCCCCCTAGGAATACACTAGCTGAAATATTCAAGCAATGATATCATTAAGAGGAAGTTACTAAGCCTGCTATTCAGCTTAAAACATAAAACAGCTCTTGAATATATAAAGATTTTAAACAATTTTCCCTAATGAACATGCACTATTAACAGAAATCACAAAGTGCCATCAACATGTAACACAAATAGACTAGAACTTACATCTCTTTCGACTTTTACAAGATTTGAATTAAATCAAGCAAGAAGCAAAGCAAGATTGAAGAATGCCATTATCAAAAAATATGATTGAGCAACGCAGCCTGGCACTGAAAAATTGGGGGCTTGAGATTATTTTTCCTCTGAAGGAGAAAACAACGGTAAAGTGTTGTTGCTACTTCAAAAAGGTTTTTGATGATTTATAAGTAGTTTAAATCTAATATGTTCTTTTCTAAAGTCATTACTATAAATCAAGGGTCACTAATATTTTTAATGAACTTTGTTAATTTTTTTGAATATTTGGCGTTTCTCCAGTAAAACCAATTTAAGGTATCGCAATCACTTTCTAGGACTTTGCGAAGTGCTTTGCATTGATTGTTGCAAAAATAATAGTTAGACCTGCTGGGCACCTACTGTGAGCCAAGCACTGACCATGCATTATCTCTGCTCCTTATTACAATTCTTCAAGGTCAGCATTAGTATACTCATTTTACAGTAAACATAACAGGGCCTTAAAGTGGTTAACTTATTTGTCCCAAACCATATACCCAGTAGGGGATATCCATTCTTACACTTTATCTGTTTGGCAGTGCTTCCATATGGAATATTTTGGCTATATGATCTTGCTGATTTTTTTTTCTTGAGGAATTGGCTGACCTAAAGGCAATGGTGAAATTATATATTGCTAGAGACCTTTATAAAATATACCAAAATTATAAGAAATATGAAATTAAATAAATAAGAAAAAAATACTCAAAATTCTACCACCCAGAGAAGATATAACCAATATTTTGGTGTGGATTTATCAAAAATTTTCTCCTTGCAAATGTAAGTGAAACTGTACTCACTACATATATTTTCTCATATACATACACACAAACACACACATGTAGTCATGTTGAGCAATTTTTACATTCATTTATCCATGTATATTCATTTGTGCAGTCATTCATCCCTCAATGCATTCATTCAACAAATGGTGAAAAACAGCTGGAAAATTGGGCCCAGGTCCTGTAGGGTTCTGTTGGTCATCTTGAGGGTTTTAGACTTTAGCCTAAGAACACTGAAAAGAAGCCATTGAAACGTTTAAATGAGGGAGTGATTGTCCCACATGTGCATTTTTAAAAAATGACTCTGACTACACAGTGGTCAACTCCTAGATCTTAATTTTAGGAGGACATGGGTGGAGAAAGAGTTCTGTAGCAAGCTATGCAAGAGAGGATGAGGGCTCTGGCCACTGTGGTGGCCCCAGGAGACACTATGAAGCTACAATAGACAAGACTGTGGGTTGGGTTCCCTCTACCTTCTCACTTAATATACGGTGATCGCCCTCTCCGTCTGAATAAATGTAGAGCTATGTGGTCATTTTTATGGTTATATATTCAATGTTATGGGTATAACATGGTTTATTTAACCATTCACACATTATTTGGACGGTTACCTTATTTAAAATTCTCAATATTAGAAAGAAGCTGCAGAGAACAAACTTGTACATATACCTTTTTAAATATTTCCTTAGGATAAATAACTGGAACTGGAATTGATGCATAAAAGGGCTTGGGGGAGCTTTTGAACAATAGTACAACTGAATAGATTGTACAATTTACACCTCCACCAGGAGCGATAGACAGTCAGCATTTTCTCATATTCTCTGCTCATTTTTTGTAATCTTTGGCAATCTGATGGCCAATTTTTTCTTCTCAGTCAACTGAATAGTTAGATCATTTGTATTCTTCCATGACTGGTGTTTTTTTGTCCTTAGCTCATTTTTCTACTGGAAGTTTAATTTTGTTTGATTGATTTAAAAGAATCCTTAAATAGTAATGATATTAACCTTATGTCAGTCACAATATATAGTTCAGAGAATTTTGCCTGCCTTGATTCTTATTGTTTAAATTTGGTACATTTTTGGAATGCTCTTAAAATCTTTATAGAACCAAATTTATCAAATCTTCATGGATTCGTACTTTGGTAACCTCCTTAAGAAAGCATATTGTAGCTTTTTTAATTTATAGAGGGAGACTCTGCTGATAACATTACCAAAAAAATTGTCAAAAAATATATGTACTTGGTTACAAGCAACAAACACCTGAGCCAATCTCCTTCCACACCTCCTTTCGTTTTTTAAAGTCAATGACTTTTAACACTCTGAGCTGTTATTTTTCCTGACTCTGTTTATTTCCCGGGTTGGTTTCATGGTTTTTGGATTGATGGCTTACTCTCATTCTCAGATTACTCTTTGTTCTGCTGCACACACATCTAAGAAATAGGGAAAAGGGTAAAGGTTCCGAGTCCTTTCATTTCTGAAACATCTTATTCTATCCTTGAGTTTAATAGATATTTTGTATAGAATGAGCAAAAAAAACCTAGATAAAATATCATCACCCCACAGAAATTTGAAGATATCATTCTACTATCTGCTGGCGCCGTTCGGAAATCTGATGACATTTTACCTTCATTTTTGTAGGTGTCCTATTGTTGGTGATGCTGGTTTATTTTGGTCTCTGGAATTTTTAGTAGCTTCTTTCTATCTTAAGGCTTGTGAACTTATAAGATGATGAGTCTAGGTGTGCATATTTATTAATTCATTGTGTTGAGCATTTTCAGTCTTTTTCATTTATTTTCCTCTCTTGCTAGAACTCTTACTAGTTAGATACGGAGCCTTCTGGATGGCTTCCCTAGCTCTCTTTTCTCTGAGATGTTCTTTGTAAACTTTTTCTGCTTTCAAGAAGATTGCATCTTTCAAATCATTTATACATCATTTAAAGATAAGCTTCCTCATCTTTAAAAAGGGAAAAATAGCACTCATTTCATGGAGTTGTGAGAGATAAGTGAGGAAAAAGACTTTTCAGGGTGACTATTAGACAGCAAACACTATATAAATTTTGGATGAAATTTTGTACAGGGAACTTGCTTCACATGTGTGGAACTTTCTGGTTGTGTATTCATGTTTAAGTGAGGCCCTAAAACATGTAATTGGGGAGCTCTGTGAACACAGACAGGGCTTGTTGTCTAGCAGGGCTTGGTTTTGCAATGGCCACCATTTTGCTGGAGAATTTCTAATGTATTTGGCTTTTCCCCCTGAAGGCTTTTGATTTTCTAAAGAAGAACCTTCAGATATTTTGCCTGAAGGATAAATGCTTGGTCACCCACAATCTGTGCAATTCTTGTGCTTCTTTTCTAAGTTTATTCCTAAGTATTTTTTTTTATGCTATTATAAATGGAATTGCTTTCTTAATTTCGTTTTGGAAAGTTTATTACTAGTGTATAGAAATACAACTGACTTTTTATATTGATCTTCTATCCTGCAACACTGCTGGACTCATTTTTTATAATAATTTTTTCATGGATTCTTAAAATTTTTCTAATATAAGATAATGTCATCTTGAACAGAAATCATTTTACTTCTTCCTTTTCAATATGGGTGTTGTTTATTTCTTTTTCTTGCCTAATGTTACTGACTAGAACTTCTAGTATGGTACTGAATAGAGGTGGTGAGAGTGGGCACTCATTTCTTCTTTCTAATCTGTGGAGGAAAGCATTCAGTCTTTCACTACTCAGTGTTTTGTTAGCTGTGAGTTTTTCATATATAACCTTTATCAGGTTGAAGAAGTTCTTTTGTATTCTTAATATTCTGAGTGTTTTTATCATGAAAAGTTGTTGGATTTTGTCAAACGCTTCTTCTGCATCTATTAATATCATAGTGTGATTTTTATCCTTTATTCTAATAAAATGGTGTATTACATTGACTGATTTATGGATGTTAAACAAGTCTTGCATGCCTGAGATAAATTCCACTTGGTCATGACGTACAATTTCTTTTATATGATTCTGAATTCAGTTTGCTAGTGTTTTGTTGGGGAATTTTGTGTCTGCATTCATAAGGGTTATTGGTGTGCAGTTTCTTTCCCTATGATATTTTTGTCTAGTTTGGGTATCAGGGTATAGAATGAGTTAAAAGCGTTCCCTTTTCTTCCATTTTTTGGAATAATTTGTGAAAGATTAGTATTAATTATTTCTTTAATATTTCATAGAATTTTTCAGTAAAGCCCTGTGACCTAAGCTTTTCTTTGTGGGAAAAATTTAAATTACTAATTCAATCTCTTTGCTTGTTATAAGTGTCATCAGATTTTCTATTTCTTCTTGAGCTACCTTGAGGAATTCGTGTCTTTTAGGCATTTGTCCCTTTCATCGAAGTTATCTAATCTTCTGGCATATAGTTCTTCATACTGTTCCCTTATAATCCTTTTAATTCTGTAAGGCCATTAGAGATATCCTCTCTTTTTTCTGATTTTAGTAACTTGAATCTTCCCATTTTTGCTCAGTTTGACTCATGTTTTCTTGATTTTGTTTTTCTATTTCATATTTTTCTGATGTAACCTTTGTTATTTCCTTTTTCTACTTGCTTTAGATTAGTTTGCTCCTACTTAACCAGTTTCATAAAGTGGGAGATTAGACTACTGATTTAAGATTTTTTTTCTTTTTTAACATAACTTTTTACTGCTATAAATTCTCCCCTACACACTGTTTTAACTGCATCCCATTAGTTTTGAAGTGTTGTGTTTTCATTTATGTTTATCTTAAAGTATTTTTTAATTTAACTCATGATTTCTTTCTTGATCCATTGTTTATTTAGTAATGTATTGTTTAATTTCCACATATTTGTAAATTTTCCAAATGTTCTACTGTTATTGATTTCCAATTTAATTTCATTGTAGTTAGGAAACATGATTTGTATTATTTCAATCCTCTTACATGTATTAAGGCTTGTTTTATGGTTGAATATAGAGTCTATCACATGTTACACGTGAGCTTGAGAGGAACGTGCATTCTGTTCTTGTTGAGTGGAGTTTTCTATAGATGTCTCTTAGGTGTAGTCAGAGTGTAGCGTAGAATCTCAACTGACCTATCTTCAAGTTTACTGATATTTTCTTTTGCTAGCTCAAAGCTGCTGTTGAGCTAGTGAATTTTTCTTTTTAACTATTACACTTTTAACTCCAGAATGTCTATTTGGTTCTTTTTTTAATAACTTCTATCCCTTTATTGATATTCTGTATTTGGTGAGACATTATTGGCATATTTTCCTCTAATTCTTTACACATGCTTTGCCGTAATTCTTTTGATATATTTGTAATAGCTTATTTAAAGTTTTTCTCTGTTATTCCCCCATGCATCTGTCAGTTTTTTGTACTGTTGGGGCTTGTGTGTTGCTGTGATACTGGAAAAGAATTAGCCAGTGAAAACCTTGTGAATAGCAGTGGAATATTATCTTTAATATATTTGTAATAGCTTATTTGAAGTTTTCTCTAGTAAGTCCAAAATTTGGGCCACTCAGGGATAATTTCTTTTGACTGTTTCTCTCTTGTGTATGGTTTTGGCCATACTTTCATTTTTATTTACATGTCTTATAATTTTTTGTTGAATTCTGTCTTAGTTATCTAGTGCTGCTATAACAGAAATACCACAAGTGTATGGCTTTAACAAAGAGAAACTTATTCTCTCACAGTCTAGGAGGCTAGAGGTCCAAATTCCGGGTGCCAGCTCCAGGGAAAGGTTTTCTCTCTCTGTCGACTTTGGGAGAAGATCATTGTCATCAATCCTCCCCCGGTCTAGAATCTTCTCAGCACAGGGGCCCCAAGTCCAAAGGATGTGTTCCCCTCCTGGTTTTTCATTCTTGGTGGTATGAGGTCCTGCTGCCGCTCTGCTCAATTGTCTCTTTTATATCTCAAAAGAGATTGACTCGAGACACAATCTAATCTTGTAGATTGAGTCCTGCCTCATTAACATAACTGCTTCTAACCCTGCCTCATTAACATCATAGAGGTAGGATTTACAATACTTTGGAAAATCACATCAGATGACAAAATGGTGGACAATCACACAAGACTGGTAATCATGGCCTAGCCATGACTGACACATTTGGGGAGGGGGGCACAATTAAATCTATAACAAATATCGAACATTTTAGAAAACATAACGCGGTAATTGTGGAAATCAGATTTTCCTCCCGTCTCAAGGTTTGTTGTTGCTGTTGCTGTTTTTTGGTTGTTGCTGCTGTTTGTTGACAGTCTTTCCTGGACTAGTTCTATAAGTTCTGTATTCCCTGTAGTGTGCAACCATGAGATCTGCTCGGTTAGCTTAGTGGTCAGCTAAGGATTCATCAGAGATTTCCTTAAATGCTTTGCACTAACAAGTCTTCCACCCTTTGCTAAGGGGATCTGTGTGTGTGTTGGGGCATGCCTTCAATGCTCTGGCAGTTTATAACTTTTCTTCAGAGGTCACTTCCCACTTGTTCAGGGTTTCAAAGTCTGCCAAAAATGAGATTGTGTGGCTCTCACAGGTCCTTCTTGGGCATGAAAATAGCCTTGCACTAGCACATGGCTATATTAAAAAAGAAAAACAAAAAAACAAAAAAACACCAAACCTGTGGCCGTCAAGGCAATTCCGACTCAGAGAGACCATATAGGACAGAGTAAACTGCCCCATAGCGTTTCCAAGGAGATCCTGGTGGACTCGAACTGCACACCTTTTGGTTAGCAGCCATAGAACTTAACCACTATGCCACCAGAACCCAAGACTTTGGTAGAGCTTTCCAAAGACCCCTACAGATTGCTCATTCTCCAGATTGTCCTTTTAAGTTTTTGACCAGATTCTTGTTTGCTCAAACTGGGACAGTTGTGATGTTAATCAATTGCCATGGACTACGTTTGTGAAATTCCCTGAGGATAGGGCTTTTCCTGTGGCTTAAGCACCAAATTAAATAAAAATTGACAACACCCTGCGAGAGTGGCTTTCTCAAGGAGCTGCAAGATTAGTCAAATAGTAATACTCATCTGGGGATGGGAGTTTTACAGAAACTCAAATCCACCCTCCTCCCTCCCTACCCACTGGTAGCTGTGTGGTCACTGGTTTTCACAGCTACCACATAACAGGAGTGAGGACAATGGGAGTAGGTCAAGGTAGAACACAACAGACCTTGCTATTCTCACCAAGTTTCAGCTGTTGTTGTTGTTGTTTTCTAATAAGTACTTTCAGATTGTTGCATGTGTTTGCTTCATTTCCAGAGTTCTGAAAATATTGATTTTGGCAACATTTGTCAATGTTTTTTCCTATCATGTAGGACATATTTACAAAGGTACTCTGTCCACTATTCTAGAACTCCCACCTCCCTAAGGATTCATATAAGGCATTATACATAACTCTCAGATAATGGAACTTCTTGTGCCTTATGTTGGTTTTTCTGGGTGTGGGGGGAAATATATATAACAAAACATTTTCCATTTTAAACATTTTTGAGTGTAAAATTCAGCAACATTACATTCACCATATTGTGCAAACATCACCACCATCTATTTCCACAAGATTTTTATAATTGCGAACAGAAACTCAGTATTCCTTAAGAAATAATTCCCCATTTCACTCTCACTCAGCCCCCAGCAACCACTAATAACCTTTTCTCTCTATTCTTCTCTAGATATTTTATATAACAAAAGCATACAATATTTACACTTTTTTGTCTGACTTATTTCACTCAGCGTAATGTTTTAAAGGTTCATCTATAGTGTAGCGTGTATCAGAACTTTATTTCTCTTTATGGCTGAATCATATTCCATTGTATGTACACATTTTATTGTATGGTAACAGTTTATTTATTCATTCATCTGTTGACAGACATTGGGTTGTCTCCACTTTTTAGCTATTGTAACTAATGCTGCAATAAACATTGGTGTACAAACATCTATTTGAGTTCTTCCTTTCTAGTCTTTTGAGTATATACCTAATAGTGAAATTGTTGGGTCAGATTTGTGTTTAACTTTTTTGAGGCACTGCCAAAGAGTTTTCCATAGCAGCTGTACCATTTTACAAGCCCACCGGCAATATATGAGGATTCCAATTTCTCCACATTCTTGTCAACATTTATTTTCTGTTTTTCTAATAACAGCCATCTCATTGCAGTTTTGATTTGCATTTCTCTAATGACAAATGGGAAATCCTGGTGGCATAGTGGTTAAGTGCTACAACTGCTAACCAAAAGGTCAGCAGTTCGAATCCACCAGGTACACCTTGGAAACTCTATGGGGCAGTTCTACTCTGTCCAAAAGGTCATATGAGTCAGAATTGATGGCAACAGGTTTGAGTTTAATGACTAACGACTTTGAACATCTTTTCATGTGCTTATTGGCCTTTTCTACATCTTCTTTAGAGAAATGTCTATTCAAGTCCTTTGCTCATTTCTTAATTGGGTATTTGTCTTTTTGTTGTTGAATTGTAAGAGTTCTCAATATATTCTAGATATTAAATCCTTTTCTGATATATGATTCCCAAAATTTTTCTCACATTCTGTAAATTGTCTCTTCACTTTGTTGGTAAAGTCCTTTGATACACAAAACTTTTTCATTTTAATGAAGTTCAAAATATCTATTTTTCCCTTTGTTGCTTGTACTTTTGGCATCATATCTAACAATCCATTGTCAAAGACAAGGTCTTAAAGTTTTACCCTTTTGTTTTATTTTAAAAATGTTATGGTTTCAGTTCTTATATTTAGGAGTCTTGGTGGTGCAGTTGTGAAGCACTCAGTCACTAAACAAAAAAGTCATCAATTTGAATCCATCAGTGGCAGTCTACTTCTAAAGATTACAGCCTTGATGAATCTAGGACACAGGGTCCTACCAGCCAGATACCAATCTAGGAAATAAACTCTCAAGGACTATCGAAAACCAAAACAAATATAACAGGAAATCAGAGCAGTTTATCTGTAAATGACAACAACATCAGAACTATAAAAGAGAGAATAAACGGTGTAGGAATAGAGCCTTCTAACGGAGACGAAGGCAAGCTGATACCAAGTAGTAATAGATTACTTCAAACTTAGCAAAATAAGGGTACATTTCACAGTAACCACAAAGAACGTTAGCAAACCTACTCATCAACATAAAGAGGAAAAACATAAAGTCTCAGTAAAAACAAAACCTACAAAAACAAAAGAAATGAAAAAAAATCCAAAAACAAAAGGAATTCAGCACAGGAGAGTAAGAAAAACAAAAACTTCAGCACCACAAAAAAAAGCACTACAAAATGACAGCAATAAACTCACACCTATCAATAATTACACTGAATGTAAATGGCCTAAATGCACCCATAAAGAGATGGAAAGTGACAGAATGATAAAAAAATAGGATCCAACAATATGCAGTCTACAAGAGACATACCTTAGAAACAAAGACAGAAACTTATTAAAAATTAACAGTTGGAAAAAAATATATCAAGCAAACAACTACCAAAAAAGAGCAGGAGTGGCAATACTAATCTCAGATGAAATAGATTTTAAAACAAAATCCATCATAAAAGACAAAGAAGGACTCTATATAATGATTAAGGGGATGATCCATCATGAAGACATAACCATAATAAACATCTATGCACCCAATGACAGGGCTCCAAAATACATAGAACAAACTCTAACAGCACTGAAAAAGAGAAATTGACAGTTCCACAATAACAGCAGGAAACTTCAACACACCACTTTTGGTAAAGGACAGAACATCTAGAAAGAAACCCAACAAAGATACAGAAGACCTAAAGACCACAATCAGCCAACTTGAACTAATAGACATATATAGAACACTCCACCCAACGGCTGCAAAGTACACATTCTTTCCAATGCACAAGGAACGTTCTGCAGAATAGACCACATCTCAGGCCACAGAGCAATCCTCTACAAGATCAAAACTTTGAGATAATACAAAGTATCTTGTCTGACCACAACGGCATCAAGGTATAAATTAACAACAGAAAGAACAAGGAAAAAAAATCAATTACTTGAAAACTGAATAACATCCTGCTTACAAACCACTGGGTAATAGAAGAAATCAGAGCTGGAATCGAAAAGTTTCTAGAATCAAACGAGAATGAAAACATAAAACCAAAACTTTTGGGACATAGCAAAGGCAGTCCTCGGAGGACAATTTATAACAATAGATGCACACATCAAAAAAGAAGAAAGGGACAAAATCAAAACATTCACTACACAACTCAAACAAATAGAAATAACAGTGAATAAAGCCCACAGCCACTCAAAGAAAGGAAATAATAAAGATCAGAATAGAAGTAAATGAAATAGAGAATAGAAAAACAATAGAAAGAATCAACAAAACCAGAAGCTGGTTCTTTGAAAGAATCAACAAACTCGACAAACCACTGGACAGACTGAGAAAGAAAAACAGGAGAGTATGCAAATAACCCAAATAAGAAATGAAATGGGAGAATTACAACAGATACAACTGAAATAGAAAGGATCGTAACAGAGTATTATGAAAAACTACTCTCCAACAAATTTGAAAACCTAGAGGAAATGGATAAATTTCTAGAAACACACTACCTACCCAAACTATCACAAAGTGTTGTTGAAAATCTGAACAGACC
>NW_004443974.1:3556981-3613013 GCF_000243295.1 Trichechus manatus latirostris
ATGGGGTAGTTAACCAATGTCATAAAACAATATGTGTACTGACTGTTTAATGAGAAACTATTTGTTCTGTAAACCTTCATCTAAAGTACAATTAAAAAAAAAAAAGATTACAGCCTTGGAAACCCTATGGGGTCCGTCCTTTAGGGTCACTATGAGTCAGAATTTACTCCACAGCAATGAGTTTGGATTTTTTTCTGGGTTTAGTTCTTATATCTAAGTCATTGATCCATTTTTTAGTTAATTTTTTTTCATGGTGTGAGGTATGGGTCAAACTTCATTCTCTTGCATGTTGATGTGCAGATGTCCCAGCACCATTTATTAAAGATAATGTTCTTTCCCCATTGAATGAATTTCACACCCTTGTCCAAAATCAGTTGACCCTAGATGTATGGATTTATTTATGTACTCTCAACTCTATTCCATTGGTTTATATGTCTATCCTCATACTAGTACCAGATTGTCATTATTGCTGTAGATTTATACTACATTTTGAAATTGAGAAGTGTGAGTTCTCCTACTTTGTGCTTCTTTTTCAAGATTGTTTTGGCTATCCAGGGTCCCTTGCAATTCCACGTAAATTAGAGGATCATCTTTTCCATTTCTACAAAGAATGCAAAGGGATAGTGTTGAATCTATAGATTGCTTTGGGTAGTATTGGCATTTTAAAATTATTAAGTCTTCCAATCCATGAATACTGGATATCTTTCCATTTATTTATTTATTTATTTATTTCAGTAATGTTTTATAGTTTTCACTATAAAAGTCTTAAGCTTCTCTGGATAGATTTAGTCCTAGGTATTGTATTATTTTAAATTAAAATGGAGTTGTATTCTTTATTTCTTATTGTAAATGAAATCATATTCTTAATCTCACTTTCAGATTGCTCAATGCTGGTGTTTAGAAACACAGTTGAGTGTTGTGTGGTGATCTTGCACCTTGTGACTTTGCTGAATTCATTTATTAGCACTAGTAGATTTCTTGTGGATTCTTTGGGATTTTCTATATATAGTGTCATGTCATCTGAGAATAGAGATGTTTTTTCTTTTTTCTTATTGATTTGGATAACTTTTTTTTCAGGCTGGGTTGCTCTAGATAGAACTTCCAGTATAATCTTGAATAGTAGTGGTGCAACTGGGCATCCTTCTCTTGCTCCTGATTTAAGGGGAAAGCTTTTATTTACTCACCATTGAGAATGATGTTAGCTTTGGGTTTTTCATTAATGACCTTATCATGTTGAGCAATTTCCCTTCTATTTCTAATTTGTTCAGTGTTTTATTTATTTATTTATTTTGAGAGGATGTGAGGAAATTGGAACTTTCTTTTTTCCTTTATTGTACTTTGGATGAAGGTTTACAGAACAAGTAGTCTCTCATTAAATAGTGCAGATATTGTTTTATGACATTGGTTAATTATCCCACAACATGTCAACACTCTCCCTTCTCGACCTTAGGTTCCCTATTACCAGCTTTCCTGTCCCCTCCTGCCTTCTAGTCCTTGTCCCTGGGCTGTTGTGCCCCATTAGTCTCGTTTTGTTTTATGGGGCTGTCTAATCGTTGGCTGAAGGGTGAACCTCGGGAGTGACTTCATTACTGAGCTAAAAGGATGTCCAGGGGCCATAATCTCAGTGTTTCTCCAGTCTCTGACAGGCCAGTAAGTCTAGTCTTTTTTGTGTGTGTGAGTTAGAATTTTTCTACTGTTTCTACATTTTTCTCCAGCTCTGTCTGGGACCCTCTGTTGTGATTCCGGTCAGAGCAGTCAGTGGTTGTTGCCAGCCACCGTCTAGTTGTACTGGACTCAGTCTGATGGAGGCCATGGTAGCAGTGGTCCTTGGACTAATCTTTCCTTTGTATCTTGTTTTCTGCATTCTCCCTTGCTCCCGAAGGGGTGAGACCAGTGAAGTATCTTAGATGGTTGTTCACAGGCTTTTAAGACCAAGATGCTACTCATCAAGGTAGAATGTAGAACATTTTCTTTACAAACTGTGTTATACCAATTGAGCTAGATGTTCCCTGAGACCATGGTCCCCACAGCCCTCCACCCAGCAATTCAGTCCCTCAGGGAATTTGGATGTATCTGTGGAGTTTGCATGACCTTTCCTTGTTCAAGTTGTGCTGGCTTCCCCAGTATTGTGTACTGTCTTGCCCTTCACCAAAGTTATCACTTATCTATTGTCTATTTAGTATTCTTCCCCCCACCCCTCCCATCCCTCATAACCATTGAAGATTTTTTTTTGTGTGTGTGTAAACCTTTTCATGAGTTTTTACAGTAGAGGTCTTATATAATATTTGTCCTTTTGTGATTGACTTATTTCACTCAGCATAGTGTCCTCCAGTTTCATCCATGTTATAAGATGCTTCCCAGATTCATCATTGTTCTTTATCGTTGCAAAATACTCCATTGTGTGTATGTACCATAGTTTGTTTATCCATTCATCTGCTGATGGGCATCTAGGATGTTTCCATCTTTTTTGCTGTTGTGAACAATGCTGCAATGAACATGGGTGTGCATATGTCTATTCGGGTGATGGCTCTTATTTCTCTAAGATATATTCCTAGGAGTGGGACTGCTGGATCATGTAGTATTCCTATTTTTAGCTTTCTAAGGAAACACTATATTGTTTTCCAAATGGTTGTATCATTTTGCATTCCCAGTAGCAGTGCATAAGAGTTCCAATCTCCCCACAGCTTCTCCAACATTTGTTATTTCCAGCTTTTTTGATTCGTGCCAGTAATGGCAGGGTGAGATGGTATCTCATTGTGGTTTTGATTTTCATTTCTGTTGAGTGTTTTAATCATGAAAGTATGTGTTTGATTTTGTCAAACACATTTCTGCATCAATTAAGAGATCATGTAGTCCTTTTCTTTTGTTCAATTAATGTAATATATTATATTGATACCATTAACATCACACGCAAGTAAAATTCTGCTTAACATCATTCAAAAGTGATTGCAGCAGCACATCAACAAGGAGCTAACAGTAATTCAAGCCAGATTCAGAAGGGGACGTGGAACAAGGGATATATATCACTGCTGATGTCAGATGGCTCCAGGCTGAAAGTAGAGAGTACCAGAAAGATGTTTACCTGTGTTTTATTGACTATGCAAAGGCATTTGGCTCTGTGGTTCATAACAAATTATAGATAACATTGCAAAGAATGGGAATTCCACAACACTTAATTGTGCTCATGAGGAACCTGTACTTAGACCAAGAGGCAGTTGTTCGAACAAAACAAAGTATACTGCATGGTTTAAAATCAAGAAAGGTGTGTATCAGTGTTGTATCCTTTCACTATACTTATTCAATCTGTATGCTGAGCAAATAATCCGAGAAGCTGGACTTATATGAAGAAGAATGGGGCATCAGGATTGGAGGAAGACTAACAACCTGTTTTATGCAGATAACACAACCTTGCCTGTTGAAAGTGAAGAGAACTTGAAGCAGTTACCGATGAAGATCAAAGACCACAGCCTCCAGCTCAACATAAAACAAAAATCCTCACAACTGAACCAGTAACCAACACCACGATAAATGGAGAAAAGATTGAAGTTGCCAATGGTTTCATCTTACTTGATCCACAATCAGTACCCATGGAAGCAGCACTCAAGAAATCAAACGACGCATTGCATTGGGCAAATCTACTGCAAAAGATCTCTTCAAAGTGTTAAAAAGCAAAGATGTCACTTTAAGGACTAAGACTGCCTGACCCAAACCATGGTGTTTTCAGTAGCTTCATATGCATGTGAAAGCTGGACAATGAATAAGGAGGACCAAAAAAGAATTGATGCCTTTGAATTGTGTTGGCGAAGACTATTGAATATACTGTGGACTGCCAAAAGAAATGAACAAATCTGTTTTGGAAGAAGTAGAACCAGAAAGCTCCTTAGAAGCAAGAACGGCAAGACTACTTCTTACATTCTTTGGACATGTTTTCCGGAGGGATCACTCCCTGGAGAAGGAAATCACGCTTGGTAAAGTAGAGGGTCAGCAAAACAGAGGAAGATCCTCAGTGAGATGGATTGACACAGTGGCTGCAACAATGAGCTCAAGCGTAACAACGATTGTGAGGATGGTGCAGGACAGGGCAGTGTTTCCATATGTTGTACATAGGGTTGTTATGAGACAGAACCGACTAGATGGCACCTAACAACAACATTACATTGATTGATTTTCCAATGTTGCACCACTCTGGCATTCCCTGGACTAAATCCCACTTGGTCATGGTGCATAATCCTTTTAATAAGCTGTTGAATTTTGTTTGCTAGTATTTTGCTGAGAATTTTTGCATCTATATTCATAAGAGACATTAGTCCTTAGTTTTCTTCTCTTGTGGTGTTTTTGTCTGGTTTATTATCAGGGCAATGCTGGCCCCATAGAATTAAATAGGAACTGTCTATCCTTTTTTTATTTTTTATTTTTAGTAGAGATTGAGAAGATTGGAGGCAATTTTTTTTTTTAAACTTTGGTAGAATTCCCCTGTGAAGATATCTGGTCCTGGACTTTTGTTTATTGGGAGATTTTTGATTACTGATTCCTTTATTTCTTTGCTTTGGGTCTGTTGAAATATTCTGTTTCTTCTTGAGTCAATTTATGTAGTTTGTAGAAATTTTTCCATTTTATATAAGTTATCTAATTTATTGCTGTACAATTGTACATAGTGTTCTCTTCTAATTCCTTCCATTTCCATAGAGTCAGTAGTGATGTCCCCATTTTCATTCTAATTTCAGATATTTGCATCTTCTCTTTTTCTTTGTCAAAATAGCCAAAGGTTTGTCAATTTTATAGATTTTTTCAAAGAACCAACTACTGGTTGTATTGATTCTCTCTATTGTTTTTTTATTCTTTATTTCATTTAACTCTGCTCCAATCTTTTTTACTTAATTTCTACCAGTAGCTTTGGGCTTAGTTTGCTTTTCTTTTTCTAGTTCCCTAAGTTGTAATGTTAGCTTATTGATTTAAGATTATTCTTCTTTTTAATGTAATCATTTACTCCTATAAATTTCTCTCTGATGCATCCCATGAGTTTTGATATGTGGTGCTTTCACTTTCATTCATCTCTAAGTATTTTCTGGTTTCTCTTTTGATTTTTTTTCTTTGAAACATTGGTTTTTTAAAATAATGTGTATTTTAATTTCTACAGTGTGTGCAATCTCCAGTTTTCCTTCTGCTATCAATTTCTAGTTTTATTCATTGTGGTCACACAAGATACTTTGTATGATTTCAATCTTTTAAAACTTCTAATTCTCATTTTGTTACTTAGCATATCATCTATCTTGGACAATGATCCATGTATACTGGAGAAAAATGTCCATTGCACTGCTGTTGGGTGGAGTGTTTTATAAAAGTCTGTTAGGTCTACTTGGTTTATAGTTTGTTCAAATTTTCTATTTCCTTACTGATCTTCTTATAGATATTTTACCCACTATTGACTATTATTGTAGAACCGAAATGGTCCCTTCAATTCTTTCAATGTTTTCTTCATGTGTTTTAGGGCTCTGATGTTAGTTGCATATATATTAATAATTGTTATATCATTTTGACGAATTGGTCATTTTTTGTTTTGTAATGCCCTTTTTGTCTCTTGTAACAGATTTCAACTTAGTCTTCCCCCTCCCCTTATATTAACGTAGCCACTCCCATTCTTTTTTGGTTACTAATTGCTTGTTATATTTTTTCCATCCTTTCACTTTTAACCTATTTGTGTCTTTTCGGGTCTAAAGTTATCTCTTGTAGACAGCATGTAGATGGATCATGGTATTTTTGTTGTTATTGTTTGTTTTTTAAATCCACTCTGCTAATCTCTGTCTTTTTATTGAAGAGGTTAACCCATTATATTTAAAGTAATTACCAATAATTAGGGACTTAATTCTGTCATTTTGTTATTTGTTTTTTGTACATCTTATACATTTTTGCCTCTCATTTCTCCAATACTGCCTTCTTCTGTGCTTAGCTGATTTTTTTTTTTTTTTTTTTTTGTAGTGAACCATTTTGATTCTATTCTCCTTTCTGTGTATAGTTTAGATATTTTCTTTGTGGTACCTTGAGGATAACACTTAACATCTTAAATTTATAACAATCTGGTTTAATTGATACCAACTTAACTTCAACAACATACAGAGGTTCTATTGCTACATCATTCTCTTTTTTTATATTGTTGTCATCACAAACTACATCTTTATACATCATGTACCCAATAACATAAATTTATAATTACTTTTTTATTCATTTGTCATTTTAAATCACGTGGAACATAATGACTAAAGTTACAAACCAAAAATACCATAAGACTCGCCTTTATATTTGTATATTTGTCCACGGTATTATCCTTACTGGAGGTTTTTTGTTTTTGTTTTGATACAGTCAAAAAAACAGCATTTAGCATACTTTCGTTACATTCTGAAGGATGAAATTTAGCATTTCTTGTAGGATAGGTTTTGTTGTAATGACCTCCATCAGTTTTTGTTTATCTGAGAATGTCTTGATTTCACTATAACTTTTTTTAATTATATTTATTTTGTTGTTGTTGAGAATATATACACAGCAAAACATACACCAATTCAACAATTTCTTACATGTACAGTTCAGTGACATTGATTACATTCTTCAAGTCATATAATCATTCTCACCCTCCTTTTGTGAGTTGACATAAACTCATTGCCCCCTCATGGTTTGAATTATGTCGCTCCAAAAACGTGTATATCAATTTGGCTGGGCCATGATTCCCAGTATAGTGTGGTTGTCCTCCATTTTGTGATTTTAACTTTATGTTACAGGGGACTAGGGTGGGATTGTAACACCCTTACTAAGATCACATCCCTGATCCAATGTAAAGGAGTTTCCCTGGGGTGTGACCTCCACCACCTTTTATCTTACAAGAGATTAAAGAAAAGGGAAGCAAGCAAAGAATTGGAGATCTCATACCACCAAGAAAGCAGTGCAGGGAGCAGACCATACCCTTTGGACCTGAGGTTCCTGTGCTGAGAAGCTCCCAGTCCAAGGGAAGACTGATGACAAAGACCTTCCTCCACAGCCGAAAGAGAAAGCCTTCCCCTGGAGCTGATGCCATGGATTTGGACTTGTAACCTACCAGACTGTGAGAGAATAAATTTCTCTTCATTGAAGCTATCCACTTGTGGTATTTCTGTTATAGCAGCACTAGATAACTAAGACACCCCCTAAGGATCCCATCTAATTTTTCAAGTTGCTGTTGTCAATTTGATCCCATATAGATAGTTCTTTAAAAAAAAATAATGCTCAAGGCAGTAATTTTCTACTAGCTAAGCTAAACTACTATTTGGTTTTAAGAAGACTTCAGGAGATAGTTTTGGTTTAAGGTTTAAAGATTATCTCAGGGCAATAGTTTCAGGGGTTCTTCCAGCCTCCATGATTCCAGAAAGTCTGGAGTCTGTGAAAATTTGAAGTTCTGCTTTGCATTTTCCTCTGGTTATCAGGATTTTTCTATAAAATCTTTGATCAAAATGGTCAGTAATGATAGCCGGGCACCATCCAGTTCTTCTGGTCTCATGGCAAAGGAGGCAGTTATTCATGGAGGTAATTATCCACACATTCCATATCCTCTTCCTATTCCTGACTCTCCTTCTTCCTCTGTTGCTCCAGGCAATAGAGACCAATTGCTGTATCTTGGAAGGCCAGTTGCAAGCTTATAAGACCCCAGGCACTATCCAATGAACTAGGAGGTAGAACAGAAGCATTAAACACGATATTAGGCCAGTTAACTGGGATGTCCCACAAAACCATGACCTGAAATCTCCAAACCAAGGAACAAAATTTCCTGAGGTGTTTGGTTGTACATAAGCAGCCTCAGCAGCTACTCTTTTTTTTTGTTCATTGTTGTAAATACATCTATCACACAACTTTCACAAATTCAACGTTTTACAGGTGTACAACTTATTGATAACACTTGCAATAACCAGCTGTGCGACTCTATCCTTAATGCGATTTTTCCATCACCGTAAACTGAAACTCGGTACTCTGTAACCAATAACCCTCCTTTCCCTCTCCCTCCCACTCTCACCTTTGAAGGACAGTTTTGCCAGATAAAGAAATCTTGGTTAACAGTTCTTTTCTTTCAGGACTTTAGATATGTCATTCCACTGTCCTAGTCTCCTTGGTTTCTGTAGAAAATCAGCATTTATTCTTATTGAGGATCATTTGTATGTGACGATTCACTTCTCTCTTGCTACCTTCAAGATTCTCTATCTTTCATTTTTCAGAATTTGATTATAAAGTGTCTCAGTGTGGGTCTCTTTGGGTTTAATCTGCTTGAGTTCATTGGGATTCTTGGAAGTGTAGATTCATGTCCTTTGTTATATTTAAGAAGTTTTCTGTTATTATTTCTTTAAGTATTCTTTCTGCCCCTTTCTCTTTCTCTTCTCCTTCTGAGATTCCCATAACGCATGTTTTGGTTTGCTTGATGGTGTCACCTAAGTCCATTAGGCTCTGTTCTCTTTTCTTCATTTTTTTAAAAGTCCTTTTGCTTCCCAGACTTGATCATTTCAATTGTCCTATCTTCAAGTTCATTGATTTTTTTTTTCTTTTGCCACCTCAAATCTGCTGGTGAGCCCCTTCAGTGATTTTTTTTTCCTCCAGTGAATTTTTACTTTCAATTATTGTATATTTAAGCTTCAATAATCCCGTTGGGTTTCTTTTTATAGTTTCTATTTACTGATAATTTCATTTGGTTCATGTATTGTTTTCCTGATTTCCTTTAGTTCTTTGTGTTTCCCTTTGGTTCTTTGAGCATATTTATTACTGTTGCTTTAAAATATTCTAATCTGTACATTATCTGTGCTTCAATAGGGATGGTTTCATCACTTTATTTTGTTCTTTTGAAAGTGATATCCTTTTCTGATTCTTTGTATACCTTGTTATTTCTTTTTTTTATTGAATATTATAATGTGTTAGGTCTGGAATGCCTATTCTTCCCCTTTTCCAGGATTTAGATTTTTTTTTTTTAAATTTTTGAAGGCTGTAATATTCCATCTGATCAGTTACCTCCTCTAACTATTTTTCAGTTATGGCCCACATGGACATGTGTGGGCACCAAATACTTTATTCCACAGCCTGTACCCAGCTAGGGTTTTGAAAGAGATTTCTTTGTACTTCAGGAGGTGGGCGACCTCTTCCAGTCTTCACAAACTAACTCTGTACCTGGGCCCTTTAACACTTAGTCTGACTTGCTGTACACTAAAGGATCATCCCTATATGAAAGCATAAAATCATCTTAGATATTTTTTGCACACATATTTCTCCCTTTGCATGCATTTGATTTTCTCAATTTCCTCATATACATTGTGCTTTTGAAAGCCCCGATTTCTAAAGGAAATTCTCATTCCAGCCTCTTCTTCTATCCTTAAGCATTAATTGTATGCTTTAATCATACTATGTAGCCCCAGATAGCTATAGGTAGTCACAGACTTTGGGCATTGCCCACCTCTCCTTCCCATATCACATGATCTCTGAGACACAGGCAATAATCTTCTAGCTAAGTCTGATCTGCTCACTCCAGAATCAGAAATCAGGCCTTTTCTCTGGGAGTATGGTCCACATCACTTTAAGATGGCCAATCTGCTGAAATGGGATGGAGGAGGGGCACAGCCAAGTAGAGATCCAAAGCTTTCTTACCATTTAAAAGTCGTCTTTTTCTTGATTTAGCAGTTACTTAGTTGCTGCAACCCTCTGACTACTTTTCAGAGTTCTTACAAAGTTGTTTCCCTTGGTAATTCTGTGGGGGAACAGAAGCATGGAACTGCTAAGTTCTCTGTGCCATATTTTTTTATATATAAAATATGACCCAAATACTTCTAGAAACTTATACAATTGAAATTTTCCAAAATATTATTAAAAAAATAGGAGATATCACCAATAATTTACATTCAATGATTTTGAATTTATCACAAAATATCCCAAATCAGGTTTTCACAAAAATCCCTTTTGTCAAAGTCCACACTAATTTCCACTGTATTATATCACATCGTCAATTCACAACTCTCATGTTACTTGACCTAGAAGCAACATTTGAAACAGTCACTCACTTTCTTTTTCTTTATATACTTTCCTCACTTTGACTTCCAGGACACCACATTCCGTTGGCTTTTTTTCCCCTCGCTCACTAATTAATCCTTCTACGTCTCTTGCTAGTTTATCCCTTTCTTTCCCAAACTCCTTCCAATCAACTTGTTCCAAAGTACTTTTTCTTTCCTCTATCCACACTTTTTTGTGCTCTCAAATACTCTTATTTTTAAAATATCATCCATAAGCTGATGATTCCTAGATTTTTATCTTCATCCTAGAACACTGTCTCACATGTTAGTCTCATCTATCCAGTTACACCTCCACTTGGGTGATTAATAATTATCTAAAACTTTTCATTGCAAACTGGACTCTTAATCTTTCCTCTAACCCTACTCCAACCCTCTCACATTGATTACAAAGGCATCTTGCTGGTTGCTCAGGCCAAAATCTATGGAATAATTTTTGACTCCACACCTTCTCTCACACTCCACATTTGACACTTCAGCAAATTCTATTGGCTCTACCTTCAAAATACATCCAGAATCTGATCCTTCTTATACTTCCACAGCTATCTCCTTAGATTAAACCACTATCTAGTTAACTGCAATAGTCTCCCATATGTACTTGCCAATACAACACCCAGAATAATACTTTTCTAAATAATTTATTTTATTGTTTTGTTGTTGTTGAGAATATACACAGCAAAACATACACCAATTCAACAATTTCTATATGTACAATTCAGTGACATTGATTACATTCTTCGAGTTATGCAACCGTTTTCACCCTCATTTTCTGAGTTATTCTTCCTCCATTAACATAAACTCACTTCCCTGTAAAGTTTCTATCTAATCTTTTGAGTTGCTGTTGTCAATTTGATAGATTTTAAAACAGCACAATGCTCAGAGTAGGCATTCTTTACTAGTTAAGCTAAACTATTTTTTGGTTTTAAGATTTCAAGGGATAATTTTTGTTTAAGGTATAAAGATTATCTCAGAGCAATAGTTTCAGGGGTTCATCCAGCCTCCATGGCTCCAAAAAGTCTGAAGTCCATGAGAATTTGAAGTTCTGTTCTACATTTTCTCCCTTTTGATGAGGATTCTTCTATAGAATCTTTGATAAAAATGTTCAGTAGTGGTAGCCAGGTGCCATCCAGTTCTTCCGGTCTCATAGCAAAGGAGGCAGTTATTCATGGAGGCAATTATCCACACATTCTATACCCTCCTCCTATTCCTGACTTTGTTTCTTCCTCTGTCGCGCCAGGCAGATAGAGACCAATTGTTATGCCTTGGATGGCTGCTTGCAAGCTTTTAAGACCCCAAGGACTATGCAACAAACTGGGAGATAGAATAGAAGCACTAAACACCCTCTTAGGCCAATTAACTGGAATGTCCAATGTAACCATGACCCTAAACCTCCACACCAAGGAATCAAATCCTATGAGGTGTTTAGTTGTACATAAGCAGCCTCAGCAGCTACTTTTGTGTGTGTGTGTGTCATTGTTGTAAATATACCTATCACAAAACTTTTGCCACATCAACTTTTGCAGGTATACAACTTATTGACAACAATTATATTAATCAGCTGTGCAATCCTACCCTTAATCAATGTGATTTTTCCACCACCATAATACTTTTAAAATATAAGTCAGATCACATTGCTCCTTTGCTTAAAACCTCCCAATTTCCTCTGAATACAAGATAAAGATCTTACTATGGACTACTATAGGCACCCAACTGTATTTGATAAAAAATTCATAGATTATTCTATTCATTTGATGGATATTTTGGCTAAAAATGCTATTTTGTTTTTTACTCTACAAGTTACAAATTGGGAGAAATGTAATCAAGCACATTTTCTGAAAAACTTTACTTCTATGACTCAAGAGATGTAGTACTAATAGAAGTATAGGATTCCTCAAACTGGTTTTTAATAAAAGTATAAAATATGATGAACTGCAAAACAATTCACATATACAAACATTAATGGCTTCCAATTGTTTTTTGAAAAAGTGGTAATTGAACTAATTCAATATAACAATAAAATAAATTAATAATGCTCTTAACAGTTACGAAAGTGACTATAATTAATGGGCAGGAGTATAAAAATTTAGGACTACAAAGAGAAAATTGACACTAAAATAAGATAAATTATTATTTGTTTCAACATATTGTAATAGCACATTACTTTCAGATTAAATTCTTTTAAGAAAGTAATGAATCAAAAATAAAATTTATAAAATTAATTACAGCGTTCAAAGTACATGCACCATTGAATTACATTCAGACTTTTCAGGCTTATAATTTATCATGGACTGAATTGTGTCCCCCAAAAATATCTGTCAGCTTGGCTGGGTCATGATTCCCGGTATTGTATGATTGTGTAATCTGATGTGATTTTCTTATGTGTTGTAAACTCTATCACTATGATGAGATTATATGTGATCTCCTTAAGTGTTGTAAATTCTGTCACTGTGATGAGGTTATACTGATGAGTTTTACAAGATTAGATAGTGTCTTAATGAAATCTCTATTGTGATATAAAAGAGACAAGCAAGCAGAGACACATGGGAACCTCATACCTCCAAGAAAGCACTGCCAGGAGCAGAGTGCCTTTGGACCTGAGGTTCCTGAGTGAGATCCTCCCAGACCAAGGGAAGACTGATGCATCACAAGGACCTTTCTCCAGAGCTGACAGAGAGAGAAAGCCTTCCCCTGAAGCTGATGCCCTGAATTTGGACTTGTGCCTACTGAACTGTGAGAGAATAAACTTCTGTTTGTTAAAGCCATCCACTTGTGGTATTTCTGTTAGAGCAGCACTGGATGACTGAGACATAGTTTCACTGGCATTTGGATGTGCAAGTCTTTGGAAACCCACGACCAAGTGAACTTGTACTATTAGTCAAAAACTAGAACTAGATATCAAGGCTAGATGGGTTATTCTGGAGGTGTACACATGGAGATGTGAGTCCAGATTTTAAATGCAGAGACCAGAAATCAGAAAATCAATTCATGAAGGAAAGACATTTGATGATGGGATCCAAGGTACATGTCCAAATGTCAGTAGCTAGGTGAAGATCTAAGCAGCAAGCAAAAGATTAAAGACCCAAGAGCAGCAGGGATTAAAGAGCAATCCAATGCAAACATTTGGAAAGCAGTCGTAAAATGACTAGCATGTGGGGACATTAAGTCATTAGGGTATTGGCAAGAAGGAAGGGGGCAAGTCTTGAACAATAGGGACAGGAACTAGGAACACCAGTTACTGGCAACTTGGCTTCCAGAGAAGAAATTTAGTCAAAGAACCAGAGGACAATAGAAAAACCAAATACTGGAAAATGACCAAATCATTCTTAATGGTGAACCAGCAAATTCCTACCTTTGTGTTTTCCATAGAGTTCCTGGACTAAGGGAGCCATTTATTTCATAGTGAGCAGTAAGAATAAATCAAATGAGTGGTGGATGAGAGGATCTAAATGATAGGTTAAAAATCTGCAGAAATGAACAGCCATCCAAGGCACGACAATCAGTCTGTATTCACTTCGAGCAACAGAGGAAGAAGAGGAGTCAGGAATACGAGGAGGATATGGAACGTGTGGCTAATTGTCTCCATGAACAACTGCTTCCTTTGCTATGAGTCCAGAAGAACTGGACGGTGCCTGACTACCATTACTGAACATTATGATCAAAGATTCTACAGAACCTTACAAAAATTCTAATGAAAAGGGGAAAAATGCAGAACAGGAGTTCAAATTCTCATGGACTACAGACTTTCTAGAGCTATGGATACTGGATAAACCCTTGAACCTATTGCCCTGAAATAATCTTTAAACCTTAAACCACAATGATCCCCTGAAATCTTCTTAAAACCAAAAAATAGTTTAGCTTAACTAGTAAAAGATGTCTGCCTTGAACATTATGCTGTTCCAAGATCTATCTATATGGATCAAATTGACTACAGCAACTCAAAAGATTAGATAGGAATCTTAGGGGCCAGTGAGTTTATGTTAATGGGGAAAGAACAACTCAGAAAAAGAGGATGAGAATGGTTGCACAGCTCAATGTAATCAATGTCACTGAATAGTACATGTAGAAATTGTTGAATTGGTGTATGTTTTGCTGTGTATATTTTCAACAACAAAAACAAAATAAATAAAATTGTCCTAAAAATCTGCAGAAATGCATAAAAACATAAAGCATTGATGGTTTTGGGGGCTATCAAACAAATCTTCAAAGACCAGTTTATCCCAGTGCTACTTAAATCATTGTAGAATATAAAAACAAGGAAAAACTTCCAAGTTATTTTTCTAAAAGCAAATATAACTTTGATACCTAACTTTGGGGGTGGGGGTTCTTTTTTATTGTACTTTAGATGAAGGTTTACAGAGCAGATTAGTTTTCTCATTAAACAATTAATACATACATTGTTTTGTGATATTGGTTGCCAATCCGACGACATGCCAACACTCTCTCCGTCTAGACCTTGGGTTCCCCATTACCAGCTTTCCTGCCCCCTCCTGCCCTCTCATCCTTGCCCCTGGGCTGGTGTGCCCATTTAGTCTCATTTAGTTTTACCGGACTGTCTAATCTCTGACTGAAGTGTGAACCTCAGGAGTGACTTCAGTATTGAGTTAAACGGTGTCCGGATCCATACCCTCAGGGTTTCCAGTCTCTGTCAGACTAGTAAGTCTGGTCTTTTTTTGTGAGTTTGAATTTTATTCTACATTTTTCTCCAGCTCTTTTCAGGGTCCTCTATTGTGACCCTTGTCAGAGCAGTCATTGGTGGTAGCTGGGCACCATCTAGTTGTGCTGGACTCAGTCTGGTGGAGGCTGTGGTAGTTGTGATCCATTAGTCCTTTGGATTAATCTTTCCCTTGTGTCTTTGGTTTTCTTCATTCTCCCTTGCTCCAGATGGGGTGGGACCAGTGGAGTATCTTAGATGGCCGCTCACAAGCTTTTAATACCCCAGATGTTACTCACCGAAGTAGGATGTAGAACATCTTCTTTATAAACTATGTTATGCCAATTGAGCTAGATGTCCCCTAAGACTATGATCCCCAGCCCTCAGCCCAGTAGATACCTAACTTCTAAAGATAGTACATACACATACACACAAAATACTACAGACAAATCTCATTTAAAAATATAAATATAAAGATTCTAAATAAAATACCAGCAAATAGCATTCAACAGTATATTAAAAAAAAAAAAAGAATACACAATTACCTGTATTAGATTCCTGTGTTTGCTGTGATGGTTAAGATTGTGTGTCAGTGCGGCTGGGCCATGATTCGCTGTGGTTTGGTGGTTATGATGTAATTTGGCAGTTACATAACAATGTAATCAACTCCATGGTGAGATCTGCTGTGAGCAGCCAATCGGTTGAAAGGGAGGTTCCTTGGGGGTGTGACCTGCCTTCAGTATATAAATGGATGTTCCAACAGGGCTCTCGCTCTGGATCCTGCATCCAGTTTGTCATCATTTGATCTCCAGTTCTTGCGACTTGAGCTAGCAGCTTACCTGCCAATCTTAGGATTCATCAGCCTCTGTAGTCTGTGAGCCAGCCGTCTGCCATTTGACATTCCAACCTGGGGTTCATCAGCCCCTGCAGCTACGTGAGTCAGAAGAAGCCTGCAGCCTGATGTCTGATCCACAGATATGGGACTTACCAGCTTCTATCTACAACCAGATGAGTCATTTCCTTGAGATAAATCTCTCTCTATATATATATATGTATATACACACACACACACACACACACACACACTTCACTGGTTTTGCTTCCCTAAAGAACCCAGCCTAAGACACCTGCTGTAACAAATTACCACAAACTTAGTGGCTTAATTATAGTTCTGGAGGTGAGAAGTCTGAAATTAGTTTCTCTGAGTTAAAATCAAGGTGTTGGCAGACCTGCATTCATTCTGGAGACTCTAGGGAAGAATCTTATTTCCTTACCTTTTCTTCTAGAAGCCACTTGAATTCCTTGACTCACGGCCCTTCCTCAGTCTTCCAAGCCAGTAGTCTAGCATCTTCTCTTCTCCCTTCTGCTTCCATCCTTACATCTTCTCTCTCTAACTCTGATCCTCCTCTTTGCCTCTTATACTCACACTCCCCTTGTGCTTACATTGGGACTACCAGGTAATACAGGATAAGCTCCTCATCTCAAAATCCTTAACTTAATCACATCTGTGAAGTCCCTTTTACAAAGTAACATATTACACATTGTCGGGATCAGGATGTGGACATCTTGGGCAGGTGTAGGGACATTATTTAGTGTATCACAAGACCCAAGTGAGATTTATTTCAGGAGTAAAATCATGATTCAATATTAAAAAGCTATTAATATAATTTTCTATATTAATAGATTAGAAAAAGTATCATATAGTACTCTCCATAGATGAGGAAAAGATCTTCAGCAGAACTGAACATCTGTTCTTTTTAAAGCCACTCAATAAAATAAGAAAGCATACCTGGTTAATATGAGAAAATATATATACCTTAGTCCAAAAACCAGTTTCTTACTTTAGAGGGATACGCTGTTTTCACTAAGATCAGAAATATAGCCAGGACTTCTACTATATCCTCTATTATTTACCATTATATTAGAAGTTTTAGCCAATGCAATCAGAAAAGAAGAAACAATTAAAGAAATAAAAGTTAGTAAAGAAGAAGTAAAACCATCTTTACTTGTATTGATAAGAAAGTATATCTGAAAATCCCAAGACAACCAATGATAAAAATAATGCCATTATTAAAAAAATTTAGTTAGAAGAATAGAAAATTAATCTACAACATATAAACACACATACAGAAATCATTGTCTTTCATATATACAGATAATAACATCTGAAAATATATAATGGATAAGGAAACATTGATTCACAAATAGATTAAACAAATAAAATATTTAAGAATAAACTTAATAAGAAATTTACAAAATATAGTGCAGCTAACCTTTAATACACTCTTGAAAGGGAAAAATAGTCTTGATAAAATGGAGGAACATCCCTATTCTTAGGTAGGCTGCACCAACTTCATAAAGATGCTAAATCTGTCTAAGCTAGTATTTAAATTTGTCATAATCTCAATAAAAACACCAAGAAGATTTTTTCTGGAGCTAAATTGAGTCAAGTTGATTTCCAATTTATAGAAAATAAATGTGAAAGAATAATTAGGAAAGCCTTTAAATAAGGACAATAAGGAGCAGATAGTAAACATATCTTATATCCCCCATCATGAAAACAGTGTGGTGCTGGTGCACAAATAGACTGGACAAAGGGACAGAGTGGAAAATCCACATGGATATAAGAAAATTTAATTTATGGTAAAAAGTGACATTGCAAATCACTAGATAAATGTGGTCTTTTAATAAACGGTGTTGGTACACTTGGATTGTCTTTGGAAAAAGGTAAAACTGAATCCACATCTCACATCAGAATAAATTTCAAATGGTTCAGTGGTCATAATTTAAAAAATGAATGTGTATAAATATTAGAAGATAACAGGGGTAGATTCCTTTATAAATTTCATGTGGGAGAAGCTTTTGTAACATTCATTTGAAATCTAGATGTAATCTGACACTGTAAATTTTAAAAGAAGTGGCTGATTCCAGGTATGGGCAGGGAAAGAAAGTATTAATTCTGGACTATCTTATTGTGCCAGAAAGTTAAGTGTCTCAAGTTTAATGGAGGCATGTAAAACAAACACTGGAGTTGGTTCACATGGATGCCTACTGGCAAGACTCAGGATAGTCAATTAAATTAAATTGAATTAAAAAAAGAACCCATAAGTTCAGTTAATAGTAATGTACCAGTGTCAGTTTCTTAGTTTTGACCTTAGTACCGTGGTAATGTAAGGTGTTAACAATACAGGAAACTGGGTGAAGGGCATAAGAGAACAGTCTGTGTTATCTTTGCAACTCTTCTGTAAATCTAAAAGTATTCCAAAATCAAATGTTTATTTAAAAGAGAGAGACTGCATAGGTGTCTTAGTCATCTAGTGCTGCTATAACAGAAATACCACAAGTGGATGGCTTTAACAAAGGGAAATTTATTATCTCACAGTCTAGGAGGCTAGAAGTCCAAACTCAGGATGCCAGCTCCAGGGGAAGGCTTTCTCTCTCTGTTGACTCTGGGAGAAGGTCCTTGTAATCAATTTTCCCTTGGACTAGGAGTTTGTCAGTGCAGGGACCCCAGGTTCAAATGATGCGCTATTCTCCTGGCTCTTGTTTCTTGGTGGTATGAGGTCCCCCAGTCTCTCTGCTTGCTTCTCTCTTCTATATCTCAAGAGATTGTCCTAAAACACAGCCTAATCTTGTAGATTGAGTCCTGTCTCATTAACATAACTGCTGCTAATCCCACCTCATTAACATCATAGAGGTAGGATTTACAACACATAGGAAAATCACATCACATGACAAAATGGTAGACAATCACACAATACTGGGAATCATGGCCTAACCAAGTTGACACACATTTTTGGGGGACACAATTCAACCCATAACAGTAGGTTTATAGTGATAATGAGGAAGTGGAGGAAAATTATCTTTTTATTTCTTTTTCAGAAAATTGTCAGTTAAAAAGAGTAAAGGAATAATAGAATTAGGAAATCACTATTTTGTAACTCCAAAATTCAGAAACTGATTCAGGCAAAGATAATCTATCAATGCTAATATAATGTGAGAAAAGTCTTTGGTTAACAATGTATTCATTTGGCCTCAAATCTCACTCCATAGATTCCATCTTAATTACAAATGAGTGAGGTATCTTTATAATGAAGACAGCTGGCAGACCGCAACTTTTTCAGGAGATAAAATTTAACATCACCAATAAGAGAACAAACTGACATTGTAAACTTTCTAATGTGATGCAATGGGAAGTGACCAACCTTACCAATCTTGTTTTTCCAAAAATGTTTTATCTGAATCTAATCAAAAGAAACCAATCAGAGAAATCTGGAATGTGGCATATTCCACAATATATATAACCTGAACCATTAAAAAATGTCAGTCAGGGAGCCAACGTGGCACTATAGACAGAAGCACCATGCCATCCCTCTGCAGCAAAGACCTGAAAAACTAAATAAAACAGATACAAACGGTAATTCTGGAACCCTAAGCATCAAATGAAGGGTTAAAGAACTCAGTCAAGTGCCAAATGGAATAAGAAACTGACAGAGAACAGAGAATAAGAAGAGCTATGGAGTGGAGGTCCACTACCAGCTAATGCATCAGGAATTCACCGTCTTGGACTACAGCCACCAAGGACCACTGACAGGGAGTATGGGAAGGCAAATTCATGTAGCTCCAAACAAGAGACAGAACACCTGATAACCACAGATACATGCTTTCCCACCCCCACCCTTCTTCCCTCTATGTGGCCTCTGCCACTTTTCAACGGGCCACTGTCACTCGGCTGGAGAGACACCAGTTCACTGCTCTCTGGGTCCACCCCTCCCACAACGGTCGGTTCCCCCAGTGCCATATATATATACTTTTGTAGTTGTTATTGTTTTTTTGGCTTTGGTTGTTTCTTCTCTCTCTCTCTCCCTTCTTTCCTTTTTTTCCTTCTGCCCAGCTAGCCCTGTGTGCTGTCCTCACCCCTTCTCTATGGGCTGTGCTGCACCACTTGGCTAGAGAGCCACGGGCATGGCCTTCCTGGACCTGTGCGGCCACCACCAGTGGCTCCCTCAGTGCATTTTGTTTCCTGTTTTATTTTTCTCTCTCCCTTCCTTCCTTTCCTTTCTCCCACCCAAGCCTCATGTGCCGTCCCTGCCCCTTTTCGACTGGCTGTGCCACAACGCTTGTCTAAAGAGCTACCGGCACACAGCCTCCCCGGGTCCATGCCACCCCCACCAGATGGCTCTTTCAGCACCATATTTTGTTTGTTTGCTTTTATTTTTTTGTTTCTTCTCTCTCTATCCCTTCCTTCCTTTCCTTTCTCCCTGCTACCTAACCTCATGCACCAGCCCCACCCCTTCTCGAAGCACTGTACCTCACTGCTCAGCTAGAGAGCCACCAGAACATGACCTCCTTGGATCCATGCCACCCCCACTGGCCAGCTCCTTCAGTGACATATTTTTTGTTGTTGTTTCTTTTCTCCCTTCCTTCCATTCCTTCTTCCCACCTAGCCCCATGTGCCATCCCTGCCTCTTCTCAACAAGCCATTATGCACTGCTTCACTAAAGAGCCACCAGCACACGGCTTCCCCAGGTTGTGCCACCCACATCAGCTGGCTCCCTCAGTACCATATATTTTTGTTGTTGTTGTTTTTGTGTTTTGTTTTTGTTTGCTTGTTTCTTCTCTCTCTCTCCCTTCTTTCCTTCTCTTTCACCCACCCACCTAGCCCAATGCACCATTCCCACCCCTTATCAAAGGGTTGTGTCACACCACTCAGCTAGAGAGCCACCAGCATGTGGCCTCCTTGGGTTTGTGCTGTTCCCACTGGCCAGCTCTTTCAGCGCCATATTTTTTTAGTTTGTTTGCTTTGTTCTATTGTTTTCCTGTTTCTTCTCTCTCACTCTCTCACTCTCTTCCTTCCTTTCCTTTCTCCTGTGTACCTATCCCTCTGTACCACTCCAGATCCCTCTTGAAGGGCTGTGTGGCACGACTCAGCTAGAGAGTCACCGGCACACGGCCTCCCTGGGTCTGTGCCACTTCTTCAGCACCATATTTTTTATTACTATTTTTTGTTGTTGTTTCTTCTCTCTCTCTCTCTCCCTTCCTTCTTTTCCTTTCTCTCACCACTGATCCCTGTGCACCACCCCCCAATCAATAGGCCATGCTGCATGGCTCAGCTAGAAAGCCACTGGCCCACCACCTCCCTGGATCTACGTTGTCCCCACAGGCTAGCTCCCTCAGCACCATGTTTTTTATTTTTCTTTGTCTTCCCCTTCTCCCTTTTTCTTCTCCCTCCCACCTCAGAGGCCCTGAGCTGCCTCTGCCCCTTCCTGAGGAGCAGTTCCTTACTGCCCAGCAAGAGAGACACCAGCTTGCTACCAGCCCAATTCTGCCCCACCCCCAATGGCTGGCTCCCTCGGCATCATATTTACTTTTGTTGTTGTTGCTTTTGTTTCTTTTTTGTTTTTTTTTTGTTTCTTCTCTCTTTCCTTTCTTTCCTTTCTCCTGCCCACCCAGCCCAGTGCTCTGCCCATACCCCTTATCGACAGGCTGAGCTACACTGCCCAGCTACAGAGCCACCAGCACACAGCCTCCTGGGGTCTGCCCTGCCCCTACCCACCGATTCCCACTGCACCACCATTTTACCTACTTTTAAAATTTTTTTGCTACTGTTTCTCTCTTCTTTCTCTCACCCACTTAGCCCCACACATCACGTCCTCTCCCTTCCCTCCTGACTATCTGTACCATGTGCTGAGCACTGTACCTCTGAGTGACACTGGCATGGACCCCTGGACCTCTAGACCCTTCCCCACACTGCCCCCTGGCCCTACCCCACTGGCCACAGTTCATGCTGCAAATGACCCATCCCCACACCTCCCCTCCACCTGCTGGACCTGCCCTGCTGCACCATAGCTGAGCAATCAGCCCTGCCCACCTGGACAAGGTGATGAGAAGTATCGTGCCCACAGACAAGCAAACAACAAAACACGCCCAGCCCACCTGCTCAAACATAACCAAATAAAACAAAAAAAGCAAGATGAAACAAACAAATCTACAATTAATAGAAGAAAAACTCAGGAAAATATCAAAATAAATAACCAGAAATCATTAAAAAAAAAGAAGTAGAAATCCAAAAGATAAACAACAAGATTTCAGAAATGGACAGTGAAACAGAAGGTTTTAGGAACAAATTTGAAACAACGGAAGACAGGATCAGTGAAATTGAAAACAAATCCATGGATACCACTTTGTTTGAGGAAAAAATCAGAAAAAAGAATGAATAAAAATGCAGAAACACAGAGTGATATGGGATACAATCAAAAGCAAAAATTTGCACATGATCAGAGTTCCAAAACAGGGGGAGAAAACAGAAAACACAGAAAGGACTATTGAAGATTTTCCGACAGAAAACTTTCTTAATATCATGAAAAATGAAAAGCTGACAATCCAAGAAGCTCAACAAACCCCTTATAGCATAGAACCCAAAAGAAAGTCACCAAGACATATCATAATTACATTTGCCAAACCCAGACAAAGAATGAATTCTGAGAGCAGCTTGAGAAAAATAGAAAGTCACATAAAAGGGGGAAACAATAAGACTAAGCTCTGATTACTCAGCAAAAACCATGCATGTAAGAAGGAAACGGGATGATATATACAAAATCTTGAAAGAAAAATATTGCCAACTGAGAGTAATATAACCTGCAAAACTCTCACTCAAATATGATGGTGAAATTAGGACATTTCCAGATAAAAAGAAATGCAGGGAATTCATAAAAAACAAACCAAACTTCAAGAAATATTAAAGGAAGTCCTTCAGTTAGAGAACAAATAACATCAGACAACAACCCGAATCAGGACACAGGACAGCATCAACCAGATACTAACCTAGGTGATGAACTCTCAAGGATAAAACAAAACTAAAAGATTTACAACAGGGAACCGAGACATCAATCTGTAAATGACAACAATGTTAGAACAATAAAAGAAGAACTAAATGGTGTATGTATAGAACTTTCAAATCGAAAGGAAGTCAAGGTGATATCAAGTAATAAAAGACTTGTTTAAACTTAAGAAGATAGGGGTAAATTTTAAAGGAAACACAAAGAAAGTTAACAGACCTACTCATCAAAATAAAGAAGACAAACGTAAAGTCTCAGTAAACAAAAAATGTACAAAGATAGAAGAAACAAAAAACAATACAAAAAAACAAAATGAATTCAGCACAAGAGAGTAAGAAGAACAAAGAAAACCTCAGCACCACAAAAAAAAAGTATTACAAACTGACAGCAATAAACTCACATCTACCTGTAATCACACTGAACGTAAATGTCTTAAATGCACCCATAAAGAGAGAGTGACAGAATGAATAAAAAAACTGGACCTATCAATATGCTGTCTACAAAGGCATACCTTATAAACAAAGACATAAATATATTAAAAATCAAAGGATGGAAAAAAATATATCAAGCAAACAGCAAACAAAAAAGAGCAGGAGTGGCAATACTCATCTCAGATAAAATAGACTTTAAAACAAAATCAGCCATAAAAGACAAGGAAGAATTTATAATGATTAAAGGGACTATCCACCATGAGGAAATAATCATAATAAATATCTACACACCCAATGACAAGGCTCCAAAATACATAAAAGAAACAGCACAGAAAAGAGAAATTGATAGTTTCAAAATAATAGTAGGAAACTTCAACATAACACCTTCTGTAAAGGACAGAACATCTAGAAAAAAACTCAACAAAGATACAGAAGATCTAAATGCCAGAATCAAACAACTGGAACTCACAGACATATAGAGCACTCCACTCAACATCAGCAAAGTGTACATTCTTTTCCAACAACACACGTGAAACATTCTCCAGAATAGACCATATCTTAGGCCACAAAGCTATCCGCAACAAATCCAAAACATTTAGATAATACAAAGAATCTTCTCTGATCACAACAATAAAGGTAGAAATTAATAACAGGAAGAGCAAAGAAAAAAAATCAAATACATAGAAACTGAATAACACCTTCGTTAAAAAACACTAGGTAATAGAATAAATCAAAGGTGGAATACAAAATTTCCTAGAATCAAACGAGAATGAAAACATGTCATACCAAAACCTTTGGGACACAGCAAAGGCAGTGCTGAGAGGTCAATTTATAACAATAGATACACACATCAAAACAGAAGAAAGGCACAAAATCAAAATGTCAGCCATACAATTCAAACAAATACAGAACAGCAAAAGCAGCTCACAGCCACCAGAAGAAAGGAAATAATAAAGATTAGAGCAGAAATAAATGAAATAGAGAATAGAAAAACAATAGAATGAATCAACAAAACTAAAAGTTGATTCTTTGAAAGGATCAACAAAATCAACAAACCACTGCCCAAACTGACAGAAGGAAAATAGGAGAGGAAGAAATAACCCAAATAAGAAGTGAAATGGGGGACATTAAAACAGACTCAGCTGAAATAAAAAAGATCATAACAGAGTACTATGAAAAGCTATACTCCAACAAATTTGAAAACCTAGAGGAAATGGACAAATTTCTAGAAAAATACTACCTACTTAACCTAACACAAACTGAGGTAGAAAATCTGAAAAAAACCGTAAGAAGAGATTAGCTTGAAAAGATAATAAATAATAATATTTTTTAAAAAAACTAACAACAACAACAAAATACTGCCCCAGATGGCTTCACTGGAGAATTCTACCAAACATTTGGAGAAGAGCTCAAACCAGTCTTACTCAAACTATTTCAGAACGATAGAAAAGGGAGTAATACTTCTAGATTCAGTCTATGAAGTCACATAACCCTGATACTAAAATCAGGCAAAGACAGCACAAGAAAAGAAAATTACAGACCAATATCTCCCATGAATATAGATGCAAAAATTCTCAACAAAATTCTAGCCAGTAGAATTCAGCAACGTATTAAAAAAAAATACATCCCGACCAAGAGGGATTCATACCAACTATGCAAGGATGGTTCAACATTAAAAAAAATCTATCAACATAATCCACCACATAAATAAAACAAAAGATCACATGATCATCTCAACTGATGCAAAAAAAGTCATTTGATAAAGTCCAACACCCATTCTTGATAAAAACTCTCAATAAAATAGGAATAGAAGCGAAATTCTTCAACATAATAAAGGGCATCTGTATGAAACGAAGAGCCAACATCATTCTCAACCCAGAGAGGCTAAAAATATTCCCCCTGAGAACAGGAACAAGACAAGCGTGCCCTTTATCACCACTCCTATTTAACACTATGCTGGAACTCCTAGCCGAGCAATAAGGCAAGAAAAAGAAATAAAAGGCATCCGAATCAGTAAGGAAAAAGTAAAACTATCCCTACTTGCGGGAGATATGAGACTGTACATAGAGAACCCAAGAGACTGCAGAAGAAAACTACTGGAACTAACCGATTCAGCAGAGTAACAGGATCCAAGATAAACACAAAAATCAGTTTGATTCCTAAACACCAATAAAAAGAGCTATGAAAAGGAAATCAGGAAAGAAATAACATTTATAATAGCCCCTGAAAAAATAAAATACTTAGGAATAAATCTAACCAAAAGAAAACTACAAAACACTACTACAAGAAACCAAAAGAGACCTACATAAATTGAAAAACATATGATGCTCATGGATAGGTAGACTCAACATTGTGAAAATGTCAATTCTAAACAAAGCAATCTACAAATACAATGTAATCTCAATCCAAATACTAACAGCACACTTTAATGAGACGGAAAAACTAATCATTAACTTTGTATGGAAAGGAAAGAGGCCCCGGATAAGTAAAGCACTACGGAAGAAGAATAAGAGGACTCACACTACCTGACCCCAAAACCTACCATCCAGCTATGATAATCAAAACAGCCTCCTACTGGTACAACGGACACATCAACCAATGGAACAGAATCAAGAACCTAGATGTAAACCCATCCACCAACAGTCACCTGATCTTTGACAAAGGCCCAAATAGGGAAAAGATAGTCTTTTTAAAAAAGTGTTGGCAAAACTGGATGTCCATCTGTAAAAAAAATGAAACGTGGCCCATACCTTACACCATGCACAAAAATTAATTGAAAATGGGTCAAAGACCTAAATATAAAACCAAAACTGTAAAGATCATAGAAGAAAAAATAGGGTCAACGGTAGAGGCTCTAATATACAGCACAAATAGGATACATACCATAACTACCAATACAAAAACACCAGAAATTAAACTAGATAACTGTGATTTCCTAAAAATTAAACACTTATTCTCATCAAAAGTCTTCACCAAAAACTAAAAAGAGAACCTACAGACTGGGAAAAAATTTTTGGCTATGACATATCCAACAAAGTTCTAATCTCTAAAATCTGCAGGAAAATCCAACACCTCTACAACAAAAAGGCAAATAATCCAATTAAAAAATGGGCAAAGGATATGAACAGACATTTCATTAAAGAAGATGTTCAGGCAGCTAACAGACATATGAGGAAATGCTTACGATCACCAGCTATTAGAGAAATGCAAATAAAAACTATGATGAGACACCATCTCACCCCAACATAATTGGCATGAATCAAAAAAAACAGAAAATAATAAACATTTGAGAGGTTGTGGGGAGATTGGAACTCTTATACACTGCTGGTGGAAATGCAATATGGTGCAACCATTTTGGAAAAAGATATGGCACTTCCTTAAAAAGTTAGAAATAAAAATACCATACTATCTAGTAATCCCACTCCTAGGAATATATCTTAGAGAAAGAAAATCTGTTACATGAATAGATATACCACGCTCATGTTCACTGCAGCATTATTCACAATATCAAAAAGATGGAAGCAATCTAAGTGCCCATCAACAAATGAATGGATAAGCAAACTATGGTACATACACACAGTGGAATACTACACAATGTTAAACAACAATGATGAATCTGCGAAACATCTCACAACATGGATGAATATGGAAGGCATTATACCGAGTGAAATAAGTCAATCAGAAAAGGACAAACACTGTATGAGACCACTATTATGAAAACTAATGAAAAGGTTACTTATGAGGGGAGTGGTGGGGAGGGAAAAACACTAACTAGACAATAAATAAGTGGTAACTTTGGTGAAGGGTAAGACTGTTCACAATACTGGGGATGTCAGCACAACTTGACCAAGGCATAGTCATAGAAACATCACAGACACATCCAAACTCCTGAGGGATTGAATTACTGGGCTGAGGATAGGGACTATAGTCTTGGGGAACATCTACTCAATTTGCATAACATAGTTTATAAGGAAAATGTTCTACATCCTACTTTGATGAGTAGCACCTGGGGTGTTATAAGCTTGTGAACAGCCATCTAAGATATTCCACTGTTCTCACCCCGTCCAGAGCAAGGGAGGATGAAGGAAACCAAAAACACAAGGGAAAGATTAGTCCAAAGGACTAATGGACCACAACTACCACAGCCTCCACCAGACTGAGTCCAGCACAACTAGATGGTGCCCGGCTACCACCACCGACTGCTCTGATAGGGATCACAATGGAGGGTCCTGGACAGAGCTGAAGAAAAATGTAAAACAAAATTCCAACTCACAAAAAAAGACCAGACATACTGGTCTGACAAAGACTGGAGGAACCCTGAGAGTATGGTCCCAAGGACAATCTTTTAACTCAGTACTGAAGTCACTCCTGATGTTCACTTTCAGTCAAAGATTAGACAGGCATATAAAACAAACAATAATACACATAGCTCAACCATGTATATGAGACTAAATGGGCACAACAGCCTATGGACAAAGACAAGAAGGCAGGATAGGACACCAAAGCTGGACAAATGGAAATGGGGAACCCAAGGTCGAGAAGTAGAGAGTGTTGACACATGACAGGGTTGGCAACCAATGTTGTAAAACAATATGTGTATTAATTGTTTAAGGAGAAACTAATTTGCTCTGTAAACCTTCATCTAAAAGTGCAATTTAAAAAATAAATAAATGCAGGGAAAATATATTAAGAAGATTTAATATATATTAAAAAGATTTTTTCCAACTGTTTCCAAAATTTATGTAGAATTGTAGAGTTGAAAATTTTCTTCAATAAATGTAGATATTTTTGACAGCTAAACAGAATGACCACTCTTGTATAGCATTTCAGTGAAAGGTACTCTAGTTAGGAATACTGCTTAATTGGTACTAATGTACACATAATATGTGTCATTAGTGCTGCTACTATTTTGACTTCTTGGCTGGCAAAAGCAAGCTATTATTTTGAGCAAGGTGAGAAGCATGTTTCAGTTAAGTCATTGCTTTACAGATTTACATAACCCAGAAGCCCTTGCAGTAGACAGGAGACTGGAACATAATTAATGTGACTTATTGCTCACTTTTCTTTTAACCTTCTTCTGAAAATCAATTTAAGTAATCAATTTATAAATTAGTGACATCTTCTTAATCCTTTACTCAAAACTTTAATTACAAATTTTGTGGGTTTTGTGTGTGTGTGTGTGTCGGCGTGTCTGTGTGTGAACTTCAGAGATTTAAGAGCATGCTTGGTGATAATTTTCCTATGTCTATCTTAAACACCAAAAATAACGGAATAAAAATTTCAGAAGAATTTTATTTAAGACAAAATTATTGTGTTTTATTGAATATGAATGCAGAATACACAAAGCTTTCGTTTGAAAACTTATTTGATTTAATGTTTGAGATTGAACACCCATCCTTCATTTTTTCAGGAGGTTATATAAGAAATATAGTCTTTTTAAAACCAAACAGTAGTTTAGCTCAGCTAGTAAAAAATGTCTGCTTTGAGCATTATACTCTTTTAAGAACTATTTATATGGGATCAAAGCAACAACAGTAACTTGAAAGATTAGATAGGAACCTTAGGGGGCAGTGAGTTTATGTTAATGGGGGAGGATCAGCTCAGAAAAGGAGGATGAGAAGGACTGCACAACTTGATGAATGTAATCAATATCACTAAAAAGTACATGTAGAAACGACTGAATTGGTGTATGTTTTACTGTGTATATTCTTAACAACAACAACAACAACTACTACAAATGTCAGTCATATAACACCAAGAAATAAATAGGCAGGGAGACTTGACTAGAATCAAGAAGACCAAAGAGAAGTGATAACAAAATTCAATGCATTTACCTTGCTTATATCCTGGATCAAACAAGAATAATAGCAAAAACACTATTAAAGGACATTTTGGAACAATTTGAGGAATTTTAATACGACTGGTGTATTCAGTGATACTGTTTATTCCATGGAAAATTTCCTGGCTCTGAAATTAGTGTCATGAGAATGTCTTTGTTCTTGCAAGACCCATGCTAATGCATTTGGGGTGAAGCATCAAAATGTAGCTTATTTCAAATAGTTCCAGGAAAAAAAAGTACATATGTAGAGGAATACTGAAAGAAATTAAACAAATATGGCAAATTGTAACAGCTTGTATATCTAAGTGAATGGTATACAAGTGTACATTGCTGCTATTTTCACTTTTCTCAAGCTTTGAAAAATTTCAAAATATCAGGTTGAAGGAAAAACAACCTGCTGGGTGAGGAAGGAAAGGATGGAATTGAGGAAGAAATTTATTGCTCCCAATAAATGTCAGATACTGTAGCAGTCATATTCACAACTATTGTCTCATAGAAATCCCCATCACAAACTTTTAAGTAGATATTATTCTCATTTTTTACAAATGAAGATATGGAGGCTCAGACAAGTTGCATAACTTACTTCAAATCATACATTTCATACAGATGAAGGCTAGATTTAAACCTACTTCTTTCAAGACTCCAGCTCTTCCTTCCTTCTGTTCTATAATGGTGTGGGCAAGGATCTTATCTGCGTGGTTTCACTCAGGATGTCAGTCATTAGAAGAAGACCCAGCAGCCCAAGACTGCCTGGAATGCTAGATAAAATTCCCAAGAACCTGAAATTTCTACTTGAAATTTGACCTCTCTCCAACAGCTATTTCCTCAAGTCAAACCATTGCAGCAAAGGCAGAAGCTGCAGTACCACCAAAAGCACAGAGGAAAACCAAGGGCCATGTAGCTTCAAGTAACTGAAGATACGGAATATTGGCTATCCTAAGCTAAATGTCCCCCAAAAGTTTCAAAGTTTTGTCATATAACATGGTTTAAGGACTCCTAATCATTTTATTTTTTTTAATTTGGATATGATTCACACACCATAAAATTCAGCTTCTTAAAGTGTACAACTCAATGACTTTTAGTGTTTTCAAAGTTGTGCAGTTAATTTCAAAACATTTTCATCACCCTGGAAATAAACTCCTTACCCATTAACGATCATTCTCCATTTCCCCAAACCCCAGCCCCATCCTGGCAACCACTAATTATGCTTTCTCTCTGTATGAATTATTTGCCTATTCTGGATATTTCATAAAATCATACAATATGTGGTCCAATGTGACTTATTTCACTTAGCATAATGTTTTCAAGTTTCATCCATATTATAGCATGTATTGTTGTTGTTGTTAGGAGCAGTCGAGTTCCGACTCATAACAACCCTGTGTACAACAGAATGAAACACTGCTCAGTCGTATGCTATCCTCACAATCGTTATGCTTGAGCCCATTGTTGCGGCCACTGTCAGTCCATCTCATTGAAGGTCTTCCTCTTTTTCGCTGACTCTCTACCAAGCATGATGTCCTTCTCCAGGGAGTGATCCCTCCTGATAACATGTCCAAAGTATGTGACATCCTTAAGTCTAAGGAGCATTCTGCCTGTACTTCTTCCAAGACAGATTTGTTCGTTCTTTTGGCAGTCCATGGTATATTCTATATTCTTCACCAACACCATAATTCAAAGGCATCAATTCTTCTTTGGTCTGTCTTATTCATTGTCCAGCTCTCACATGCATATGAGGCAACTAAAAACACCAAGGCTTGGGTCAGGCACACCTTAGTCCTTAAAGTGACATCTTTGCTTTTTAACACTTTTGCCCAATGCACGGTGCCATTTGACTTCTTGACTGCTGCTTCCATGGGTGTTGATTGTAGGTCCAAGTAAAATGAAACCCTTTACAGCTTCGATCTTTTCTCCGTTTATCATGATGTTGCTTATTGGTCCAGTTGTGAGGATTTTTGTTTACTTTATGTTGAGGTGTAATCCACACTGAAGGTTGTAGCCTTTGATCTTCATCAGTAAGTGTTTTCAAGTGCTTGTCGCTTTCAGCAAGCAAGGTTGTGTTATCTGCATAATGCAGGTTGTTAATGAGTCTTCCTCCAATCCTGATGCCCAGTTCTTCTTATATAGTCCAGCTTCTCAGATTATTTGCTCAGCCTACAAATTGAATTAGTGAAAGGATACGACCCTGTTGCACACCTTTCTTGACTTTAAACCACGCAGTATTCCCTTGTTCTGTTTGAACGACTGCCTCTTGATCTATGTACAGGTTCCTCATGAGCACAATTAAGTGTTCTGGAATTCCCATGCTTCACAATGTTATCCATAATTTGTTATTATCCACACAATCGAATGCTTTTGATTGTCAATAAAACACAGGTAAACTCTTTCTGGTATTCTCTGCATGCATTAGTACTTCATTTCTTTTTATTGATAAATAATATTTCATTGTATATATGTACCACATTTTGCTTATCTGTTCATCTGTTGAAGGACATTTGTTGTTCCCTGCTTTTTGGCTATTGTGAATACTGCTGCAATGAGCATGCCTGTTCATGTATTTGTTTGAGTCACTGTTTTCATTTCTCTTGACTGGAACTTCTGGATCATATGGTAACTCTATGTCTAACATTTGAGGAACTGCCAAACTCTTTCACTGAGGCTGCACCATTATACATTCCCACCAACAGTATATACCCATTGCAGCTGAGTGGATTCCAACTCATAGCGACCCTATAGGACAGAGTAGAATTGCCGCATAGGGTTTCCAAGGCTGTAGTCTTTACAGAAACAGACTGCCACATCTTTTTCCTGCAGAGCAGCTGGTAGGTTCAAACTGCCAACCATTTGTTTAGCAGCTGAATGCTTTACCACTGCACTACAAAGGCTCCTTCCAGCAGTATTTGAGGGTTCCAATTTCTCCAAATCCTCACCAACACTTGTTGATTTTAGCTATTGCTATGGATTGAATTGTGTCTCTAAAAAATATGTGTTGTAAATCCTAACCCCTATACTTGTAGATGTAATCCCATTTGGGAATAGGGTTTTCTTTGTTATGTTAATGAGGCCATATCTGTGTAGGGTGTGTTTCAAGCCAGTCACCTTTGAGATATAAAAGGAGCAGATTAGACATACAGAAGCAAGCAGAGATGGGGAAGACAGATGACACACCGCATAATTACCAAGGAACCAAGGAACAGAAGCTGACAAGAGACAAGGACTTTCTTCCAGAGCTGACACAGAGAGAAAGCCTTCCCCTAGACCACGCACCCTGAATTCAGACTTTTAGCTTCCCAAACTGTGAGAAAATATATTTCTGTTAGTTAAAGCCACCCATTTAAGTTATATTAGGTTATAGCAGCACTAGGTAACTAAGACAGCCGTCATAGTGCCTTTTTGATTATAGTCATCTGAGCAGTTGTGGAGTAGTATCTCATGGTGGTTTTTATTTGCATTTGTCTAATGAGTAATTGAGCATCTTTCCATGTGTTTGTTGGCCATTTCTATATCTTGTTTGGAGAAATGTCTATTCAAATCTCTTCTCATTATTTTAATTGGTTTATGTGTCTTTTTATTGCTTAGCTAATTATTTTTTTAACTCTAATTTGAGTGCACTTTATCTAAATCCTGCTACTTGTGTACATATAATATGGACAAATTACAGAAATCGTTGGCACCTATGTTCTTCCATCCATCAAAATGAGATGATATTACCAACATCACAGAGTTTGTGAATGTTAAATACATACAAAGCACTTATTACAGTGACTGAGACATAATAGGCGTTTAGGAAATGAGACTCAAATCTCAAAAGACTAATTGACAGTAGAACGTAACTGTAGTGCAATTAGGATTCATATCTGGGGGTTTGAGAGAGCATTTACAGAAATAAAAATTTTAAATAATAATAATTGTGCTTAAAGTGCTGTCAAAGAGGGGTATGAAATATTTTAAATCAGGATATTACTAAATATCCCCAGAAGGCATATCAAATTTTGGTATAACTACATAAATACAATAAAAAGCATAAAATTGTGAGTTGATAGGTTTACAAGAGGAAAAAGATTATAAGGAAAGATTTGTTTTTGAAATAGTATTAAGATATGTCATATGACATGCATGGTTTTATTCTGCATTTTATATGGTTTTGCAAGCAACAACAGTGCCTGAAAAGAATTTTTTTTTTTTCATTTGTCTCAGCAGAATTAAATTATTTTCTCCATCAGGAAATAAAGTGTCTTAGATGATTTTGTTTACTTATTGGTAAAACAGGAAAATTTTTGAAACCAAAGCCTCCATCCAGATTAAACCAATCCTGCGAACATATAGCTATGGATTTTGTAGCAATGAACCAGTGTGCACCAAATTGAAAGTACTGTTATTCACAGAATATCGATAAGTGATCAGTTTCTATGGCTCCCAATTCTAGTTTTCCATTCAATGGCAATGGAAATTAGAGTGACCTTAGCAATTGATATTTTAATAGCCCTCAAAGAAAAAGAAACCACATATGCCTTTGCAAAGATTTATTGGATCAGTTCCCATCACTTAGTGAAGGAAGCTGCATCTAAGATAATCAAAAGGGAAAGGTGCATTTGATAGAGGTGGCCCCCAAACAAAGAGCAGACAGAGGCATTTGTTGAGACATTATTGGACTTCAATAAAAACTGTAAGAATCATTTTATTACCGGAGCATTATATTTTAACCCTCTTGGCTTAACATAAAATTTTAAAGAAGCATTTTACAAGTCATAAAATTGTCCAAATTTAAGGCAGGAAATAAAGCTGACTTGAATTTAGAGCATAGCCTGGTACAGTTTTCCTTTGCTCCCCACATCCTTCCCAGAAAAAGAACCTAAGCACATTTCACAACACAGGCTGGAAGACACACTCTTCCTTCTGAAGAACTCATGTTGTAACAGGTAGGGGAGAACCCCCACATGAGAAGTTTCTGATACAGCAAAGATCAAATGGGGTCTCTCCGCTATTAACTGCACACAGTAAAGACAAGAGGTCACTGAATCAGCCCATTGACTAATCGCAAATGATGTTCTTCTGTATCAATGTTATAAAAAGGTAATACTGTTATTCACTTCGCCTCTTTCATCTATCACTGAAATGAAGAAAACATAATTTTTCTCATTTTCCAGGTTAAAAAAATGAGGCACAAAAAATTAATTCCTGACCTAATGTCACAAACTGAATTAGTATGGCAAATCTCTTAGAAGTTCTGACTCTTGAGCCAGGATTCTTTTCACTGCATCATGTTCTACTTTCTCAAAGGTACTATCTGGAGCTAAGTTGTTTTAAGCACTTATTTGGACGAAAGGAGAATTAAAAGCTAAGTTTTTGCTCTTTCCATTCTGATTCGGCTTCACTGCATTAGAAAAATCACTGGAATTTAAATAGGAGGACTGTCTTCAAGCTACTCGTAATTCTAGCTCTGTCTCTAACTAGCTTTGGAATACTAGGCAAACTGCTTGAACGTTAGCGTTGATCTTCACATTTCTCATCCATGACACGTGGCTAGCTGTGGTTACCTAGCCTACCAACATGTTGTTTTGAGGAAAATTTGATTACATATTTGAAAATACACTGAAAAGTAGAAAGTACTCCATAAATATAGACTTGTTTTTTAATAGAACCACTTATACCAGTGCAGCTGTTAGTAATAATCTTGCCCTTTTCTGAATGCCGTGGCACTTTCTCAGTACCTGTTTTAAGATGTGTGCCACATTTCACCTCAGGCATTAATACAGTTGGTGTTATGCTCTACAGTATTTGTGCTTTGATAACCAGGACCAGAAGACTTTTAAACCCTTGTATCTCTCTAGCATACCTATTGCAACGAATGAAAGGTTTACCGATTGATTGGATCATCCCCGTCTTGGGAGCACTGCTGCCCTTCAGAGGAACCAGGGGCACAGAAGACAGTGACCTTCGCTGACACACAGGCAGTCAGCAGATCACACTCTAATGGGCATAGACAAAGGCTAACTATTCTGTTATAAAGTGTATGGAAACCGTTGCCTCCTCACCCTAACCTCTTAATAATCACAGAGTGAGTTAATGCCCACAGCATGAAAAAAAAAAATCAGCATTAATTGTGGGTGACAGCTTGCATTTCAAGCAGTTTTTAAAGAGGTAGTTAGCTTGGTTACAGCCATTAGTGACTGCATATAAATGAGAATGTGCTTGAATGTCCACAGATATGATTAGACATTTGTGATATTTTACATCAGAAGCTTCACGTAAGCACATGATGTGCATTACAGTGTTCTCAACTTTGTTAAAAATGAATGACATTAGCAATGAGAAAGTAAACAGAACACGTAATGGTTTGTTAATTGTTCCTCTGCGTTATAGGCATTAACTTGTGTGTGTGTGAGCCCATGCATGCACACAATTGTACTTGTGAATATATTGTCCTTGATGTGCACATGCACACTACCACCCGCACCAGGTGGCTAGTGCTTTAGGTTGTGCTTCTAGAGAAAATGATTATGCTACTACGTTCATACTACTAAGCCCTTTTATAATAAAAGTCATTCATTTTCCAGACCACTGACCTGAATTATATTGCCACTTGTCACCACTGAGTAGCTTAAAACTAATCGACCTTAAGGGGAGCTCCTTGGCTTCAGCTAACAATGCCAAAAATCCAATGAGCCATGCCACTACCCAGATGAGTAGATCAATCTATGCAACTTCAGTCTATCTTGCTTGACATCTTCCATTTTATCCAGCTGTACGTGTTTTAGAGACAAGGTTTATCATCTTCGCTTTGGAAAAGGTTTCTGTGAAAACCTGCCATCATTCCTTCCCATTATCATGTTTGGCTTTCAAAAGGAGGCCATTGCAATCTCATGGTCAAACACAGGATGCAATTTTATGCTCAAAAATAATTGCAAGAGCTCTAGTGGTACATAGAAGCAGAACAACATTTTATTTATTTATTTTAAATCTTCTATATCTCTGTTTTGGAGCCCTGGTGATGCAGTGGTTAAGAGCTCAGCTGCTAACCAAAAGGTTGGCCGTTCAAATCCACCAGCCGCTCCTTGGAAACCCTATAGGGCAGTTCTACTCTGTCCTATAGGTTCTCTATGAATTGGAATTGACTCAATGGCAACGAGTTGGTTTTTATATATTTATTTTATTTTTTAATTTTTTAATATGCTTTAGGTGAAAGTTTACTGAGAAAATTAGACTCCTATTCAATCATTTGTCCATAAAGTATTCTATGACATTGGTTGCATTCTCCACAATATGTCAGCACTCTCCCCATTTCCGCCCTGGGTTCCCCGCTGCCTTTCATCTGGATTTTCTATCCCTTCCTGCCTTCTTATCTTTGCTTTTGGGCAAGTGCTGTCCTTTGGATCTCATATAATTGATTGTTCTAAGGAACACGTTCCTCTAGGGATGTGTTCCTTTAGATGCCCCCTGAGTCTAAGGTCCTTCACCTCGAGCCTAGGAATTTTGTCCCATGAGGTGTTTGGTGATGACTAAGAAGTTTCCATGACCATGCCCCTTGTGTGCTCTATTGTCTATATTAGTATACACGCGTTACGTACAATTATGTATGTAGAAATATCCACAACCAAACTTATATCTGCAGGTGAATGTGCTCCTTTACACCCTCCCACACCTATTTAGCAGACCTATCTACCTATATATCCATTTATAAATTATTGTTTGTTAATACTATTGTTGCAGGATTGGGTACACTATAGTAATTACTGTTGTTGCCCTTTATTCTTGCATTTCTCTAAGTGTCTTCCTTTGCCTTGGTCATGTTGTGCTGACTTCCCCCATATTGTGTGTTGCCTTTCCTGTCACCAATATTAACATGTGTATCCTATCTAGTTGGTGATTTTCCCTCCCACTCCCTCCCATACCTGGTAACCATTAAATAATTTTTTTTCTGTGTGTATACTTTCCCTTGTTTTTTTATAATAGTGGTCTCATACAATCTTTGTCCTTTTGTGATTGACTTATTACACTCAGCATACCAAAAACAAAACAAAACAAACCCATTGCCGTTGAGTTGATTCCAACTCATAGCTACCCAATAGGACAGAGTAAAACTGCCCCATAGAGTTTCCATGGAGTAGCTGTTGGATTCGAACTGCTGACCTTCTGGTTAGCAACCAAACTCTTTAACCACTATGCCAGCAGGACTCCATCATTCAGCATAATGTCCTCCAAATTCATCCATGTTGTGAGATGTTTTGCAGACTCGTCATTATCCTTTACCGCTGCAAGAAATCCCATTGTGTGAATGTACAATAGTTTGTTTATCCATTTATCTGTTGATGGGGCACTTAGGCTGTTTCCATCTTTTTGCTATTGTGAATAATGCTGCAATGAACATGGGTGTACATACGTCTATTTGTGCCACGGCTCTTATTTCTTTAGGGTATATACCTAGGTGTGGGATTGCTGGATCATATGGTATTTCTGTTTCTAGCTTTTTAAGGAATTTCCATACTGTTTTCCTCAGTGGTTATACCATTTTACATTTCCACCATCAGTGTATAAGAGTTCCAATCTCCCTACAACATCACCAATAATTGTTATTTTCTGTTTGTTTGTTTGTTTGTTTGTTTTTGATTAGTGCCATTATTGTTAGGGGAGATGGTATCTCATTGTAGTTTTGATTTGCATCTAATGGCTAATGGAGCCGTTTTGGAGCAGTGGTTAAGAGATCAGCTGCTAACCGAAAGGTCGGTGGTTTGAATCCACCAGCCGCTCCTTGGAAGCCCTATGCGGCAGTGCTGCTCCATCATATAGGGTTGCTATGAGTCAGAATTGAGTTCATAGCAATGGTTTTTTTTTTTTTTTAATGGCTAATAATCACGAGCATTTCTTCATGTGTTTGTTAGCCACCTGAATTTCTTCTTTGGTGAAGTATCTGTTCATATCCTTTGCCCATTTTTTAATTGGATTGTCTTTTTGTTGTTCAGATGTTGCAGTATTTTGTAGATTTTAGAGATTAGACCCTTACCAGATAGGTCATAACCAAATTTCTTTTCCCAGTTTGTAGGTTCTCTTTTTACTTCTTTGGAAAAGCCTTTTGATGAGCATAAGTGTTTAATATTTAGGAGGTCTCATTTATCTAGTTCATCTTCTGCTGTTTGTGCATTTTTAGTTATGTTTGGTATGATATTTATGCCAATATTAGGGCCCCTAGCATTGTCCCTATTTTTTCTTCCATGATTTTTATAGTTTTAAGTTTTATTTATTTTTTATTATCCATTTTGAGTTATTTTTTGTACATGATGTGATGTTTATGATGAGGTTTATTTTTTATTTTATTTTTTAATCGTTGTAGTTTAAATGAAAGTTTACAATTCAAGTTAGTCTCTCATACAAAAACTTATACGCGCACTGATATGTGACCCCAACTGCTCTTCCTACACTGTGACAGCACACTCTACCGTTCCACCCCTGATTTCCTGTGTCCATTCAACCAGCTCCTAACCCTCTCTGCCTTCTCATCTCACCACCAGACAGAAGCTGCCCATTTAGTCTCATGTATCTACTTGAGCTAAGAAGCACACTCTTGGGGTCTTAAAAGCCTGTGAGCAGCCGTCTAAGATACTCCAATGGTCTCACCCTTTCGGCAGCAAGGGAGAATGAAGAAAACAAGATACAAGGAAAAGATCAGTCTAAAGGACTAATTGACCACAACTACCACAGCCTCTACCAGACTGAGTCCAGTACAACTAGATAGTGCCTGGATACCACCACTGACTGCTCTGACCGTGATCACAACAGAGGGTCCTGGACAGAGCTGAAGAAAAATGTAGAACAAAATTCTAACCAAAAAAGATCAGACTTACTGGCTTGACAGAGACTGGAGAAACCCCAAGAGTATGGCCTCCAGACACCCTTTTGGCTCAGTAATGAAGTCACTCTTGAGATTCACCATTCAGCCAAAGATTAGACAGCCTCATAAAACAAAACGAGACTAATGGGGCACAACAGTCCAGGGACAAGGACTAGAAGCCAGGAGGGGACAGGAAATCTGGTAATAGGGAACCCAAGGTTGAGAGGGGATAGTGTTGACATGTCGCAGGGTTGTTAACCTTTGTCATAAAACAATACGTGTACTCACAGTTCAATGAGAAACTATTTTGTTCTGTAAACCTTCATCTAAAGTACAATAAAAAAAATTTAAAAAAAGAAGTACACTCTTCATGAGTATCATTTTATGTCCCATAGTCCAGTCTAATCTTTGTCTGATGAGTCGGCCTCAGGAATGGTTTTAGTTCTGGGTTGACAGAAAGTCTGGGGGCCATGCTTTCTGGGGTTCCTCGAGTCTCAGTCAGACCATCACGTCTGGTCTTTTTACTAGAATTTGAGTTCTGCACCTCACCTTTCTCCTGCTCCATCAGGGACTCACTGTTCTGTTCCCTGTCAGGGCGGTCATTGGTGGTAGCCGGGTACCATCTAGTTCTTCTGATGATGCAATCTCTGGTTTATGTGGCCCTTTATGTCCCTTGGGTTAATACTTCCCTTGTGTCTTTGGTGCTCTTCATTCTCTTTTACTCCAGGTGGCATGGGACCAACTGATGCATCTTAGATGGCCACTCACTAGCTTTCAAGACCCCAGACACCACTCACCAAAGTAGGATGCAGAACACTTGCTTAATAAGCTTTGTTATGCCAGTTGACCTAGATGTCCCCTGAAAGCATGGTCCCCAGACCCCCACCCCTCCTACTCTGTCCCTCGAGGTGTTTGATTGTATTCAGGAAACTTCTTAGCTTTGGTTTAGTCCAGTTGTGCTGACTTCCCCTGTAATGTGTGCTGTCTTTCCCTTCATCTAAGATAATTCTTGTCCACTATCTAATTAGTGAATAACCCTCAGCCTCCCTCCCAACCCTCATAACCATCAAAGAATGCTTTCTTCTGTGTTTAAACCTTTTCTTGAGTTCTTACTATAGTGGTCTTATACAATATTTGTCCTGTGACTGACTAAATTCACTCAGCATACTGCCCTCCAGATTCCTCCATGTTATGTTTCACAGCTTCATTGTTGTTCTTTATCACTGCGTAGTATTCCATTGTGTGAATATACCATAATTTGTTTATCCATTCGTCCATTGATGGGCACCTAGGTTGTTTCCATCTTTTTGTTATTGTGAAAAGTGCTGCAATGAACATGGGCGTACATGTATCTGTTCGTGTGAAGGCTCTTATTTCTTTAGGATATATTCCAAGGTGTGGGATTGCTGGATCGTATGGTACTTCTATTTCTAGCTTTTTTTAAGGAAGTGCCAAATCAATTTCCAAAGTAGTTGTACCATTTTACGTTCCAACCAATAGTGTATAAGTGTTCCGGTTTCTCTACCACCTCTCCAACACTTATTATTTTGTGTTTTTTGGATTAATGTTAGCCTTGTTGGAGTGAGATGGTATCTCATTGTAGTTTTGATTTGCATTTCTCTAATGGCTAATGATCATGGGCATTCCTTCATGTGTCTGTAAGCCACCTGAATGTCTTCTTTGGTGAAGTGCCTGTTTGTATCCTTTGTCCATTTTTTAATTGGGTTATTTGTCTTTTTGTTGTTGAGGTTTTGCAGTATCTTGTAGATTTTAGAGATTAGATGCTGATCAGATTTGTCATAGCCAAAAAATTTTTCCCAGTCTGTAGGTTGTCTTTTTACTCTTCTGGTGAAGTCTTTTGATGAGCACAAGTGTCTGAATTCTTATTATTTCCTTTCTTCTGGCACCCAAAATCTTCTTTTGCTGCTCTCTTTCTACTTGTTCCAGTTGTAGGGTTGATGTTTTGATTTTGGCCCTTTTTTCTTTTTGGACGTATGCATTTATTGCTATAAACTGACCTCTGAGCACTGCTTTTCCTGTGTCCCAAAGGTTCTGGTAGGATGCATTTTCATTCTCGTTTGATTCTATGAATTTCTTTATTCTGTCCTTAATTTCTTCTATAACCCAGTAGTTTTTGAGCAAGGTGTAGTTCAGTTTCCATCTGTTTAATTTTTTTCCTTGATTTTTCTGTTATTGATTTATGCTTTTATGGATTTATGGTCAGAAAAGATGCTTTGTAATATTTCGATGCTTTGGATTTTGTTAAGGTTTGCTTTATGGCCTAATATGTGGTCTGTTCTGGAGAATGTTCCATGTGCGTTGGAAAAGAAAGTATACTTGGCTGCTGTTGGGTGGAGTGTTCAGTATATGTCTATGAGATCGAGTTGATTGATGTTAGCATTTAGAATCTCCATGTCTCTATTGAGCTTCTTTCTGGATGTTCTGTCCTTCTGGTGTGTTGAAATCTCCTACTATTATTGTGGAGCTGTCTATCACTCTTTTCAAAGCTGTTAGAGTTTGCTTTATGTATTTTGGAGCCCTGTGATTGGATGGGTAAATATTTATTACAGTTATGTCTTCCTGGTGTGTTGACCCTTTAATCATTATATAGTGTCCTGCCTTATCCTTTGTGGTGGATTTTATTTTAAAGTCTATTTTGTCAGAGATTAATATTGCCATTCCTGCTCTTTTTTGAGTGTTGTTTGCTTCATGTATTTTTTTCCATCCTTTGAGTTTTAGTTTGTTTGTGTCTTTAAGTCTATGATGTATCTCTTGTAGGCAGAATATAGACAGATCGTGTTTTTTTATCCAATCTGCCACTCTCTGTCTCTTTATTGGTGCGTTTAGTCCATTTACATTCAGTGTGATTATTGTTAGGTATGCGTTTAGTGCTGTCATTTTGATGTCTTTTTTTGTGTGTTGTTCACAGTTTCTTTGCTCCACTTAATTTTCTGTGCTGAGTCATTTTTATGTATTTTCTGGTCATATTTTTCATTGTTGTTGATTTTGTATTTGCTCAGTCTTTATATTTTTCTTGTTTTTTTATTTTGATATATAGGATTGTTAGTTTCCTTTATGGTTACGTTAATATTTACCCCTATTTTTCTAAGTTTAAACCTGTCTTTTATTTCTTTACTTCACCTTGACTTCCTCTCCAAATTAAACATCTATGTCTACATTTTTTAATCCCTCTTTTTTTGTTTCAATGTTGTCATCTTTTACACATTGACATCTTTATTTCCCTATTTTCAGTGTTTTATCTTTTATTTATTTTTGTTGACTTTCCTATCTGGGTTGATATTTGGTTACTCTGTCCTGTGTTCTAGTGTTGGGTTGTTATCTGATGTTACTGATTTTCTAACCGGAGGACTCCCTTTAGTATTTCTTGTCATTTTGGTTTAGTTTTTGCAAATTCCCCAAACTTTTGTTTATCTGGAAATGCCCTAATTTTGCCATCATATTTGAGAGACAATTTTGCTGAATATATAATTCTTGGCTGGCAATTTTTTTCCTTCAAGGCTTTATATATGTCATCCCATTGCCTTCTTGTCTGCATGGTTTCTGCTCAGTAGTCTGAGCTTATTCTTATTGACTCTCCTTTGTAGATGACTTTTCGTTTATCCCTAGCCACTCTTAAAATTCTCTCTTTATCTTTGGTTTTGGCAAGTCTGATTATAATATGTCTTGGTGATTTTTTTTTGGGATCTACCTTATGTGGGATTTGATGAGCATCTTGAATAGATATCTTCTCATCTTTCACAATATCAGGGAAGTTTTCTGCCAACAAGTTGTCAACAATTCTCTCAGTATTTTCTGTTATCCCTCCCTATTCTGGTACTCCAATCACTCGTGGGTTATTCCTCTTGGTAGAATCCCACATAATTTTTAGGGTTTCTTCATATTTTTAAATCCTTTTATCTGATATTTCCTCAAATAAGTTGGTGTCAAGTGCTTTATCTTCAATCTCACTAGTTCTGACTTCCATTGCCTGAATTCTGCTCCTATGACTTTCTATTGAGTTGTCTAATTCTGAAATTTTATTGTTAATCTTCTGGATTTCTGTTTGCTGTCTCTCTATGGATTTTTGCAGCCTGTTAAATTTGTCATTATGCTCTTCTCTAATCTTTTTAACCTCCTCTATTGTGGAGTCTGCATTTTGCCTAATTTCCTTCCTCATGTCTTGAAGAGTTCTGCATATTAATCTTTTGTATTCTGTCTCCGGTAATTCCAAGAAAGTTTCTTCTTCTGGAAAATTTCTATATTCTTTATTCTTGGAGCTTGCTGAAGCCATCACGGTCTGCCTCTTTATGTAATTTGATATTGACTGTTGTCTCTGAGCCATCAATAAGTTATTATATTTATTTATTTTATGTTTGCTTACTGTGTCCTAGCTTCTTGTTTTGTTTTGTTTTGATATGCCCAAATAGGCTGCTCTTGTTAGCTAGCCTGGTCACCAGTGCCTCTGAAGCTCAAACATCCTGCCACCAGGTGGCCAGATCTGCCACTAAGTATGTAAACCCAGGAGTCCACCCACTCGTCCTGTATGGATTTAGCTCAGGTGTCCAGGTAGCCTGCCACCAAGTATGTGGTGCAGGCTCTCACCTGCAGTCCTAGACAGGCATGGGTGATTGGTGTAGGCACAGGCATCTGGCTGCAGCAGGGGGATGCACACTGAGCAAGGCAAGGGGCCAACAGCCTGCCCCAAGTGTCCAGGAGGAAAGCATGCCCCTGCTCCCTAGAGTGCATAGGTGGGTGGGTTTTGCAGCCAGACTATGAGCACCCAATGCTGTTGGCTGTAAGGACTGGGGGGAACCTCTTATTCCTGGGCCCCTGTTGCAGGTGGCTAAGTGGTGTGGGTGGAGCCACCAGTTCTTAGGCCCCTGGTGTGGGTAGGTGAAGACCCTGCTTAATGGGCAGAGCAGTGTCAAATGCCAGGAACCGGCCACCTCATAGCTGAAACAGCTGAAGTTAAACTTCAGGTATATACCCTGTTGTTCTGTGGCAGTGAGGGCCTAAACTGTTGAAATGGGCCCACACAAGTCTATTCAGGGGGAAAGGCATTCAAAGTCCATGGATCCCTTATGCCTGGGCATGGGCAAAGGAGCTGTGCCTACCCTGAGTTCCTGGCTTAGGGGAGCTGGCAGATTATTTTTTTCCCCTGCTTTTAAATTTGTTCCCTCTCGAAGGCTGGGAGAATGGCTCAGAGCGTGTGATGGGTCCTACTTCTGGCCCAGGGGACTTGGCAATTGCTGAAGCCATCCCAAACCCAGTGCAGAGCAGGGAGCAGGGAGGTAAACAGGAGAGATGGTTTTCCCTAAGGAGGGTGTTTTTGATCCGTGTGGTAGACCAGATGAAAATACTTATCTTTCACTGATTGAGGGCTGCTTCTCACTGGTTCTGGATGGCCGAGTAGACTCCCTGCCTCTGGGTCTCTTCCGATGTGGAAAATGCCTCCTGAGCGCTGCTGCTTGCCTGGCTCACCATGCCCCTCGAGCTGATCTGGGCTGAAAGGCTCCAGCTCCGGCTGGGTCAGGTCTGGCAACTCCTGGCTGCTTCCAAACTGTCTCTCCCTCCCCCGCCACTCAGTCCAATTCCTCAACTTTGCCTTTGATGTTCAGGGCTCCTAGATTGTCCTATATAATCAATTCATTTGGTTTTTCAGGTCTTTGTTGTAAGACGGACCACCAGAAGTGTCTGATTACTCTGCTATCTTGGCCTCGCCTTTCTAGTTTTAAGTTTTATATTTAGGTCTTTCATCCATATCTGTGTTAGTTTTTTTTGTGTATGGTGTGAGGTATGGGTCCTGTTTCATTCTTTTACAGGTAGACATCCAGTTTTGCCAGAAGCATTTGTTAAAGAGACTGTCTTTTCCCCATTTAATGGACTTTGGAGCTTTGTTGAAGATCAGCTGTCCATAGGTGGGTGGATTTACCTCTGGGTTCTCAATTCTGTTCCATTGGTCTGTATGTCTGTTGTACCATTTTCACAATGTTAAGTTTTCCTATCCATGAGCATGATAGTTTTGGCCATTTACGTAGGTCTTGTTTGGTTCCTTGTAGGAGTGTTTTGTAGTTTTCTTTGTATAGGTTTTTTACATCCCTGGTTAGATTTATTCCTAAGTATATATTTTGGGGGGGGCTACTGTAAATGGTATTGTTTTCCTGATTTCTTTTTCAAAGTTCTGTTTCTTGGTGTATAGGAATCCAACTAATTTTCTATGCTGATCATTTATTCTGCTACTTTGCTGAATCCTTCTATTACTTCCAGTAACTTTCTTGTGGAATCTCTGGGATTTTCTATGTATAGGATCATATTATCTGCAAATAGGGATAGTTTTACTTCTTCTTTGCTAATTTGAATGTCTTTTATTTCCTTGTCTTGCCTTATTGCTCTAGCTAGGACTTCCAGTACAATGTTTAATAAAAGTGGTGATAAGGGACACCATTGTCTGGTTCCTGTTCTCAGGGGAGTGCTTTCGGTCTCTCTCCATTGAGAATAATGTTGGCTGTTGGTTTTGTATAAATGCCCTTTATTATGTTGAGAAATTTTCCTTCTATTCCTATTTTATTGAGAGTTTTTATCAGGAATGGGTGTTGGTCTTTATCAATGCCTTTTCTGCATATTGAGATGATCGTGTGATTCTTACTATTGTTTTATTTATGTGGTGGATTATGTTAATTGGTATTTTTATGTTGAACTGTCTCTGCATACCTGGTATGAATTCCACTTGGTCATGTTGTATTATTTTTTTGATATGCTGTGGAATTTTATTGGCTAGAATTCTGTTGAGAACTTTTGAGTCTGTATTCATGAGGGGTATTGGTCTATGATTTTCTTCTTTTTGTGATGTATTTGCCTGGCTTTGGTCTCAGGGTTCAGAGAATGAATTTGGGACTATTCTTCCCTTTTCTGTGCTCTGAAATAGTTTGCACACTATTGGTGTGAGCTGTTCTCTGAATGTTTGGTAGAACTCTCCATTGACGCCATCCAGGCCAGGGCTTTCTTTGGTTGGGATTTTTTTTTTTAACCTCTTCAATCTCTTGTTTTGTTATGAGCCTGTTCAGTTTTTCTACTTCAGTTTGTGTTAGTTTAATTAGTATGTTTGTAGAAATTTGTCCATTTCCACTAAATTTTCAAATTTGTTGGTGTAAAATTTTTCATAGTATTCTATTATGATCCTTTTTATTTCAGTTGATTCTGCTGTAATGTCACTCATCTCTTTTCTTATTTTGGTTATTTGAGTCTTCTGCTTTTCTTTTGTCAATTTGGCCAGTGGTTTCTCAATTTTATTGACCTTTCAAAGAACCAACTTCTCATCTTGTTGATTCTTTCTATTGTTTTTCTGTTCTTTGTTTCATTTATTTCTGCTCTAATCTTTATTATTTCCTTTCTTCTAGTGACTTTGGGCTTCTTTTGCTGCTGTCTTTCTATTTGTTCAAGTTGTAGGGTTAATGTTTTGATTTTGGCTCTTTCTGATTTTTTGTTCATTTACTGCTATAAATTGACCTCTGAACACTGCTTTTGCTGTGTCCCAATAGTTTTGGTATTTTCCATTTTCATTTTTGTTAGCATCTAGGAATTTTTTAATTTCATCTATTACCCAGTGGTTTGTAAACAAGGTGTTATTCAGGTTCTGTGTATTTGATTTTTTTCCCTTGCTCTGCCTGTTATTGATTTCTACTTTTATAGCGTTGTGATCAGAGAAAATGCTTTGTATTATTTCAATATTTTGGATTTTATTGAGACTTGCTTTGTGGCCTAAAATGTGATCTATTCTGGAGAATGATCTTTGTGTGTTGGAAAAGAATATAGAATTTGCTGCTGTTGGATGGAGGGTTCTGTATACGTCAATGAGATCAAGTTGGTTGTTTGTGACATTTAGATCTTCTGTATCTGTTGAGTTCCTTTCTAGTTGTTCTGTCCTTCATCAAAAGTGGTGTGTTGAAGTCTCCTACTATTATTATGGAACTGTCTATTTCTCTTTTCAATGCTGTTAGAATTTGTTTTATGTATTTTGGAGTCTTGTCATTGGGAGTGTATACCCTTTAATCATTATATAATGTCCTTCCTTATCTTTTATGGTGGATTTTGCCTTAAAGTCTATTTTATTAGAGACTAATATTGTCACTCCTGCTCTTTTTTGGTTACTGTTTACTTGATATATATATATTTTCATCCATTCAGTTTTAGTTTATTTATGTATTTGTGTCTAAGGTGTGTCTCTTGTAGACAGCATATTGATGAGTCATGTTTTTTTAATCCATTCTGCCACTCTGTGTCTCTTTACTGGTGCATTTAATCCATTTACATTCAGTGTGATTATTAATAGGTATGAGTTGCCTGTCATTTTGTTGTGCTTTTTTTGTGATGTTGACTGTTCCACTTAATTTTCTGGGCTGACCTTTTTTATTTGTGGATTTTCTTTTCAACTCTTTCATTGTTGTTGATTTTGTATTTACTAAGTCTTTATGTTTTTCTTCTTTTTTATTTTGATGAGTAGGTTTGTTAAGTTTATTTGTGGTTACCTTGAAATTTACCTTTATCTTCCTAAGTTTAAAGCAGTCTTTTATTTCTTGATAACACCTCGACTTTCTCTCCATATGAAAGTTCTGTAACTACATCCTTTATTCCCCCTTTTTGTTTTGACATTGTTGCCATTTACAGATTGACATCTCTGGTTCCCTGTTTTCAGTCTTTTAGCTTTGTTTTATTTTTGAGAATTCTTTATCTGGGTTAGTATCTGGCTGACAGTGTCCTGTGTCCTAATCTCAGGCTGTTGTCTGATGTTGTTGGTTCTTTTTCCAAAGGACTCCTTTTAATATTTCTTGTAAGTTTGGTCTGTTTTTTTCAAATTTGCTTAATTTCTGTTTATCTGGAAATGTCCTAATTTCACCATCGTATTTAAGAGAAAATTTTGCTAGCTATATGATTCTTGGTTGGCTTTTTTTTTTACGTTTTATATAGGTTTTATATATGTCATTTCATTGCCTTCTTGCCTGCATAGTTTCTGGTGAGTAATCATAGCTTAGTCTTATTGGTTCCCCTTTGTAGGTGACTTTTCGTTTTTCCCTAGCTGCTCTCAGGATTCTCTTTGCCTTTGGTTTTGGCAAGCTTGATTATGATATGTCTTGGTAACTTTCTTTTGGGGTCTATCCTGTAAGGGGCTCTTTGAGCGTCTTGGATGGATACCTTCTCATCTTTCATGATACTATGGAAGTTTTCTGGCAGCAAATCTTTGACAATTCTCTCTGTGGTTTTTTTTTTTTTCCAGCCTCCTCCTACTGCTTTTGACAATAATTATTAAAATAGTAGTCAGTCTTGTTGATCTGACCATCACTCTTTTTCCTTCCTATGGGTTTGATGAAACAATTTTTTTTTGATGGATCAAAGATCTTGAAGTGGAATTGATATCCATATGAATGTACATCTCTTTTCTAAAGGATTGGTGTGAAGCCTTAGCAATGAAATAAGTATGAAATGAGTTGAAATTAAAGTTTGTGCTTTAAAAACTGTAATTTGTTTAATGTTTTGAGAGCTCAATTCTTTAAACAATGATCAAATGTAGTGCTTTATATCTAAAAGTGCCTCTATTTTGTCCAATGAGAATGATTCTCCTTAATCTGAGGGTGAAGATTTCCCAGGGTTACCCAGAAGCCTTTGCCCACTAGGCCATCTGGACATTACAGAAGTACATCGTATAAACTTAAAAGACCTTGCTCAACAATCCCTTTCCATGGGAAACACTCTCTTGCCTTACTGAGGATGGCTGCCTTCTCACACAGAGTTTTAATCATTGATTTTCTCGTTTCTCCTTTTGGTTCCATCCTGTGCCTCCAATACTTAGAACAATTTTTAACAATAGCAAATTTAAAAATACATATCTTTCAATATGATTTAGTAATGAAATGATTAATTAGCTGGGTCCCACTTCCTGTTTAGTGGCACAGTGTAAAGCATCTAGGTTTTAAAAGGCTACAGAGTCCGTTATGGCTCTTCATTTCCAAGCTGTTATATAAACAACAGAAATAGACAAATCTAGGTCGAAAGCACCTGGAAGCACTTTGTAAGCATCATGTGGGTGCAGGGTGTGCAGAGAGCTGTATAAAACTGATTGGAAGCCAAACCCAGGCAGTGACCTTGTCCTGGCTCATTCAACTTTTCCACCAAGAAGCCCCATGAAAACTTGGTGAGGTTTTAAAGAAAGGTATTTGCTAATTTTCTAACAGGCATCTGGCTTTCAGTGTTTGGCTAATTGAGTGTATTTAATAGCAATCCATAGGGTCCCTTTGAGTTGCAATCGACTCAGTGGCAACGGGGTTTTTTTTAATAGCAATCTGCATACCCAGATTACAGATTACTTTTAAAAGCGGAGCATTGGCGTTTATTTGTCAGAATGGCAGGAAATCTGGAGGGAAGGTGCCCCAGTAATGCAATGCGTGTCACATGCATAATTTGGCCGTGATTTCCAGTATTCATTGGCTACCTACAGGTAAAATGGAGACCAAAATAGATCTGACCTGCTGCCTTATAGGCTGAGTCACCCCAGTATATGGATTACAACCGATAGCTCCTATCTTTCTTCCTAGTCAAATCTACAATCAAGTTAAATTCAACTGTAGAAAGAAATACCTTCTAGTCTATGTGAGGAAACTGCCCTCTCCTTTAAGTAACTGATTTCCCAAGATTAACATTGGAAGGAGAATTCTCATTTATGTGTGAACAATTGTATTTGTCAAGTATGTGCACAAATACGTAGTTACTCACAGACATACACGCACACACATGTATTCATTAATTCAATAAATAAGCATTAAGTACTTAATACAAGCAGTATTCTAGTTCCTGAGGTTACAGAAAATAATACTATGAACTCCGCACCCATGAACCTTACATTCTTCTGGGAGGAGGCAGTGAGTATAGAAACAAATATATAAGTACATGTCAGATGGTAATCAGTCCAATGGAGAGAAACAAAGCAGGGGAGGAGAAAAAGGAGATCTGGGTGAGGGTGGGGTTGCTATTTTATGTACAGTAGCCAAGGAAGGCCTTCATGAGATAGCATTGGAGTAGATGCCTAAAAGAGGTCAGAGGTGAGTCTTGCTCAGAAGTCCACAGGAAGAAGGTTCCACACAGCAGAAACAGCAGGTGCAAAGGTCCTGAGGAAGAAGCACATTGAATACATAGGAAAGATGACAAAGAGTGCCCATAGCTGGAATGAAGTGAGGACTAGAAGAACAGAAGGAATATAATGCATGAATGAAATATTGTTATTCTGATTAGTTAAATATCCCTTTCTCTTCTTTCCCCTCTCTCCTTCCCTTCTTCACCCACCACGACTGTCTACAGTTTGGCAGTACTGTTTATTAAATAGTCCACTTTTTCCATCGACAGCACCAAATGTTATATATTATATTTTCATATATTCTGGTAAGCTTTTTGTTTGCTTTTTTTTTTTTTTTCTGGATCTCTGTTCTGTTCCATGTGTCTGTTGGTTTGTCGTACTGTGGGGGCTTGCGTGTTGCTGTGATGCTGGAAGCTATGCCACCAGCATCCATATACCAGCAGGATCACCCGTGGCAGACAGGTTTCAGCTGAGCTTCCAGACTAAGACAGACTAGGAAGAAAGACCCTGCAGTCCACTTCTGAAAAGAATTAGCCAGTGAAAACCTTATGAATAGCAGCGGAACATTGCCTGATATAGTGCTGGAAGATGAGCCCCCCAGGTTGGAAGACACTCAAATGACGACTGGGGAAGAGCTGCCTCCTCAAAATAGAGTCGACCTTCATGACTCAGATGGAGTCAAGCTTTTGGGACCTTCATTTTCTGATGTGCCATGACTCAAAACGAGAAGAAACAGCTGCAAACATCCATTAATAATCAGAACCTGGAGTGTATGAAGTATGAATCTAGGAAATTGGAAATCATCAAAAACGAAATGGAACGCATTAACATCAGTAACCTAGGCATTAGTGGGCTGAAATGGACTGGTATTGGCAATTTTGAATCAGACAATCATATGGTCTACTACGCCAGGAATAACAACTTGAAGAAGAATGGCATTGTATTCATCATCAAAAGAACATTTCAAGAACTATCCTGAAGTACAACACTGCCAGTGGTAGTATAATATCCATACATGTACAAGGAAGACCAGTTCGTAGAACTATTATTCAGATTTACACACCAACCACTAAGGCCAAAGATGAAGAAATTGAAAATTTTTACCAGCTTCTGCAGCCTGAAGTTGATCAAACATGCAATCAGGTTGTATTTATAATTACTGGTGATTGGAATGCAAAAGTTGGAAATGAAGAAGGATTGGCAGTTGGAAAATATGGCCTTGGTGACAGAAACGATGCCAAAGATTGCATGATAGAATTTTGCAAGACCAACGACGTCTTCATTGCAAATACCTTTTTTCAGCAACATAAACAGCAACTATACACATGGACCTCTCCAGATGGAATATGCAGGAATCAAATCGATTACATCTTTGGAAAGAGACAATGGAGAAGTTCAATATCATGAGTCAGTAGAAGGCCAGGGGCAGACTGCAGAACAGACTATCAATTGCTCATAAGCAAGTTCAAGTTGAAACTGAAGAAAATTAGAACAAGTCCACGAGAGCCAAAATATGACCTTGAGTATATCCCACCTGAATTTAGAGACCATATCAAGAATAGATTTGACGGGTTGAACACTAACGACCAAAGACCAGATGAGTTGTAGAATGACATCAAGGACATCATACATGAAGACAGCAAGAGGTCATTAAAAGGACAGAAAAGAAAAACCAAAATGTATGTCAGAAGAGACTCTGAAACTTGCTTTTGAATGTTGAGTCGCTAAAGCAAAAGGAAGAAATGATGAACTAAAGAACGAAACAGAAGATTTCAAAGGGCTACTCGAGAAGACAAAGTAAAGTATTATAATGACACATGCAAAGAGCTGGAGCTAGAAAACCAAAAGGGCAGAACAAGGTCAGCATTCCTCAAGCTGAAAGAACTGAAGAAAAAAATCAAGCAGAGCGAAGGATTCTATGGGGAAAATATTAATGCAGGTAGAATCAAAAGAAGATGGAAGGAATAGACAGAGTCATTATACCAAGAAGAATTGGTCAATGTTCAACCATTTCAAGAGGTAGCATATGATCAGGAACCAACGATACTGAAGGAAGAAATCCAAGCTACACTGAAGGCATTGGTGAAAAACAAGGCTCCAGGAATTGATGGAATACCAGTTGAGATGTTTCACCAGATGCAGCCCTGGAAGTGTTTACTCATCTATACCAAGAAATTTGGAAGACAGCTACTGGCCAACAGACTGGAAGAGATCCGTATTTATGCCTATTCCCAAGAAGAGTGATCCAACTGGATGTGGAAATTATCGAATAATATCATTAATATCACACGCAAGTAGAATTTTGCTGAAGATCATTTAAAAGAGGCTGCAGCAGTCTATCAACAGGAAACTGCCAGAAATTCAGGCCGAATTTAGAAGAGGACATGGAACCAGGGAGATCATTGCTGATGTCAGATGGATCTTGGCTGAAACCAGAGAATACCAGAAAGATGTGTACCTATGTTTTATTGACTATGCTAAGGCATTCGACTGTGTGGATCATAACAAATTATGGATAACATTGCAAAGAATGGGAATTCCAGAACGCTTAATTGTGCTTATGAGGAACCTGTATGTAGATCAAGAGGCAGTTGTTCAGACAGAACAAGGGGATACTTCATGGTTGAAAGTCAGGAAATGCATGTGTTAAGGTTGTATCCTTTCACCATACTTATTCAATCTGCATGCTGAGCAAATAATCTGAGAAGCTGGACTACATGAAGAATGGGGCATCAGGATTGGAAGAAGACTCATTAACAACCTGCATCATGCAGATGACACAACCTCGTTTGCTGAAAGTGAAGAGGACTTGAAGCACTTACTGATGAAGATCAAAGACCACAGTCTTCAGTATGGATTACACCTCAACATAAAGAAAACAAAAATCCTCACAACTGGACCAATGGGCAATATCACGATGAAGGGAGAAAGGATTGATGTTGTCAAGGATTTCATTTTACTTGGATCTACAATCAACACCCATGGAAGCAGCAGTCAAGAAATCAAAAGACGCATTGCACTGGGCAAATCTGCTGCAAAAGACCTCTTTAAAGTGTTGAAAAGCAAAGAAGTCACCTTGAAGACTAAGGTGTGCCTGACCCAAGCCATGATATTTTCAATCACATATGCATGCGAAAGCTGGACAATGAATAAGGAAGACTAAAGAAGAACTGATGCCTTTGAATTGTGGTGTTGTCGAAGAATATTGAATATACCATGGACTTCCAAAAAAATGAACAAATCTGTCTTGGAAGAAGTACAACCAGAAAGCCCCTTAGAAGCAAGAATGGCAAGACTACATCTTACATCCTTTGGACATGTTGTTAGGAGGGACCAGTCCCTGGAGAAAGACATCATGCTTGGTAAATTACAGGGCCAGAGAAAAAGAGGAAGACCCTCAGTGCGATGGATTGACACAGTGGCTACAACAATGGGCTGCAGCATAACAACGACTGTGAGCATGGTGCAGGACAGGGCAGTGTTTCCTTCTATGGTACATAGGGTCGCTATGAGTTGGAACTGACTCAGACAGCACCTGACAACAACAACATTCTCTTCCACACTGGCCTTACAGTGTTCCGGTATTTGATAAAAATTGGTCCTCCCTAATTTTACTTCTTTTTTTCCTGCTTTTCTTGTTATTCTTAAACATGTGCCCTTTCTTATGAATTTTAAGATAATTTTATCCAACTCCATTAAAACTTTTTCCCCTTAGAAGGTTAATTGGAATTTAAATTGGCAGATAGGTTTTCAGAGCACTGACATTTAAATTATCTAGTTCTTCTCAGATGAGAGCAGGCTTCATGATTCAGTTTGTTCAGATCTTACGTGTTCATCAGTAACTTTCCGGGTTCAGTGGCTTTCGTATTAAATTCATCTCTATTTTGGTGGAGTTTTCTTTTCACTAAAGTGAATGAAATATTTATTTGTACATTTTCATTTCAAGATACTAATTGTCAATGAAGACTAACTAATTTTGTGTAAGTATGGTACATCTGGGTAGCCCTGGTGGCACAGTGATTATAGAGCTCGGCTACTAACCGAAAGGTCAGCAGTTCGAAACCACCAATGGCATTGCGAAGAAAGATGTGGCAGTCTGCTTCCGGAAAGTCTGAAAGCCTTGTAAACACCACGGGGTAGTTCTACTCTATCCTGTGCGGTTGCTATGAGTCAGAATTGACTCAATAGAAGTGGGTTTTTATTTTGTTTTGATTATTGTGTATCTATCCACCTTACCAAATTTTCTTATTAATTTCAGTGGTTCCAAAGTCTCTCAAGTTTTCTACATATAGATATATTATTACGAAAAAAAAAAAGGTATGGGTCTAATTTTTCAATGTTTATTCTTTCTCGTTTTTCCTAGTCAGTTCCCCATCTCACCCACCAGGTGCAACCAGTTTTGATTTTTGCCACCATAGATTTATTTTGCATGTTCTAGAAATTCATATCAATAAATTCAGACTGTATACACTTTTTTGGTCTGGCTTCTTTTGCTAAGTGCTATGTTTTGAAGATCCATTCATGCTTTTGCCTGTGTTAGCACTTCTCAGTCTTTATCGATGAGGACTATTCCACAGTACGAATATACCCCAATTTGTTCATCCAGTACTCTGTTGATAAATATTCGAGTTGTTTACAGTTTGGGGCTATTAAATATAAGACTGCTATGAGTATTTTCTAACTAGTCTTTTTGTATGCATACACATTTACTGCCCTTTAGCAAATACTTCGTAGTAGAACTGCCGGGTCATAGAGTGGATTCTGTTTAACTTTGTAAACGTCAAACAGTTCTCTGAAGAGTTTGGACCTTTTTACTTTCACACCAGCAACGTCTGAGAGTACAATAATTGAGGCTGTCAGTCTTTTTTATTTTAGTCATTCTAGCAGTTATGAAATTGCATCTCATTGTGGCCTTAATTTGCAATTTCTTAATCCTAATTATGTTGAGCACATTTCCACCTGCCTATTGGATATTTGGGCCCTGGTGGTGCACTGGTTAAGTGTTTGGTGGCTAACCAAAAGGTCGGCAGCTCGAATCCACCAGCCAATCCTTGGAAAGCCTATGGGGAAGTTCTACTCTGTCTTATAGGGTCTCTATGAGTCAGATTCGACTTGACAGCAAAGGGTTTTTATTGGATATTCATATTGTCAAAAACCAAAATACACAGAGAAACACCAAAAATTAGTGTAACAGAATATATTTATTGTGATTAGATATGATTCAAATCAGGCAGCATCAAAACCAAAAGTATTCGGAAAGGTGCTCCAAAGAGGGGACAGTGAAAGTGGGTCATTGTTATGTTAACTTCTAAGGAGATAGCATCAAAGCACAAAGCGTTTTAGGGTCTGTCTGTTACAGAGGCACTAAGGAGCCCTAATGGCACAGGGATTAAGCACTCTGCTGCTAATCCAAAAGGAATGAGGTTTGAACTCAACAGCTACTCCTAAGGAGAAAGACGTGGCAGTCTGCTTTCATGAAGATTTACAGCCCTACAAATCCTAGGAGACAGTTCTATTCTGTCCTATAAGGTCGCTATGGGTCAGAATCGACTCGACGGCAACAGGTTTTGTTTTAAGGACATGCTATACATCCTAAACACAGCTGCTAGCCAGACCCTGGAGTTCCTGCTTCTTGAAGCTGGCTGCACATAGATAATTTTCCAGAAGAACCCAATGCCTAAGACAAAATCCTCTCTGCTAACCTGCTTGCTAGGCTATTTTTGACTTGGTGGTGACTTGAGGGAAGTTCTTTAAGGCTCAAGGTTCAAAAGGACACCTAAGGGCAAATGGCCTGGGTGGGTCACCCCAATTCCACGAACCCAGAAATCTAGATTTTGGGAGAATTAAAATACCTTTGTCAGTATATTTTCTATTGTTGCATGCCTGTTCAAATCTTTTGATCATTTTTAAACTGGGTTGTTCATCATTTTTTGTTTCAGATCTGTAGGAATTCTTTATATATTCTAGACGTAAGCTCTTTCTTGGATATATCTTATGTGAATTGCATGTTCATTTTCTTAATGGCATGTTTTTATGAGAAAATAATTTTAATTTTTTTAAGTTGATTTTATCAATTTTTGTTTCTTTTATGGTTAGTGCTTTTGGTGTCTTGCTCAAGAAATCTACCTACTCCAATGTCATTGAGATATTGTTTTATTCCAGAAAACTTATCTGGCTTTCATATCTAAATTTTATATTTAGATCTATGATCTATCTCAAGTTGATATTTGTGTATGGAGAAGGAGCCAGGTTCTTTTTTTTTTTTTTTTA
>NW_004443974.1:3613113-3624710 GCF_000243295.1 Trichechus manatus latirostris
CTTTCATATCTAAATTTTATATTTAGATCTATGATCTATCTCAAGTTGATATTTGTGTATGGAGAAGGAGCCAGGTTCTTTTTTTTTTTTTTTTCAGAACCGTTTGAATTGACTTGGCCACTTGGCTGAAAAACAGTTGACTATGAATTGTGGCTCTATTCCTAAGCTCTCTATTCTGTACAATTGATCACTACATGTATCTCTATTCCAGTACCACACTGTCTTGATTATTGTAGCTTCAAAGTAGATTTTAAAGTCATGTAGTGAAAGTCCTCAAACTTTGTTCTTTTTCAGAATCCTTTTGGCTCTTATAGATCCTTTGTATTTCCATAGCAATTTTAGCATGAACTTGCCAATATCTTCATAAAAGCCTGCTATGATTTTATGACTATTTGGTGGAATTTATAAATTAATTGGGATGCATGGGTATATTAATAATATTGTCTCTTCCAATAATAAATACAGTAGTATATCTCTATATTCATTTAAATCTTTCTCTTAGCAATGCTGTATAATTTTAAGAATAAATATTTTGCACATCTTTAATTAGATTTATTTCTAAATATTTGATTTTTTAATTCTTTTCTAATTTCAATATCCAGTTGTTCATTGCTAGTATGTAAAAATGCAGTTGTTTTTGTATTATTTTTGTATCCTTTAAGGAGCCCTGATGGCACAGTGGTTAAAGCGCTGGGCTGCTAACGGAAAGGCTGGCAGTTCAAACCCAGACTTTTTTGATGGGTTTTTTTTTTGGTAGAAAAGCTGCTCTGTAGAAGAAAGATGTGGCAATCTGCCATAAAGATTACAGCCTTGGAAACCCTGTGGGGGCAGTTCTACTCTGTCCTATAGGGTAGCTATGAGTTGATATCGACTTGATGGCGATTTTTTTTTAATATCCTTTTTCCCTGTGAAATTTCTAAATTCACTTTTTTAGTTCAAGCAATTTTTTTTTGTACATTTTGTAGTGTTTTCTACAGACACAATCATGTTGTCTTAAAAAAAAATGATAGTGTTACCTCCTTTCCAACTTTTATGTCTTATCTCTTTCACCTTGTTACACTGGTTAGGACTCTTACTTGAATAAAAATGGTGAGAGAAGATATCCTTAAATGGTTGAGTCCTGATCTTAGGGGGAAGTACTTTAATGTTTCACCACTAAGTATGAATTAAGTGTGAGTTTTTCACAGCTGTCTCTTATTAGATAGAGGAGGTTCCCTTCTATTTCTTACTGGCTGAGAATTTTACTCTTGAAAGCGTGTTAATTTTTTTCAAATACTTTCTGTATCTATTGAAATGATCATATGGAAGTAAAATGATAAATAATATTGATTGACTTTCACATGTTACATCGGCTGTACATTTCTGAGATAAATTCCACTCATGATATATAATCTGTTCTATATATTGCTGGAATTGGTTTGCTAATATTTTGTTGAGGATTTTAACATCTATGTTCAATGAGGAATATTGTTCTGTAATTTTCGTTTCTTATAGTGTTAAAAATGTAATCATGTATTAATCCAAAAGAATAACACAATATTTGATTGTTCTATGATTTAATAAATACTTTGCAAATTGGGGGAATGTTCCCCTCAAGCAAGAAGAGCTCGCTTCCAGAGAATGGAGAATTCACAAAGACATAAATAACTTTAAATACAGGTTTCCAAAGTGAAGTATTTAATGGCTACTGAGTTAACATAAAAAGGTAACTTCCCAGAAGATTTGGCCCTCTAACCACCTGCAATCCTGAGACCTCTAGAAATTTAAATTTAAGAAGCCTGAGTCTTTTTCATTAAATCACTAATTAAGGGTTTTATTATTGTCTGCTCTTGGAACAGGTAAGAAAAGTCAATTAGCAGTTTTGGGTGAGAGAGAAAAAAACTGCTGGTGCATTAATTCTGAGTCGGGAATTTTTAAGTTCATGGATAAGAAAATGTCTCTTGAAATAAAAGTAAAATATCTATTTTTAATACAAATTTGATTCCACAGTGTAAAAAACCCGTCTCCCCCACTGGAGATCAGTTGAAGTCTTTTATAGGGACAGGATTATGGATCTTTTTTGGTAGTTTTTCTTTGAGGTGGTGATGTCTTAGATGAGTTAACCTTCCACTGGTATTCCTAGAGGTTATCTGGTGACATCTTTGGGGATTGTCTGGCAACATCCTGCTTACTCTTGTCACCAGACGGATGCTTTGTTTGGTTTTTCATTCTTAGATCATTATCACTTGTTTTCCACCCTCCAGGGAGGAACATCAGTTAATCTTAAACCTTTTTGTAGAGACTAGAACGGGAGGGAAAAATCACGAGACAATTTGGCGGTTAGCAATGGGGAGTAAATAATAGTGAGCCGGGCCTATGCAGCCTCTTCCAATCCCCCCTTTTATTGGAAGTTTCTCAATCTTGGGAAACAGGGCGTCGCTTCTTTTCTGGCTACTTCCTGCTGGTTAGGGGCGTTGTTGGAGTGAGAAACCTCCTGATGTCGGCTAGGGGCTATAGGCAGGGGGTGAGTTAGAGTGGAAATCAGCTGCATCTTGGTGAATTAGATGATGTGCATCCCCAGAGCCCGGAAGAGGGGTGTCTCGACTTACCAGGGTAAAAATTTCTCCCGCCTTGAGGGTTTTTGTAGTTCTTCTTGCCAATATTTTCATAAAACAGGGAGCACAAAAACATACTAGAATAACCACTATTCCTAAGGTCATTAAGGGGGTTAACCAAGATCCTAGGGAAGGGAAGATGTTAGAGAACAAGCTCCATGCATCTTGTCTTGACTAGGGGTCTGTCCATCTAGTTACCTTATGAATGGCGTCTAACCCTATTTCAGCTTCTCCTGTAGTATTTATCCAGGCGCAACAGGTTTTATTTATTATAGCACATACCCCTTGTGGCTTTGCCAATAAGAAGTCCAAGGCAATTCTGTTGTCAAGGACCACCTCCGCCAGGGAGTTCAACGAGGTTTGTTGAGCTTTTAGTGCTCTCTCTGTCCCAAGAGCTAATAGGTGAAGGATATCTGATAAATTTCTGATAGCCATTTCCATGTACTCCCAATCCTGGGATAATTGTTCTTAGGAACCACCACCCAAACCCAGTCTTTTCTAGGACGGGGTTGTTATTTATCCCTGTCACCTCTAGGGAGACAGGATCTATGGAGAAGGTATCCCGTCTCTTCCGAAGGACCTTTACAATCGCCTGAGTGGGTGGTGGATGAATCTGAGTGGGGAAAGTTAGAAACCCCAAAGTGCATTGTCCCACATAGTAAATTCCAGTCAGGCACTGGATAGCCCACGTATAGGGTGATGTCTTCGGGATGGGGTTCTCACTAGTGGGGTATGCCTTTCCCCCGCATAGGAAGGTGTACACTGATGGGGCACACAAGGACGAATTTCCATTAGAGCTGTCTGGGATGCTAGCATTAATATGGGACAAATGGGGAATGACTAGAGATTGATTACATGATGAGAAGTTGAAAATCTCGGAAAACTTGTTGGGCTACTTTCATCCGGGGATCTTGTGATTTAATTTCCCATCTGTGCTCTGAAGTATGGCTATAAAGCTTGGTAAGGGAGAAACAGGGTATGAAAAATGGGTATTGAACAAGCTTTGCTTGTATCAGAGCTTTTGGGGCATCATGAGTTAGGATGCAATCGGGTATATCCTTGTTATAGTCAAAAACTGGGGTGGCTAACGGACTTAAAGGAGCTCCTGACCAGGGGAGGTGATGGCATACCCAGCAGCTGCTGAGGTTCCCTCCAGTAGCCACTGCTTGGGACATGGTGACTAGGCCGTTGAATGACCAGTCCCACCCATCTGGAAGATGGGCAGGTTCTTGATAACCCACAACAACTTGGATTCCCTCTCCCCTACTGATCTCTGCATCTCGGGGTGACCCGTTTTTATACTTTACACAATAGTATGTTCCAGCGTCGGATAAGGTTATATCTGAAATCGTGATTGAAAAATCCTAATTGCATGACTGAGTGGTGTCAGCCATAGGTGTTACCCGGTTGGAGCCAGTGGTCCTGAAGCCCCAAACAGTTATCTGTCCTCTTTCAGGCTTTTCTATGATCCACTTAACAGACCTATTGGAATTAGGGATGATACTACACATGGGAGGGTTAAAGTGTCTCCCACCTGTAGGGTTAGAGTTCCCCTGGCTTGTAGGATCAATGGAATTTTTTCCATCCACACTTACTGGGGAAGTAAAAAGAAACCAAAGAACGGGTTAGGATCATTATTCTGTAAGTTTTTTTGAATTTGTATTTTAGATCTCGAATTGGAGTGCAGGAATATGATGGTCTTTTGATTCTTTTTTCTTCGGGTGGAGCTACCTTCACCCTCGAGTGATGTACCCACGCTGCCACTCCTGCTAATTTCAGAGACGAGTGGGTGGTCAGGAGAACCTCGGAAGGTCTTTCCCACTTAGGGGTCAGTTGATCCTCTGGGTGTTGGTTCTTCCAGGTTTTCAACAGGACTCAATCTCCTGGGTGGAACCTATGAAGGGGAATGTCAGAAGGAAAGGACAAGCGAGAAGAAGCATATTGATCAACAGTGTTTATGATGGTTCCCAGAGAACGGACCCAGTCTGTTTTCTCCACCTCAGTCATTACAGAAGTAGAGAAAGTCGACTTTTTCAGGAATGGTCTCCCTTATATTAATTCATAAGGGCTTAACCTAAGCCCACTTCGAGGGGCTACCCGGATTCTGAGCAGGGCAATAGGCAAAACTTGTATCCAAGTGGAGTTTGTCTCTTGGCAAAGTTTCACCAAGGTCTTTTTCAGAGTATGATTCATCTTTTCAGTTTTTCCAGCTGATTGTGGTCTCCAAGCTGAGTGTAACTTCCAGTTTATATCTAAAGCCTTACTGACTTCTTCAGAAATTTTTGCCATAAATGCTCCTCCGTTGTCACTTTGGATTGATATTGGTAGACCGAAACGAGGTATTATTTCCTTGAGTAATGCTTTGGTCACTTCCCGGGCTTGTTCAGTCTGACAAGGAAAAGCTTCTACCCACCCTGAGTAGGCATCTACGAAAACCAACAGGTGCCTGAGATTCCCGGGTGCCCGGGGCATTACTGTGAAATCTACTTGCCAGCCTTCTCCCATGTTTGTTCCTCGGTGTTGGACTCCCAGTTGGGTTGGGTGGGGCACAGTCTTCGGGTTGTTTCTTGCACATAGATGGCATCTCTTTGTAACATCCCGGACGGTTTTTAGAACGTTCAGCCCAGTGACTACCTGTTGGATCCATTCGAGACTGGCGTCTCTTCCGTAGTGAGTCCCTTCATGTAAAGCTGATACTATACCGTATACTTGGGCCTCTGGTAACAGTACTTTCCCTTCTGAGTTAATCAGCAATTTAGAATGAGATGTGAGGTGATAGCCCCATTCTTTAGCCCTATCCATGTCCTGGGTGGTGTTGATGGGTGTGGGAAGGTCAACAGGATCTAGATGGGGAATCAAAGCCATTTCTGTTCCCATCTCCTCTCCTCACATTGCAGCCCTCTTTGCTTCTGCATCTGCTTTTCGGTTCCCTATTGCCTCAGGAGACTGTCCCTTCTGATGTTCAGGACAATATACTACTGCCACCTGAAGGGGATCATTAACTGCCTTCTGGAGTTCTAGGATTTCTGGTACATGTTTTATTTCTTTATTGGCCGATGTCAGGAGTCCCCTCTCTTTCCGCAAGGCACCGTGGGAGTGGAGGACCAGATGGGCATATTTACTATCAGTATACACAGTTATGCATCTTCCTGCTCCCAGTCTCAGGGCACGCCCAAGGGCTATGAATTCTGCCTTCTGAGCCGAAGTGCTGGCAGAAAGTGGAGCTGCTGTGGACTTCAGTTCGTGTTACCACTGCATATCCCTTTTAGGGCCTCATATCGGGGTTTTGCCATAAGTCCGAACCCTGGTATCCAAATCCGGCAAAATCCAGCCATCCCAAGGAAACCCCTAAGCTGCCGCCTAGAGGTGGGGGGTGCCACTCACATGATAGCTTCTCGACGATCTTGGAGGAGGCTCCGTTGCCCCTGTGATATTTTAAATCCCAGATATTTTACTTGTTGTTGGGATATCTGGGCCTTTTTCTTAGAAACTCGATACCCGCAGTCAGCCAAATGGTTCAAAACCAGTATAGTATTTTGGTCAGAGTCTTCTTTAGTCTCACTTGCTATGCGGATAATCGTCCACATATTGTAGGACAAGAGCCCTTTTCAGCCTTAATGCCCTCAAGTCTTTGGCTAGTATTTCTCCAAAAATAGTGGGGGAATTCTTGAATCCCTGGACCAGAACCTGCTATGTGAGATGTCTCTTAGTCCCAGTCTTGATGTCAGTCCATTCAAAGGCAAACAGGGGCTGAGACTCGGGGTGTAGAGGAATGCAAAAGAAAGCATCCTTTAAGTCTAATACTGAGAACAAAGCACATTGACTAGGTATCGTAACCAAAAGGGTATGTGAGTTGGGTACAACCGCATGAATATCTTCCACTCTTTGGTTGATTTTTCTTAAGTCTTGAACAAACCGATGTTCTCTTGTCCCTGGTTTCAATACCGGTAGACTAGGGATACTATATGGAGACTGGCAGAATTTTAAAAGTCCAATTTCTATGTATCGATAAGCCAGTGGTGCAATTCCTTCTAAGGCTTTTTTTCGGAGAGGATATTGCCTTTGGTTTACAACAGGTGCTCCAGGTTTTAAAGTTATTTTAACTGGTGTGGCTGACTTAGCTCCCCCAGGCCTTTCTGATGCCCAGACTTCCGGATTCACCTTTTGTTGAATATAGAGGGCGATGTCGCTAGGTGTCACTGTTTCCTCTTGTAACAGTGCCGCCTGTAAGGCGCATGCGTTTCCAGGCTGGATCTGCACCAGTAGTCGGGGTGGCTTGAAAGTGATTTGGGCCCCCAGTTTTGATAGGAGGTCCCTCCATAAAAGGGGGGCCGGACATTCCGGCATATAAAGGAACTCATGATATAACAATTTCTTTCCAACTTCACAATTTACTGGTTGGAGGAAAGGTCGGGTGGCAAGCTTTCCTGAGACCCCCACCACCGAAGCAGTGCGTGGACTAAGAGGGGACTCAGCAGTGTTCAGAACCGAAAAGGTGGCTCCCGTATCCAGAAAAAAGTCGATAGGGCGCCCTCCCACGTTTAGGGTCACCGGAGGCTCATGGTGGGAGGTAGGCAATGGCGATTCTAGCCCCGGGCCCCATCATTCTGAATCACCTCCCTACAGCAACTCCTCCTGATAGGCTTGGAGGGTAGTGGGTTGTGGCCGCCTTCTAATCGGACAGTCTCGTTTCCAGTGTCCGTGTTTTCTACAGTAGGCACGCTGCTCAGGTCCCAGGTGTGGCTCCACCCAGTGCCCTGGAATTGTCTTTGTCTTGGCCTCGCGTTTTACCCCCGGACCTGGAGGGGCTAGGGCGGCTGCCAACAAAGCTGCTTTTTGCTGCATTTTTTGTTTTTCCTTTAACTCTGCTGTTTGATCTCTATTATTGAAGACCTTAAAAGCAATCTCAAGTAGCTGCCCCATGGGCATCCCGAGTCCCCCCTCTAACTTCTGCAACTTCTTCCGAATATCGGGAGCACTTTGGGAAATGAAAGTCATATTTAGGAGCCGGGAATTGTTAGGGTCCTCGGGATTTATGTCGGTGTATTGGCGGAAAGCATCTGTCACTCTCTCTAACAAAGTGGATGGATCTTTCTTTTCCCCTTGAATGATTTCTCTAAACTTTTGCAAGTTTTTGGGCTTGGGGGCCCTGTTCCTCAGTCCAGTAATCAAACAATCCCTATATAATTGAAGTCTTTCCGCCCCCTCCTCTCGGTTATGATCCCAGCCTGGGTCTCGTGCTGGAATGGCCTCCATTCCTGAAGGTCGGGTTAACGGGTTCAGATTATGGAGCCTATCAGCCTCTTTTCGAGCCTGTTCTAACACCACGTGGCGCTCCTCTGAAGTCAGTAACGTGGTTAAAAGGGCTTGTATATCCGCCCAAGTGGGGCGGTGAGTAGAAAAAATGGAGAGGAATAATTCTGTCATTCTATCTGGGTCACTCCGGTATGGGGGGTTGTGATTCTTCCAATTATATAGATTGGAAGTAGAGAATGGAGTGTGTTGTTCCTCGAGGCCGTCCTTCAGCATCCATTCCAGCTGGGACCTCTCTTAAGGGAAATTGCCCTGCCTGAACCCCGACAGCACCCTCACCAAAAACAGTACCCTGACAAGTGTGATGGGGGGAGACCATACCTGATGAAGTCGGACTCTTACTTCCAGATTCCCTTCCTTCACTGGTTTCTCCCAAGCTGGCTGAACTAGAATCAGGTTCGGCCCTTCTGGTGGGGGATTCTGTTGTCATTCTTCAACCCAACGTGTTGGCTTCCACAGCACCTTCCCCGTATGGGGGAGGGGGAGCCAAAGCAGCTGCCAGGGTTAGTCCTTCTAAGAGAGAATCCTCCGATGAGGATTCGGGAAGCACTTTAGCCTTTGGCTTTCCCTGGAAAAGAATCTGGTTAGAGGGATTCAAAGTTTGATACAGGGACATGAAAGCTTGAATATAGGGAACTTCATCCCATTTTTCTTCCCTTCTACAAAACAAATCAAGCTGAAAAAATCTCGCCGTGAGCCAAAGATCCATTTTGGGGCCAATGTTGCTAGTCCCCCAGCTGGTATTGGGGCCACACATCGTTACATAAGCATATCATTTTTTTTTTTTTTTCTTTGTCATAAGCTCATAGATATACCTCTTCCAGTTTGCTAGAATGCAGCCTAGAGGAGATTTGGCTGGGATAGATGGGCTTCCTCCCATGATGGGTGTTTCCTGCGTGCCCTTTTTTTTTTTTTAAGATTTCTCTTAACAGCGGAGTCAGGGCGCCCAACTAGATGGTATAATACTAGTTACACACAGACAATGGACAAGACAGACACAGAACCACAGTAAACAAGTGGATAGGACAGACACATAACCACAGTAAACGAATAAATCCCGCAAGCTGACAGAGATTTTCTTGACCCCCTTCAACCTCTCAGATGGCCCTGTTTGCCAGCAGACGTGATGTTAGAGAATCTCAACCTCCCAGGCACATTCACACACCCAGAACCAGAACTCTAGAGTCACCAGGAGTCCCTACTGGCTAGCCTACTCACCGGTACGGTCATCAGGGGCTGCCTGTCACCCCAGAAACCAAGGGCTCAGGTCCTGCTTCGGAAACCCCAGGCCTGCCCTATCCGCCCCGGCCCTGAGCACCACAGGGAGAGGAGTCGCGGACTCACCTTGGGATCCCTCCTATGCAGGTCTTGCTTTTCCTTCACCCACCTCTTTTGGTGCGGTTGGGGACCAGCAGTGCCGTGACAGACCCAGGTCTGGTCGAGAGTCTCCCCAGAGGCAAAAGAAACCTCTGGCAGCTGCTTGTTGGGAGAGCTGTCCATCAGTCCCAGGCCCTGTCCCGGGGCCACTGCGTCTCAAGTGGCTTGAGCTCCCCTACGGGCCACCAAATTTGTTACCGCAATAACGCGGATTACAGCCGCCTGCCGCAATAGCCAATTCTGAGACATGGGTGAGGTGAGCAGCAAGATGTTTATTATACATCGATATATAGGAGACAGAGGGGAATAGATTCCTCCAAAAAACCCGTCTCTCCCACTGGAGATCGGTTGAAGTCTTTTATAGGGACAGGATTATGGATCTTTTATGGTAGTTTTTCTTTGAGGTGGTGATGTCTTAGATCAGTTAACCTTCCACTGGTATTCTTAGAGGTTATCTGGTGACATCTTTGGGGATTATCTGGCGACATCCTGCTTACTCTTGTCACAAGATGGATGCTTTGTTTGGTTTTTCATTCTTAGATCATTATCATTTGTTTTCCACCCTCCAGGGAGGAACATCAGTTAATCTTAAACCTTTTTGTAAAGACTAGAACGGGAGGGAAAAATCACGAGACAATTTGGCGGTTAGCAATGGAGAGTAAATAATAGTGAGCCGGGCCTATGCAGCCTCTTCCATTTTAATTTGAAATTAAATTTCTTTCATAAAATTGAGGATTTAAATTTTTTTGTTTCTTTGTAAGTCAGTTTTAGAAGGTTGTGTTTTTCAAGGAATTTATCCATTTTATTTAAGAAGATGAAGTTATTGACATAAAGTTATTAATTACATCATCTTTTTAAATAATACCCTCTTTTTCATTAGAAATGTTGAATCTGTTATTTTTTAATTTTTTTTCAGTCTTGCTACAAGTTTATCACTTTTATTACTTTTTTCGAAGAACTATCTACTAATTTTGTTGATTTTTCTCTAACAATTTTTTACCAGTTATACTGGTTTCTACTTTTGTATATTTTTTCCTTTCTTCTACATACTTCAGGTATGATTTTGCAACCCTATTACTAGTTTCTGAATACAGAACTTAGAAAAGTAAACATTTCTTATTTTAAAAAATGAGCAATTAAAGCTATGTAGTTCCCCTAAACACTTCTTAGTTGTTGTTAGATGCCATCAAGTCACTTCCAATTCATAACAACCCTATGTACCACAGAACGAAACAATACTCTGTCCTGTGCCGTCCTTGCAATTGTTGTTATGCTTGAGGCAATTGTTGCAGCCACTGTGTCAATCTTTCTCATTGAGGGTCTTCCTCTTTCTCGGCTGAACCTCTACTTTACCAAGCATGGTGTCCGTCTCCAGGGACTGATCCCTCCTGACAACATGTCCAAAGTATGTGAGATGAAGTCTCACCATTCTTGCTTTTAAAGAGCATTCTGGCTGTACTTCTTCCAAGACAGATACGTTTATTCTTCTGGCAGTCCACAGTATATTCAATATTCTTTGCGAGCACCATAATTCAAAGGCGTCAATTCTTCTTCAGTCTTCCTTATTCATTGCCCAGCTTTCACATGTATATGAGGCGATTGAAAACACCAAGGCTTGGGTCAGTCCTTAAAGTGACATCTTTGCTTTTTACCACTTTAAAGGGGTCTTTTGCAGCAGATTTGCCCAATGCAATGCATAATTTGATTTCTTCTTCTTCTTTTTTTTTTAATTGTACTTCAGGTGAAGGTTTACAGAACAAATAGTTTCTCATTAAACAGTTAGCACACATGTTGCCCTATGACAATGGTTAACAATCCCACTACATGTTAACACTGTCCTTACTCAACCTTGGATTCCCTGTCACCAGCTTTCCTGCCCCATTCTGCCTTCTAGTCCTAGTCCCTGGACTGCTGTGCCTCATTAGTCCCATTTTGTTTTATGGGGCTGAACAATCCAAGGCTGACGGTGAACCTCGGAAATGACTTTACCACTGAGCTAAAAGGGTGTCTGGGGGCCATACTCTCGGGGTTTCTCCAGACTCTTCCAGGCAAGTAAATCTGGTCTTTTTTTCTGTGTGTTAGAATTTTGTTCTACGTCCTTCTCCGGCTCTGTCCAGACCTCTGTTGTGATCCTGGTCAGAGCAGTCAGTGGTGGTAACTTGGGCACCATCTAGCTGTACTGGACTCAGTCTGGTGGAGGCCTTGGTAGCTGAGGTCCATTAGTCCTTTGGACTAATCTTTTCCTTGTATCCTGTTCTCTTCATTCTCCCTTGCTCCCAAAGGGGTGAGACCAGTGGAGTATCTTAGATGGCT
>NW_004443974.1:3625416-3626623 GCF_000243295.1 Trichechus manatus latirostris
ATTTTTTAATAGGATTATTTGTCTTTTTGTTGTAGAGGTGTTGGATTTTCTTGTAGATTATGGAGATTAGACCTTTGTCTGACTTGTACTGTCCAAAAACTTTTTCCCAGTGTGTAGGTTCTCTTTTTACTCTTTTGAAGAGCATAGGTGTTTGATTTTTACAAGATACCTGTTTTCTAGCTTGTATTCTGGCATTTGTGTGTTGATGGTTATGGTTTGTATCCTGTTAATGCCGTGAATTAAGGCCTCTAGCATTGGTCCTATTTTTATTTCTATGAATTTTATAGTTTTTGGCTTTATGTTTAGGTCTTTGATCCATTTTGAATTAGTTTTTGTATATGGTGTGAAGTATGGGTCCTGTTTCATTTTTTTACAGATGGACATCCAGTTTTGCCAGCACCATTTGTTAAAAAGACTGTCTTCCTCATTTGATGGACTTTGGGCCCTTGTCAAAGATCAGGTGACCATAGGTGGATGGATTTACATCTGGGTTCTCAATCCTCTTCCATTGGTCAATGTATCTGTCCTTGTACAAGTACCAGGCTGTTTTGGCTACTGTAGCTGTATAGTATGTTCTGAGGTCAGGTAGTGTGGGTCCTCCAACTTTATTCTTCTTTAATAGTGATTTACTTCTTCAGGGGTTCTTCCCTTTCCGTATAAAGTTAATGATTAGTTTTTCCATCTCTTTGAAGAAAGTTGTTGGTATTTGGATCAGGGTCGCATTGTAGTTGTAAATTGCCTTAGGTAGAATTGTCATTTTCACAATGTTGAGTCTACCTATCCATGAGCATGGTATGTTTTTCTATTTATGTAGATCCCTTAGGGTTTCTTGCAGCAGTGTTTTGTAGTTTTCTATGTACAAGTCTTTACAACCCTGTTTAGATTCATTCCTAAGTATTTTCTTTTTCTAGGGGCTATTATAAATGGTATTGTTTTCCTGATTTCCTTTTCATCATTGTCTTTATTGGTGTACAGGAATCCAACTGATTTTTGTATGTTTATCTTGTATCCTGCTACTCTGCTGAATCTTTCTATTAGTTCCAGTATATTTCTTGTGGAGTCTCTAGGGTTTTCTATGTATAGTATCATATCATCCGCAAACAGGGATAGTTTAACTTCTTCATTACCAATTTGGATGCCCTTTATTTCTTTTTCTTGCCTTATTGCTCTAGCTAGAACTTCCAGCACAATGTTAAATAGGAGTGGT
>NW_004443974.1:3628105-3650344 GCF_000243295.1 Trichechus manatus latirostris
AGACGTTTTCTTTGTTCCTCTTACTCTCCTATCCTGAATTCCATTTGTTTGAAGATTTTTTTTCATATGTTTGTTTTTGTAGGTTTTGTTTTTACTGAGACTTTATGTTTTTCCTCTTTAGTTTTATGAGTAGGTTTGTTAACTTTCTTTGTGGTTAGCGTGAAATTTACCCTTATTGTAAGTTTGAAGTAGTCTATTATTACTTGGTGTCGTCTTGCCTTCCTCTCTGTTAGAAGGTTCTATACTGACACCGTTTATTCCATCTTTAATTGTTCTGATGTTGTTGTCATTTACAGATTAGCTGCTCTGATTCCCTGTTGTATCTCTTGGTTTTGTATAGTCCTTGAGAGTTCATTTCCTAGATTGGTATCTGGCTAGTACGATCCTGCATCCTAGATTTAGCCTGTGAGCCTAAGTTGTTTGTTCTCAGATCAAAGGACTCCCTTTGATAGTTCTTGTAAGTTTGGTTTGGTTTTTACATATACCTTTAATTTCTGTTTATCTGGAAATGTCCTAATTTCACCATCATATTTGAACAAGAGTTTTGCAGGATATATTATTCTTGGTTGGCAATTTTTTTCTTTCAAGCTTTTATATATGTCGTCCCATTGCATTCTTGCATGCATGGCTTCTGCCAAATAATCTGAGCTTAGTCTTATTGTTTCTCCTCTGTATGTGACTCTTTGTTTTTCTCAAGCTGCTCTCAGGATTCTTTGTCTTTGGTTTTGGTGACTGTGATTATGATATGCCTTGATGATTTTCTTTTGGGGTCTCACCTATAGGGGGTTCATTGAGCTTCTTGGATGGCCAGCTTTTCATCTTTCATGATATTAGGGAAGTTTTCTGTCAGCAGTTCTTCAAGGATCTTCTCTGTATTGTCTGTTTTCTCCCCCTTCTCTGGAACTCTGATCACTCAAAAATTTGTGCTTTTGATTGTATCCCACATAATTCTCAGGGTCTCTTCATTTTACTTTGTTCTTTTTTCTGAGTTTTCCTTGAACAGAGTTGTATCCAAGTGTTGGTCTTCAATTTCGCTGATCCTGTCTTCCACGGTTTCAAATCTGCTTCTCAACCATTCTATGACACTGTCCATTTCTGAAATCTTGTTGTTTATCTTTTGGATTGCTAATTGTTGTTTTCATTCGATTTCTAGTTGTGAATTTATTATGTGATTTTGTTCCTGCATTATTTTCCTGAATTCTTCCATTTTTTTTGTCTGTATTTTCCATGAATTTGTCTATTTTTTCCTCATTTTTGTCTGCTTTTTGCCTCAGCTCTTGGATAATTCTGAGTGTTAGAGATTTGAATTTCCTATCTCGTAGTTCTAGTGCCTTTTCTTCTACTGGAAAGTCATCTGGTGTTTTATTTTGGATGCCTACTAAAACCATTCTGTCCTGTTTTTGTAAAGTTTTGATATTGTCTGCTGTCTTCATGGCATTAAGTAGTTATTTTTCTCTTTCATTGATTGTAGATTTGTTAGTTTCATACTTTTTTTTTTTTTAATTTGACTATGTCTGAGCAGTCGGGCTGTGTGTTCTTTGTTGTTTGCTTGTCTGTGGGCACAATACTTTTCCCCTCTTTCTTCAATTGGCAGGGTCAGTCTCTCAGATATGGTATAGCAGGGCAGGTATATCTGAAGAGGAGTTGCTGGGATGGGTTGTTTGTAGCACTTACTGCAGCCACCAGGGCAGGTTGGTAATCGGTTCAGGGTTGGTTCTGGCAGGCTGTGCCTGTGCTGCTTAGTGGTTTGATGTTAAGTGTATGGTGCAGGTAGACAGGATGGAGGGGATAGATAGTGATGCATGGAGCTAAGATGGGTATTGGAGAGAAGAGAGAGGAACAGGAGCCAAAAACATACAAACGAACCAAAAGGAGTGCTAGGGGAGCTTGCCATTGTAGTTTAGAGATGAGAGACTATGAAATGGAGAAAAACAAAAAGGAGAAGAAAAAGAAAAGAAAAATTAATAAATAAAAATTAGAAAGAAAAATAAAAACAAAGCTCCCCGAGATCCCACCAGTGCAGCTACGAGGTCTGGGGAAGTTGCTCCCAGGTGTTGAAATACAGACTGGTGAGAAGGCATAGAGGTGTCACTCAGTGCCAGGTATTCAGTGAACAGGAAGAGAAGGAAGATATAGAGAGATGAGAAACTGAGTAATGAGGAAAGACAAAAACGGAAAAAGAGGGAAAAAAAAAACAAAATGAATTTAAAGAAAGAACAAGAAAAACCCTCAAAAAAAAAAAAGAAAAAAAACCACACAAAAAGTAATGCCCTCATGGATCCCTCTGCACATCTGTGCAAACCGAGGGAGTAGGTCCCAAGCTGTGCAGTACTGCCCAACTAGAATGGGCTCCCAAATCAAGAAAAGAAAAATAAAACAAAGAAACAATTCAAAATAAACAAACAAAAGGCCCAGGATCCCACCATCATGGCAGCATTGGCCGGGAAGCAGTTTCGCAGTCAAGCAGAGTTTCACAGCCTTTCAGGAAGAAGCAAAGATGGCTCACGGAGTCAGGTATTTGACAGAAAGGAGGGTGCAGCAGTGAGAGTTAATGAAGAAATCAAAAGAAGCGGAAAAAAGCAATACCAGCAGCCAACAAATGGCATCAGGGAGTCTGCCAGTGCGGGTGGGTGGAATCAAAGCAGCCAGTGCTTCCCGGCCAAGAGACTGGCCGCAGGAAGCAGAGGAGGCTAAGTGGGGGTGAAGAAGGGTGGGGGGTGGGAAAGCATATATCACTGGTTACTGGTTGTTCTGTCTCCTGCTGGAAGCTTGGTGAAGATGCTTTCTCAAAACCCCTGTTCTCTGGTCTCCGATAGGAGCCCAAGATGGCAGATCTGTGCTGCGTTAGCTAATAGGGGACCTCTGCATGAATCTCTCCTTGCTCTCCATTCTCTGTCAGTTTCTCACTCCATTTGGTGCCTGGCTGAGTTCTTTATCTCTTCATTTGATGCTTAGGGTTTCAGGATTACTGTTTACTCTGTTTGGCTTAGTTTTTCGGATCTTTGCTGTGGAGAGATGGCGTGGTGCTTCTTGCTAGAGCACCATGTAGCCCAGAAGCTCTTTTGATTTCTTGACTGCTACTTCCACGGGTGTCAATTGTGGATCCAAGTAAAACGAAATCCTTTGCAACTTCAAGCTTTTCTCCATTTATCATGACGTTGCTTACTGGTGCAGTTTTGAGGATTTTTGTTTTCTTTTTGTTGAGGTGTAATCCATACTGAAGGCTATGGTCTTTGGTCTTCATCAGTAAGTGCTTCAAATTCTCTTCACTTCCGGCAAGATAGGTTGTGTCATTTGCATATCGCAGTTAGTTAATGAGTCTCTTCCAATCCTGATGCCCCAATCTTCTTCATAAAATCTTGAAATCTGCTTTGTTTGATATTAATATGGCCAGACCATTGTTCTTATGCTTAGTGTTTGCCTGGTTAGTGTAAGCAAGGAACTGAATTTTTTATTTCATCTAATTTTAGTTAATTTAATTAAATATAAATAAAACCACATATGGCTAATGGCTAGTATACCACAGCTTTAGAGATTATAACACGTATATTCAAGTTACCATTTTACCTTTTAAATATTATACTACTTCATGAGAGGTATAAGAAATTTACAAACATATAATTCTATTTAACCCCCCCTTATCCATATACTCTTGTTGTTCTATAATTCCATAGATGTTATAAAATGCACAATATGAGTTATCATTATTTTTGCTTTAAATTGTTGATAGTCTTTTAGGTCAATTTAAATATATAAGTATAGATGAATTTTTTAAATGTCTGTCATATTTACCCAGATATTTACACTTCCTTTCTTCCTGTACATAGGAGTTCCATCTGCTGCCATTTTCTTTTAGGTCAAAGAACTTCTTGTAACTTTTTTTTTTAATCCAGGTCTGCTAGAAACAAATTTTCACATCTTTTTTTGTCAGTCATTTTTTTTTTTTTTTTGGTCTGATTTTTAAAGGATATTTTCACTGGCTATAAAATTCTAGATTGATGTTGATTTTCTTCCAGCACGTTTCAGATGTCATCCCACTGTCTTCTTGCCTCCATGATTTGTGCTGAGAATTCAGCCACCATGCCTATCATCATTCCCTGTAGGTAATGGGTTTCCTTTTTCTAGGTGTTTTTAAGATTGGCTCTTTATATTTAGTTCTAGCCTTGGTGATAGGCCTTGGTGTGGTTTTCTTTTAATTTTATTTAGTTAGTGATTCATCGAGATTTTGAATCTGTCGGTCTAGGTATTTCATCAATTTTTGGAAAAATTTTGGCCATTATCTCTTCAGATATTCTTTCTGCCCCATTTTTAGTCTCATCTGTTTCAGGGGCTCCAATTACATGTATGTTACACTCCTTGATATTATCCCAAATTTTTCTTTTTTCACTTGTTTCAGTTTAGATACATTGTATTAACCTCTCTTCAAGTCTGCTGATTGTTTCCTCAGCTTTGTCCTAGTCTGCTGTTAAACTTCTCTAATGAAGTCTTCATTTCATTTCTGAAATCAAAGTTTTTATTTCTACCATTGCCATTTTGTTCTTTTTATAGTTTCTGTGGTTCTGTAAAAATCCCCTCTCTCTTTATGCATATTTTCCACCACTTCCACAAGATTTTTAACATTTTTATCACAGTTATTTTGAAGTCCCCGTTAGATAATTCCAACAACTCAGCCATCTCTAGCTGTTTCCTATCTTGAGATCACATTATTTTTTGGCTTTTTCATTTGTCTTCATTTTTTTTTTTTAATTTTATGCTAGGCATTTTGTATAAAACAACAATGAAGACTCAATGTTTTCCTTCGGGAAAAAATTAAAAAGGATACACCTTCTTTTATCAGTCTACAGAATCACATCTGTAGTTGAGCTTGGTCTAGTGCTGGTATTGCTTTAATTTGGCTCAGTTCACCACTGACGGCTGTGGGAGCCTCTCTCTGCCCTGCTGCTTCACCCCAGCATTAAGAGAGTGGCTGCTGTACACTCTGCAAAGACTCATAGTGCTTCAGGGCTGCCTCTCAGCTCTCTGAAAGCCCAGAATGTCTTTATTAGAATTCTCTTAGCTCTCTTGCCCTGTTCTCAGCCTACAGTATTTGAGAGCCCCAAATGAGTTTCTCTCAGCTCTTCTGCACTGCTTGCTGCCTTCTGAAGGTAGCTGTCTGGCCTTGAGGGTGGCCCTGAGTGCCTCAAGGGAGATGTCTTGCAGCACTCCTGCCTTGCCCTAAACTCTTGTTGTAATACTCCTAAGCCCTCTGTGAAGAAATGGAGGAGACTCAGCCAGTAGGTGCAGATTCACCCTGTGGCTGTATTTCTCTTGCTAGCCCATCAGCAAGTATTAACCTTTATGTTTAGCTGGGCTTTTTTTTTAATAGTTTAAAGAAACACATTTTTTTTGGAGCATCTCAGATGTGTTTTATTATTAGAGTATGAATGACATCCTCATGCAACTCTCTATACTCCTCTATTGACCAAGAGCAGAAGTCCCTCCATAGATATTTGGAATAAAGTATTTTATTTTCATTGCTTTCTAATGTGTAATTATTTTATTTCCTCTTTGATGCTAGGGTTATCTAGGAGTGCCTTTATTAAATTCTAAGTATTTTAATTGTTTTGTTTTTCATTTTGTTGTTTATTTCTAATTTTATTTGCTTATGATCACAGAGAATGTGACATATAAAATTTCTGCTTTTTAAAATGTGCCCATAAGGTCTTTTATGTGGTGAAACACAGAATATATTTTTGTGTTTCATAAAATACAAAAAAAAAAAATCAAGTTTTTAAATTGCAATATTTATTTCTTCTATGTCCTTATTTCCTTTTAGTTTATTGGACTTGTTCAGTTCTAGAAGGAATATATGGAAGTATTCTACTGTGATTGTATTTTCATCAAGTTCTTACATTTCAAATTGTTTTTGCTTTATGTACTTAATTTCTACATTATTTAGTAGATACAGGCTTATGACTGTCATAACTTCTTTATAGTCTGTATCCTTTATCATATACCTGCTTACACAAAAATTAGCCTAATATCTTTTATTCTGTTTAGTACTTTAACCTGAAATTCCACCTTGTCTCACATTACTGTTCCCTTTCTTTCTCTTGGCATTTACCTGATATTTCTTTGCTTGTGATTTCTTTATTTTCAAGAAATCTATTACACTGTTCCTTGGTGGACCATAAACTGGAACTCTAGATATGTGTAATATCTGTAGATGTGTTTGTGTGCACACACATGCATGTGCAATCATACACTGACGTGTTTAAAACACCAACCAACAACCCATTTCCATTGAATATAAGTTTATACAGTGCAAAGAACCTGTTATGTGTACTTAAAGACTAACGTACATTCAGAAACAAACCATTCTGTAGACAGTGTTTTTGCTCTTTCCTCTACTGTGGTTAAGAGACTGGCTGCTAACCAAAAGGCCAGCATTTCGAATCCACCAGCCACTTCTTGGAAACCCCATAGAGTGGTTCTGCTCTGGCCTATAGAGTCAGAATCCACTTGACAGCAACAGGTTTTTTGTTTTTTGTGGGTTTTTTTTGTTCTATTGTCCCAGGACCCTTTGTATGCACATGGATTTAAGTGTTCGTTATTGTCTTGTAATTTATCTCCTGACCTAGTCTCTGAGCTCCTTGTGTTCAGGGTTCCTGTCCCAGTAGTCTTTGTGTTTTCATCCAGTCTCCCTCTACCTCCTCCCTTGCCTGCCACATCAGCTCGAAGCAAAGTCATTAAGAAGCCTGGCCCTGGGTTCAAATTTCTGCTCTGCCACTTACTATGTGAAAAGTTACTTAATCATTCAGTACTCCAGTTCCTCATCTATAAAATGATGATCATAATGCCTTCCTCACAAGGCTTGCTGTGAAGGTTAAATGTAATGGTATTTGCAAGTGTCTATTACAGAGTAAACTCAAATAAATATTAGTGTTGCTATTATTATCTGACTCAGAGGAGATATCCAATAGTTGATACATAATTAATTAATAAATGAATGGACTAGTGTGAAGATACAGGTGCCTGAAATTTGCCTGGGTAGAGCAGTGAGGGATTCTTATACTCTAGATTAAACTGCTGGGATGGCTCTGTTACTACAATAGGTCAATGAGCTCAATAGAGATGCTTCACAGCTCTTTCTAATTTTAAACAGGAATCTGAAAACTTCCCAAAGGAAGAATGGCTCTAGGAAGGCAGAAGACACCCAAGGTGGCTGAAGTGTCTCTTTGAGATTGCTGATACCCATCCCTGCATGAAACAGCACAACCGAACAAGTATTTGAGGGAAGAGGTGTGTTCTAAGTTGCATGGGAATGGGAAGGCTGTCATAACTTGGTCAAGCAGAGAATTTGAGAAATAGGAGGCAATCTTCCCTTACTAGCAAAGAAACAAATGTTCTGTAGTGAGAGATTCCCAGCAACTTACCAAGGGGTACAAGGCCAAAAGTTTAAAAAAATGAGAAGATAAGTTAAGAGAAATGCAATCCCTCACACCTCCTCCCTCCTGTGTTCTAACTAGTTAGTGTAGAATAGAAGCCAAATAGGAAATAATAGTATTAGCTTAGTTAACAATGGCCAAATAACTCCTAAATGACAGAGTTTACTGATAAAGTTTGTTTGGAAGACGGAACACAGGCCTAAAGTCAAAATGGGGCATCCATCCCCTCCCCTTTGAGTCTTGGGCCTGGCTGGCTGTGGTCAAACACATAACATATTTTTTTTTATTTTTAATTTTTTTTTATTGTACTTCAGGTGAAGGCTTACAGAACAAATAGTTTCTCATGAAACAGTAGTACACATATTGTTTTATGACATTGGTTAACAACCCCACAACATGGCAACCCTCTCCCTTCTTGACCTTTTTTTTTTTTGGTGAAAATATACATAGCCAAAGATACACCATTTCAAAAATTTCTACATGCATAGTTCAGTGACATCGACTACACTCTTCCAATTGTGCTGCTATTCTCACTTTAGATGAAGGCTTACAGAACAAAATAGTTTCTCATTTAACAGTTAGTACACATGTTGCCCTATGACAATGGTTAACAACCTCACAACACATCAACACTATCCTTACTCAACCTTGGGTTCCCTATCACCAGCTTTCCTGTCCCCTTCTGCCTTCTGGCCCTTGTCCCTGGACTGCTGTGCCTCATTAGTCCCATTTGGTTTTATGGGGCTGTCCACTCCCAGGCTGAACAGTGAACCTCGGAGATAACTTCACCACTGAGCTAAAAGGGTGTCTGGGGGCCATACTTTCGGGGTTTCTCCAGACTCTTCCAGGCAAGTAAATCTGGTCTTTTTTTTGTGAGTTAGAATTTTGTTCTACATCCTTCTCAAGCTCTGTCCAGAACCCTCTGTTGTGATCCTCATCAGGGCAGTCAGTGGTGGTAGCCGGGCAACATCTAGCTGTACTGGACTCAGTCCATTGGAGGCCTTGGTAGCTGTGGTCCATTAGTCCTTTGGACTAATCTATTCCTTGTATCCTGTTCTCTTCATTCTCCCTTGCTCCCGAAGGGATGAGACCAGTGGAGTATCTTAGTGGCTGCTCACAGGCTTTTAAGACCCCAGACACTACTCACCAAGGTAGAATGTAGAACATTGTCTTTTATAAATTGTGTTATGCCAATTGAGCTAGATGTTCCCCAAGACCATGGTCCCCACAGCCCTCCACCCAGCAATTCGGTCCCTCAGGGAGTTTGGATGAAACACGTAACATATTTTTATATTTTGGACCTGGCTGGCTGTGGAGCAGCTGAACTGTGGAGAGCAGCCCTCAGCCCTTCTGAGACTCCTTGACAGACTGGGAGGAGAATTCAGTGCATCATGGCAAGCCTGATGGAAAACTCAGGTGTCAAGCACCTAAATGCACCCACGATTTAAGAGAAAGCCACGAACGAGACTGCTTACACAGCCTTCTTAGTACACTTCTTACAGGAACAGACACAGACAGTGGCCTGACCAGTAGCAGAGTCTTTGCAATGAAAGCAATCAAATTACCTACTCCTCTTCCTGAAGAGGAGAGTCTGTAGGTGATTATGGAGAGAAGCAAAACTGTTTGCTCTAAAATCACCCCACCTGCACTAGAACCCTCACTCCCAGGGGAGAGGAATGGAAATCCCCTTCTTAATGGATAGTGAGAATAGAGGAAAAGACCTTGGCTCTAAACACAAGCTCTGTGCACAGTATCGATGTGCAAAATCCAGAAGCACAGCCTTCATCATTCAGGAAATCCTGCCTGAGCCCTGAGTGTGTGTCAGGGTTGTGCTGGGTGCCTCAGACATGGCAGTGGAGTGTCTGCCTTTCACTTACCCTATGCTGAAGCTACCCTCATGACTGCTAAAATTAATATACTTCCATAAACCCCTCAGAAATGATCCATAAGATAATAAAGTTGCCAGTAACATTTTAAGAAGGGCTTTGAGCCCTTGTAGGAAAACAGCAAAAGAATAATATAATCTTTCAAAGTTGACAAGGGAGATTCCTCCCCAAGGAGTATCCTGAGAGCCGATCCAGGTTCCTCCTCATCTCCTGAAGAATAAGAGAAGGGCCAGTACCATTGATCATGGCCATTTGCTGAACAATCTGGAGGCTGGGTGATGTGGTTGAAAGAAAGCAGGAATTGAAATCCAAAGAACTAAATTTGGATTGGATCCTGAGTCTGACTTCAACTTACTACTATGTAACCCTGTCCCTTAATTTCCCAGAGATTCCCTTTTCCTACTCCATGGATTTGTATTTATATCAAGTCAAATGAGATAATATTTCTAAAATCACATTTCCCCTACATGGTTGTCAAGTGGGTCTGTAATATGATTGACTGAAAGTCATCAATAGGCAAAGTTAGAGGATATCAGCTTGCTTAAATGGTAAGATTCAGAAATTTAGGGAAAGGGTTAAGCAAAGCAAGAGGAAATACATCATGCTAGCATGTGGAAGTCAGGTTACCAAGAACCTCCAAATTTCCTTTGGGATGTAAAGCTATGGATAATAGTATCCTTGTAGACCAGGAATTCCACCAAGTGGGAGAAACTATCACTTACCTTGACCATTCTTATGGTCCTACTTTGGACACATCATCAGGGAGGACTAATTGCTAGCAAAGGATGTCATGGTTGATAAAGTAAAGGGTCAGCAAAAATGAGGGAAACCCTCAATGAGATGGATCGACACAATAGCCACAACAATGGGCTCCAATATACCAACGGCATGAAGATGATGCAGGACCAGGTAATATTTTGTTCTGTTAAATGGGGTCACCGTGAGTCAGAGCTGACTCGATGGCAACTAATAACAACAACCACATTCACCCTCTCCCACCAACCCAACTGCTCTAAAGATTCTGACAGTCCATGAAGGGTAAACAACTTGAACACTTTTAGTGCTTACTGTGAGTCTGGGTGAACAAAGGTCACTTTCCCAGGCTTATTATTCCTCAGTAAGCCTAACCCTTGAGCTGGCTTGAGATTTCTCTTTGCAGCCATGAATAAGAAGCACAGGGTGTTAATTATTAGTCCACAGGAGCAGACTAGATCTTAGTTTTACCACCATCAATGAGAGATCCAGTCATTCTGTTCCATGATTCAATCAACAACTACTTAGTGGAGCATGGCCATGTGCAGTCACTGCACTGAGCACTAAGGATTCACTCAGAGACGCTGGTGCTCATTTGCAAGGAGTCCACAGGCTCCCAAGTGAAGGAAAGCTGATATTCACAATCCATTGGTCCTTTCAGCTGGAGAACTTGGAGATCGTGCAGTGGAAATGCAACCTTATTCAAAATGTTCAAGAGATCTTGCATGCGTTTACTACTTTCTTTAATAATATTTCATTTGTTTCTTAGCCTTTGAATATCTAGAAGCTTTGAGAAAACAGTTTAGATGTTGAAAGGTTAGGCCAGGATTAAATTCTAGCCACATTCTTAGGACTCCTGGAAAAAATCCAAGAAATCCTGAATTCATTTATGCATTGACAAATATTTTGAATCTGCTCTGTGCCAGACGCTGTTGCCAGGCTCCAGGAATATGATGGTGCATACTAAGTGTGCAATGCCCAGCTGAGTGCCTGGCACATGGCAAAGGAAGATGTATTAGTTATCAGCACTGTGTTTGTATCTATTGGGTACCAAATAAATATTTCACTGGCCAGTATACAAAAGATCTCTGCTCCAAGCACCATGAAAAGCAACCAACATCTCTCTTCCAGATGATATTCCAAGTTTGGCTGTGAGTTAGACAAAGCAAGTCACCTGGGAAACCCTGAGATTTTGTACACTGACTTTTTCCCCACTGTGAAGCCATAAGGTTTGAACAAAATACATTATCATCTTTGAGATGTAGTTCCCTCAAGTTGTGAGAACTAAAATAATCTCAACTACAAACAGATGTCCATAAATGGTTATTGAATAATAAATGAGACCACCTCCTACAGGTCTAACCCTCATGAAGTCAATACACATCAGCTAGGTCTGAGGCTGAGACTTACTCAAAGACTGCTCTAATCTCTCCAATCCAGTAGGTATTAGTTGTTTATCAGCCATCCAGTCTCCCTTCCCTTGCCTCAGATAACAGCAACTTAATTTTGCTGGTAGGTCCCTGGGTGGGGCAAACTGTTTACAATGGGTTACTAACGGAAAGTTTGGAGATTTGAATCCACCCAATGGCACCACAGAAGAAAGCCCTGGCTATCTACTTCTGTAAGATTACAGCCATTGAACACTCTATGGAACACAGTTCTACTCTGACATATATGGGGTCACCAGGAGATGGAATCAACTCAACAGCAACGTGTTTGCTTTTTGTTTAATTTTGCTGGTACGGTGACCAGGACTAAGTGTTTCCTAGGAAGTGGGACTTTCAGCACTAAAGCTGGGACAGTCCTGGACAAACCAGGAGGGCTGGTCGCCCTGCTCCTGGGGATCCACCATTTCCCACCTCATCTGTGTGAGCCATTGGGTTTGACTCTGTTTCTGGTCCAGGTTTTTCTACCATTTCTGCTCAGCTGTCAGGTTATTAAAATATTTTATCATGCTGGATTTTACCTGAGAAGATGTAGGGTCAAGAGTTGCTAATGGCGGTCTTGCTACAGTAAATGAGAAATTTTAAAAATGGAACCACATCAGAGGAAACAGAGTCAAGCCACGGACACAGGGACAGGCCCTAGTGGCTGATTTGAACATCCGAATCACTTATGCTTAAAACAAGACTACATTACCCTACAAGTCTCCCCTCCTATAAATAAGCATGGTTAAAAAGACATTTTTAGATTTACTAATCGATACCTATTCAGTGTCTGATATGTACAAGAAAACTGTGCTAGTCCCACTCCCAGCCCTTGAGGAGTTCACAACTTACTTAGGTCATAACACGGAAGGAAAATTATTAGAAATCGAAGGTCACTTATGCTGAGTGGGCCGTTGGTAAATGCTCTTAGAATTCTTAGAAACCAATTTGGTCTGAGAAGATTTGGGAACATCTTACTGAGTGTGGCCTCAAAGGACAAGTAGCTTTTCCCATAGGTAGAGACACAAATGGAAAGACCAGCGTGAGCACAGCAGGTAATAGCTGTTCATCAGGTGTCCCTTAATGGAACATAAGTCCCTGAAGGCAGAGTTTTATCTGTCTCCATACCTAGCAGAGTGCCTGGAACATCAAAGTGCCCAATCATGACAAGTGAATGACAATCTGCTTGCACAGTGACTTCTAATAAAATAATGCAGGTAGATTAACGAATAAGGAGTTTTGATGTGAGATGAAGTTGAAATGGTCACCTCCTCCATTCACTTTCCATTCCATTAAAAAATTATAATAATAAGCTTGCATCAAATCGACACTGACTTATGGCCACCCCATGTGTGTCAGAGTAGAACTGTGTTCTATAGAGTTTTCGATGACTGACTTTTCAGAAATAGATCACCAGGTGATACAGAGCAAGGACTTTGGGCCCAGACTGTCAAGGGGGGACACCCAATTTTGCCACTCACTCTGTGATCTTGAACAAATTATCCTTTTTGGGTCTCAGTTTCCTCATATGTAAAAAGAGGAATAATAACAGTCCCTTACTCATAGTTCATCCTATAAGTAAACCAGTTATGCCTGGCACATAGCAAACTCTGAACAGTTGTTGGCTATAATTATTACTGGTAATCATCTCTCCATCTCTTGTACCTAGAAAAATGCATAGCACATAATAGGTGCCCAATCAATATTTTTTTCATGAATGTTGAATTAATCAAAAAAGAAGTGGGAGTGAAGATTCTTGAATACAAGAATATTGGGATATAACATATAGATCAGTGATTGTCAAGAAAGCAGATTTTAATACAGGTATCAAATGTACCCACTCTGTTCCAAGGGAGCAGAATCAGACAGGAACATTTTTTATAGTCTTAAAAAGTTCTCCAGGACAATCTGATAGTAAATACACCTTTCCTTACCTCAAAAGTCATTGCTATAAATATAAATGGGAGCTATAATGAAAGAAGGAACTTGAAAAGGTTAATCTGGCATTGGCATATAAGACAGGTTGGCCTAGACTAAGGAGGACAAAGTATGCTGGTCCAGATACTCTAAGGAGGTTATCCCTTAACCATTGTGCCACCAAGTTTCCACAAACAACGAGATCCTGCATGAAACAATTTTTTACTGCATTTGCTGGGCTTACAAGAAGTAAAAAAAAGTTGCTAGGGTGCTCAAGGAATTTCTTGGTCTTGATTCAGGAAAGGGATACTGAGGCAAGAATTAAGACACCGATCTCTTATTAGGAGGTTCCCACGGGACCAAACCAAAAAAACCAAACCCGTTGCCATCAAGTCAATTCCGACTCGTAGCGACGCGACAGGACACAGTAGAACTGCCCCATAGAGTTTCCAAGGAGCCCCTGGTGGATTCAAACTGCTGACCTTTTGGTTAGCAGCTGTAGCTCTTAACCACTACACCACCAGTGTTTCCTGCACAGCATTTTGCAACAGAGAACCCACAGACATGAATTACTCAATTCTCCAATGGTAGGTTCTCATCCTGATAAAAGCAGAAGAAAATCCCAGCTTAAATAAAAACATTATTGGATAATACAACCCAAACTGGAGGTGTCATTGTTCTTAGAATGACAACCCAGTTTAAAAAGAGAACACTTTTTTCTGGAAGATGTTGCTGTAATGGTGCAAATTGACCTCAGTAAAGCTCATTTCCACAGTGGTTTTATAGAGGTATGCTTTGTCTTAGCAGAAGGTTAGTTTGAAGAGCAAATGTTTCATGTCAATGCATTTGGATTTCCACCAAAGGAAACCTCTAGTGCTACTAGGGCATACTACTGAAATACTAATTTTTTGGAGGGCCTCCTAATACATCTGTGAAGACTTCTGCAAAATGGAAACACTGAAAAGATGAGAAGAACAGTACCATGTTTATGTTTATATCTGATGTTTGGTTGGATCAAGTAAAATTATTAGAAAAACTTCATACAATATCTCTTGGTTATTCACCAGCACCTCCAGCCTGCTTTATCCTGCATGGTAATTTTCATCTGCACCATATGGAAAAACTCAAGTTCAATCTTTGAAAGCAGCCATCTTGTGTTAGTACCTAGTCCAGAGTATCATGGTTTGGGTTCCATCTGAACAAGGCTACAATTTGTTGCAAGCATAACTAATGAATTCAGACAAGGCGGATCCTCTTCAGTTTTTATTATTAATCATTGCAGAATTTAGTATTGTACACAAGAGATTATTATCTTTCATAAAAACTTAGTAAATAAAAGGCACAGAAACTATGTTCAATTTTCTAGAAGCAACTTGAATGTTATTTGTAAAGACTCTCTTGTCCCAAGGACATGGGAATCCTCTGCCCTTTCAGGTCTGTCCAGTATGTAGGATGTATGATGATGCTTTGAGAGTGTGTCCTGGGTCTGCTCTACTGTCATTGCAGACTGAGATGATCCTTTCCCTGTGTCAACATGAATGCTTCCGCATGACCTTGCTCTTTTCCAAGAAGATTTTCACTCAAAATTTTTTATTCTTCTAATAAGAGAGTAGAAGACAGCAAACCTCTTCAAGGCTTTTGAGATTCTTTAAGACCATATAGGGGGAGTGGTGGTTCAGTGGCAGAATTCTAACTTTCCATGTGGAAGACCCAGGTTCGATTCCCGGCCAATACACCTAAAGCACAACCACAACTCCTCTGTCAGTGGAGGCTTGTGTGTTGCTATGATGCTGAAGAGGTATGAGACAGCTTCTAGACTAAGACAGACTAGGAAGACAGGCCTGACAAACTACTTCCCAAAAATCAGTTAATGAAAACATTATGGGTCACAATGGTACAATCCCATGGGGTCACTATGCATCAGGGGCTGACTTGATGGAGCTAACAATAACAACAAAAGATCATATGAAAAAACAAAATTCACCAGTTTTCTGCTCAGCTTTATATTTTATGTAATTTTGATATGTTACAATAAAGTTATAGAAAACTTAAAAATAAAACACTGCCTCAGTTATCCAAGGCTTTGTAACATCAAAACTTAGTGGTTTAAACAGTAACAATTGATCATTTCTCAAGACCGTCCTGGTCAATCAGTGTCTCTTCCACGGTCATGTCTGGGCAGACTCAGGTGCTGCAGTCTACTGATAAAGCAGTTTGATCTAGATGATCTGTGGCAGCCTCTCTCAAGGTCTGAAAGCCAGGCTGGGGTGGTGGGGCCGCACCTTCCATGTGCTGTTTCATGCTGGGATTCTTTACAAGGCGATCTCAGGGCAGCCTTTCAACAGGGTGAGAGAGAAGCTGCAAGGTATACTGGGCTCTGGAAGTCATAAGAGTCACTTCTGCCACTTCCTGTGGTCCAAACAAGAGAAATAGGCTCCACCTCTTGTTGCAGGAAATGTCGAAGCCACTTCGCAAAGGGAGTTGCATACAGGGGTGGGCCTCACTACCTGTCTGTGTGTGGCAAGAAAGCTAAGCATATTTTCTATATTTTTAATCGATTATATTTCAAATGCTTACATAAGTACCTACATAATATTTTGTCTCTTGGCCTACAAAGCCTAAAATATTTATTATCTGGTCCTTTCCAGAAAAAGTTTCCCTACCCCTGGATTAGCTGATCTTCAACTCAACACCTTCAGGAAATAGTTTCCTGAAAATATGTAGGAACATGATCAATGGACCCTCAAGATTTTTATAATAGGAACCTATTTGTAACCTGCCCTTATATGGATCTGTGATACTCTGGAAGTTGAGACAGTAAGATTAAAAAAAAAAAAAAAAAGATGAACATATAACACTTAAAGCATCTACTGCTTACTAAATTTTCTACAGAAGGTTTCCACAGACTTTAGTAAAGTTATTGACTAAGTTCACATGGAGATTTGTACTTCTCTGAGCTTTTGTTCCATCTTCCCGTCAATTGTATCATCCAGTACTTAAAAATAGCCAATTTATAAATAATTTGGTAGCAAAGTTTTCAGCTGGGAAATTTCCTCTTGAATAACTATGCTATGTGGGGCAATTTTTTTTTTAAATCCATAAACCTCACTTTATTAATTACTGAAATGAAGCCACTAGTAACTATATGCCGGTCCCTGGGTGGCACAAAATAGTTTGTGCTTGACTACTAACAAAAAGGTTGGGGATTTGAATGCACCCAGCAGCTCCCTGGAAGAAAGGCCTGGTGGCCTACTTCCATAAAGATTGTTGTTGTGTGCTGTCAAGTCGATTCCAACTCATAGCAACATTGTAGGACAGAGTAGAACTGTCCCACAGGGTTTCCAAGGAGCAGCTAGCTGGTGGATTTGAACTGCTGACCTTTTGGTGAGCAGCCTGAACTCTTAACCACTTCACCACCAGGGCTCCCCATAAAGATTACAGCCAAGAAAACTTCTACGGAGCAGTTCTACTCTGTAACGCGTGGGTTCGCCATGAGTTGGAATCAACTCGTCAGCAATGGGTTTAATAATTGTATGACAGTTTACTGTTGTTTTCAGTGTTTCCTCAACTTCTTTCCAGTTGCCCCTTTCTTGGGCCCTGTTTATTAACCAGAGTAGTTTAAGCTATGATAACAATATAAACTCCATAGCATCAAGGTTTCACACAAGAAGTATATTTTTTGCTTACCACACATTCCTGACAGTTGTTTGACTGGCTAGGGTCGTTCTTATCCATGCAGCTATTGGGGCCTCGGACTCCTTCCAGCTTATGGGTCTGTCCACTCCTAACGTCCTAATGTCACTATCATCAGCAAAAAGGGAAAGAACATGGAGGAGCCTTCTTGGGGAGGTTTTATGGCAAGCCGTGGAAGAGGCCTGCATTCCAGTGGAAATAACTTCATCACATGGAAAATGTAATTGCACTGTGGACCTGCAGAGCTTTCCACCACATCTCCTTAGCACCTTGTTCTTCTCTCGCTTTAAGGTGTATTTATATCATCAATCTGAGAGCACAAGAGTAAGGGAATTGCCTTACTTATTGCACCTTCTGTGGTTCATATAGGATGCATGGTGTCTTAGTTATCCAGTGCTGCTACAATAGAAATACCACAAGTGAATGGCTTTAACAAAGAGAAATTTATTCTCTCACAGTCTAGGATGCTAGAAGTCTGAATTCAAGGAGCCAGCTCCAGGGGAAGGCTTTCTCTCTCTGTCAACTCTGGTGGAAGGTCCTTGTCATCAATCTTCCCCTAGTCAAGGAGCTTCTCAGAGCAGGGACCCTGGGTCCAAAGGACGGGATCTTCTCTTGGCACTATTTTCTTGGTGGTATGAGGTCCCCATGTCTCTCTGCTCGCTTCTCTCTTTTTTATCTCCAAAGAGTTTGGCTTTAGACAAAACCTAACCTTGTGGATTGAGTCCTGCATCATTAACATAACTGCCGCTAATCCCACCTCATTAACATCATAGAGGTAGGATTTACAACACATAGGAAAATCACATTAGATGACAAAATGGTGAACAATCACACAATAACAGGAATCATGGACCAGCCGAGTTGACACACATTTTGTTGTTGTTGTTACTAGGTGCTGATAAGTCGGTTCTGTCTCATAGCGACAGAACAAAACACTGCCCAGCCCTGTGCCATCCTCACAATCGTTATTATGCTTGATCCCAACGTTGTAGCCACTGTGTGAATCTATCTCGTCGAGTGTCTTCCTCTTTTTCGCTGACCTTGTACTTTACCAAGAATGATGTCCTTCTCCAGGGACTGATCCCTCCTGACAACATGTCCAAAGTACGTAAGACGTAGTCTCGCCATCCTTGCTTCTAAGGAACATTCTGGTTGTACTTCTTCCAAGACAGACCTGTTCATTCTTTTGGCAGTGCATGGTATATTCAATATTCTTTACCAATACCACAATTCAAAGACATCAATTCTTCTTTGATCCTCCTTATTCATCGTCCAGCTTTCACATGCATATGAGGTGATTGAAAACACCACGGCTTGAGTCAGGCCCACCTTAGTCCTCAAGGTGACATCTTTGTTTTTCAACACTGTAAAGAGATCTTTTGCAGCAGATTTGCCCAATGCAATGCATTCTTTTGGTTTCTTGACTGCTGCTTCCATGGGTGTTGATTGTAGATCCAAGTAAAATGAAATCTTTGACAACTTCAATCTTTTCTCCGTTTATCATGATGTTGCTTATTGGTCTAGTTGTGAGGATTTTTATTTTCATTATGTTGAGGTGTAATCCATACTGAAGGCTGTGGTCTTTGATCTTCATCAGTAAGTGCTTCAAGTCCTCTTCACTTTCAGCAAGCAACATTGTGTCATCTGCATAACACATGTTAATGAGTCTTCCTCCAATCTTGATGCCATGTTCTTCTTCATACAGTCCAGCTTCTCAGATTGAATAGGTATGGTGAAACGATACAACCCTGACACACACCTTTCCTGACTTTCAACCACGAAGTGTCCCCTTGTTCTGTCCGAACAACTGCCTCTTGATCTACTACAGGTTCCTCATAAGCACAATTAAGTATTCTGGAATTCCCATTCTTTGCAATGTTGTCCATAATTTGTTATGATCCACACAGTTGAATGCCTTTGCATAGTCAATAAAACATAGGTAAACATCTTTCTGGTATTCTCTGCTTTCAGCCAGGATCCATTTGACCTCATCAATGATATCCCTAGTTCTACGTCCTCTTCCGAATCCGGCCTGAATTTCTAGCAGCTCCCTGTCGATATGCTGCTGCAGCCGCTTTTAAATGATCTTCAGCAAAATTTTACACACATTTTGGGGGGACATAATTCAATCCATGACACGTGGGAAAGTGGATATTGAGTGGAATTATGTCCCAAGTCTGAAGACCCCTGCAGAGGATAACATTAACACGAAAGACTGTTTTTCTGTTTTCCCCTTATTGTTAAGTCTGCAATCATCCAAGTACGTAAAATGCCAAAAATAAAAGAAATACAATGTAAATCTGATTAAATATATGTTATTGATACTCACAGAAGAAAAATATCTGCCAACTGTAGATTAGACCTGGAAAATTAAAGCACCAAAGTGAAACTGGCAAATGCTTCTGTCCTTGAGAATTGGCATTTCTGAAGCCAAATCAAGAAACAAAACAAAGTACAGTTAAATGATAAACTTTTCCCATTTTATTGGAAATGATCCGGGCCTGACAAAACAAAAAGAACTTCTGTATGGGAGCCATGCAATAAAATCACAGTTAGTATCCAAATACTTTCCATTTAAAGCACCAAAATAAATAAATAAATAAAATGTTCACTTATTCAAATTTATTTTCCATTTCACATTTTATCTTCTCAAAATTAAATCTGAGGGGTCACTGTGAGGTCACTTGTCATTTACGCAAATTTTGCTTGCGAATGCATAGAAGGTCACCATTCTCCTTGACCTTTGAATATCCTGCTTCCCTTCTTCTGGATTTCAGTAACAAAGATTATGAGAGTGGCAAAAAAACAAAATGAAAGTAAACAGCATCCCTGACTGTGAAAGTTACAAAAGGATGTTTTCAGGGTGTGAAGAAGGCATGGAGTAATAAAGCCACTTCTAGGAGCAGAAACAAACCCCAGTATGTTTATCTACATGCTACTGGCCCAAAGACAACAAGTTAAATGAAAATACTGAGCCTCATCAAACTTTTGCAAGAATATGGGAAAACTCCTCTCCTTTCTCCTCTTGTGCTGTAGAAAGTGGCTGTCTGCAAGCACCCAGTGGGAAAAGATCATCACCTGAGCCTCAGCTTCAGAAGCTCAGGAATTCGAAGTTCAGACTCAGTAAAGAGAAAGTCATAGAAGATGACTCACTGAACAAGCAAGATTAATTACCTGCAACAGACCAGGAAATATACTTATTAAAAAAAAAAAAAAAAAAAAAAACCACTTTTGAAGTCTCTTTTCACTCACTTCAATGTTTATGATGACCAAAGAAAAACCAAACCCATTGCTGCTAAGTCGATTATGACTCATAGGAATCCTACAGGACAGAGTAGAATTGCCCCATAGAATTTCCAAGAAGCAGCTGGTGGATTCGAACTGCCAACTTTTTGGTTAGCAGCCAAGCTCTTAACACTGCACCACTAGGGCTCCATGTTTATTTTAATAAAAAATCAATAATAATTCCAAATAAATATTTTAAAAGTAGAAGAAAAAAAAAAAAACAAGCCTGGATAAAACTCCCAATCACCCTCTTACATCAAAAGAAGACAAAAAAAAAGAATAATAATCATAACATGGCAGATTTTGTAAACACAGTACATTTTAAATTTCCCTTTTTATTTATGTAATTCCTTCTGAGGACTATGTGTATACTATTAGGCTGATTCAAAACCAAATAGCTTTAAAATTCAAATCAGTCATCATAAAAGACTGGATGTAAATCACTGATTTCTCATCCATTGGTTGGGAAATTAAATATTTTCAGAGTTATAACAGTTTAAATGTCACTTTCCCTTTGGAAGATAGAATTCAATTATAAATCATTTTCTATTTACATTTTTAGATTCTTAATTTAAAAAAAAAGCTAGTGAAGGCCTAACTTAATTTTAAATCACCACATGTATGGCTGTGAACTAAACATTTGTTACCAATATATAAAGATTAAAATTTTATCTTATGGGTTTTTACAGCCAGAAAATTGCACCTTTGTCCTTGGACTCCATATTTTCAGACCGTCTCCATTCCTGGGGGATGGAAAATCACCTAGATAGAGTGGTTTGGTGGTTCCTCTCCCCATAGCCTCAAACCTGAACACATCAGCCTCCACAATGGAGTCTAAAATTCCAAGTTAGAAATCCATTCCTTTGGTTATGATTTCTGCATAACCAAGAATTATTTGTTTAAATTTTCATGATCTGGGAATTTCATGATTCAAACACATTAAGGCTGGAAGGATCCTGCTGCAAGAATCACTTTGCAAATCAAGAAACTGAGAAGCATAAAGTGGCTGGGCCAAGTCACATAACTCATGGCATAACAAGGACAATTTTCTTGTTCCCCTTGTGCTTATTACAATAATCCATTAGTTAAGCACTAAGGATGATTTTTTTTTTTTTTTTTAAATTAGCCAGTCAACTGTGCTGGGGGCCCGAGACCAGTAGCACCTGCTTCTACTCCCAGCTGTCTACACTGGGGCCCCGTGGGCCAGCAGCTCCTGCTGCTCTGCCCAGCCACAAACCAGAGGTGCCCACTCCTACACCCAGCCACCCACACCAGGGCCCGCAGACCAGTGGCATCTCCTACTCTCTCCAGTTGCCTGTGCCAAGGGCCCAAAAACCAGTGGCACACCCTCCCCCGTGTCATGCTCTACTGGACAGGGGCACAAGCTCCCAGTAGGCACTGGTGGACTGGCAGCATCCTTTTGCCTCCCCTAACACCATCTCTCTCCCTGCAACCAGAGGCTTATGCCTACTCTGACCACTCCCGAGCAACCCTGCCCACATGGTACCATCAGTGAGAGCTTTCATACCATCCATTTGGTGACTGGCAACCTGGCAATCAGCAGGGCAATTTCACAACACCCAACCAAGTGACAAGTGAGAATGTTCCCTGCACCCACACTCAGATGACAGGCCAGACACATCACCTCACCAGTAATTCCAGCTACATCCCCAGCTACCTGACAAGACCAGCGAACAGAGACCCATGCTCACACAGCCAGCCACAGCCCCACTCACCCAGAGAAAAGTGGTGAGAGCCCCAGTGCAGCCAGACTAGCAGCCAGAGTAACACACACACCCAACCTACTTGACTATATGAAAGCAAAAAAAAAAAAAAAAAAAAATTAGGATG
>NW_004443974.1:3650444-3689691 GCF_000243295.1 Trichechus manatus latirostris
AAAAAAAAAAAAAAAAAAAAATTAGGATGCAGTAAACAAATGTACAATAAATAAATAAAATAACACATTAATGCCACAAAGCCAACAGACAATATCAAATCATATAAAGAATCAGGACAACACAGTTTCAGCAAGTGACCAAAATAAAGAACTAGAAAATCTTCCAGAGGAAAAAATGGTAATGGAACTACCTGATAAAGAATTCAAAAGACTAATAAGTAGGATTCTCTAAGAGATCAAGGAAAACACAGACAAAATCAAGAAAAATACAGACAAGCAAAACAGTTCAGGAAAACAGGACAAGAACAAAATGACAAAATAAATAGACAATTAGAAACCATACAAAAACAGCAACTAGAAATCCAAAAGATTGACAATAAAATTTCAGAATTAGAAACCCAATAGAAGGACATAGAAACAGAATTGAATCAATAGAAGACAGAATCAATGAAATAAAGGAAAAATCACTTCACAGTAATTTGTTTGAGAAAAAAGAATGAAGAAAGACTAAGAATTCTGTGGGACACTATCAAGAAGAAAAATTTACACGTGATTGCTATTCCAGAACAGGAGGCAAACAAAAAAACAAAAAAACACAGAATTGTCAAAGATTTGCTGCCAGAAAACTTCCCCAATATCATGAAAGATGAGAAGATATGCATCCAGAAAGCTCAATAAACCCCATACAGGATAGACCCCAAAAGAAAGTCATCAAGACATATCATAATTAAACTTGCCAAAACCAAAGACAAAGAAAGAATCCTGAGAGCAGCTAGGGAAAAACAAAAAGTCACCTACAAAGGAGACCAATAAGACTAAGCCCTGATTACTCAGCAGAAATCACACAGACAAGAAGACAATGGGTTGACATATGTAAAGCCTTGAAGGAAAAAAAATTGACAACCAAGAATTACATATCCAGCAAAATTTTCTCTCAAATACAATAGTGAAATTAGGACATGTCCAGATAAACAGAAATTAAGCAAATTTGAAAAAAACAGACCAAACTTACAAGAAATATTAAAGGGAGTCCTTTGGAAAGATTACCAACAACATCAGACAACAGCCTGAGATTAGGACACAGGACACCATCACCCAGATACCAAACAACCCAGATAAAGAATTCTCAAAAATAAAACAAAGCTAAAAGACTGAAAACAGGGAACCAGAGATGTCACTCTGTAAATGGCAACAATGTCAAAACAAAAAGGGGGAATAAATGGTGTAGTTATAGAACTTTCACATGGAGAGAAAGTCAAGGTGATATCAAGACATAAAAGACTGCTTTAACATAGGAAGATAAAGGTAAATTTCAAGGTAACCTCAAAGGAAGTTAACAAACCTACTCATCAAAATAAAAAAGAAGAAAAACATAAAGACTGAGTAAACACAAATCAATAACAAAGAAAGAATTGAAAAGAAAATCCACAAACAAAAAGACTTCAGCACAGAAAATTAAGCTTAACAAAGAAACTGTCAACACCACCAAAAAAACAAAAAAACAAAAAAAAAAAACCCACAACAAAATGACAGCAGTAAATTCATACCTATTGATAATCACACTGAATGTAAATGGCTTAAATGCACCAGTAAAAAGACAGAGTGGCAGAATGGATTAAAAAACACAACCCATCAATACGTTGTCTACAAGAGACACACCTAAGACACAAAGACATAAATAAACTAAAATTCAGAAAAACAAACAAACAAACAAACCCATTGCATTGAGTTGATTCCTACTCATAGTGACCCTACAAGGATGGAAAAAAATATATCAAGCAAACAATAACCAAAAAAAGGGCAGGAGTAGCAATATTAATCTCTGATACAATCGACTTTAAGGCAAAATCCACCATAAAAGATAAGGAAGGACATTATATAATGATTAAAGGGTCAATCCACCAAGGGGACATAATCATAATAAATATATACACATCCAATGACAGTGCTCCAAAATGTATATGTGATGGTTAAGATTGTTTGTCAACTTGGCTGGGCCATGATTCTCTGTGTTTTAATGTAATCACTCCCATGATTGAATATACTGTGAGCAGCCAATTAGATGAAAGGGAGTCTCCTTGGGGGTGTGGCCCGCATCTGTATATGAGCAGACATTCTGGCTTTTTGCTCTCTCTGGCTCCTGCAGCTCCTTCCTGTCATCTCATCTCCCGTTCTTGAGACTTGCGCTGTCAGCTTATCTGACGAACCTGGGATTCATTGATCTGCACAGCCCGTGAATGGGAGCCCTGCTCTCCGACCTTCCGATCTTGGGTTTGCCAGCTTCTGCAGCTGTGTGACTTGGGAGAGGCCTCTACCCTGATCCACGGACTTGGGACGTTCTAGCCTCTACAATCACGTGAGCTGTTTCCTTGATATAATCTCTCTCTATATATATATTTATACACTTTACTGGTTTTGCTTCTCTAGAGAACCCAGCTTAAGACAGCATAAAACAAACTCCAATAGCATTGAAAAGAGAAATAGACAGTTCCACAATAATAGTAGGAGACTTCAACACACTACTTTTGGTGAAGGGCAAACTAATGGGAAAGAAACTCAACAAAGACACAGAAGATCTAAATGTCATGATCAAACAACTCAACTTCATACATATATACACAGCAGTCCATCCCAAAACAGCAAAATATACATTCTTTTCCAATACAGTTGGATCATTCTCCAGAATGGACTATATTTTAGGCAACAAAACAAGCCTCAATAAAATCCAAAACATCAAAATAATATAAAGCATTTTTTTCTGACCATAATACTTATAGTAGAAATCAATAACAGGCAGAGCAAAGAAAAAAAAAATTAAATACATGCAGCCTGAATAACACCTTGCTTAAAAAACCACTGGGTAATCATGTAAATGAAAGATGAAATAAAAAAATTCCTAGAATCAAATGAGAATGGAAATACATCATACCAAAACCTTTGGGACACAACAGAGGTCAATTTGTAGCAATAAATTCACATACCAAAAAAGTAGAAAGAGTTAAAATGAAAACATTAACCCTACAACTCAAACAAATAGAAAGAGAGCAGTAAAGAAGCCCACAGTCTCTAGAAGAAAGGAAATAATCAAGATTAGAGCAGAAATAAATGAAATAACAGAAAAACAATAGAAAGAATCAATGAGATCAGGAGTTGGTTCTTTGAAAATATCAATAAAATTGACAAACCACTTGCAAAATTGACAAAAGAAAAGCAGGAGAAGAAGCAAATAACCCAGAGATTGGTGACATTACAAAAGAATGAACTGAAATAAAAAGGATCATAAAAGAATACTTAGAAAAATTGCACTCCAACAAATTTGAAAACCTGGAGGAAACGGCAAATTTCTAGAAACACACTACTATCTAAAATAACACAAACTGAGGGAGAAAAACTGAACAGACCCATAACAAAAGAAGATACTGAAGAGAGAGGTAATAACCTCCCCACCCTCAACCAAAAAAAAAGCCCTGCCCGGGACAGCTTCACTGTAGAATTCTATGAAACACTCAGAGTAGAGGGCAGACCCATGCTACTCAAACTATTTCAGAGCGCAGAAAAGGAAGGAATACTCCTGAATAAATTCTGTGAAGCCAACATAACCCTGATCCCAAAGCCAAAGACACCACAAAAAAAGAAAATTACAGATCAATACCCTTCGTGAATATAAACACAAAAATTCTCAAATGACAGCCAATAGAATTCAACAGTATATATGTATATATATATATATATGTATGTCTATAAATACATCATGACCAAGTGGGATTCATACCAGGGATGCAAGGATAGTCCAACATTAAAAAATCAATCAATGTAATCCACCATATTAATAAAACAATAGAAAAGTATCACATGATCATCTCAACTGAGGCAGAAAAGGCATTTGATAAAGTCCTAACCCATTCCTGACAAAAACTCTCAACAAAAAAAGAATAGAAGGCAAAATCTGCAACATAACAAAGGACATTTATACAAAACCAACAACCAACATTATTTGTAATGGAGAGGCTGACAGCATTTCCCTTGAGCTCAGGAACCAGATAGGATGCCCTTTATCACCACTTTTATTCAACATTGTACTGGAAGTCCTCACTAGAGCAATAAGACAAGAGAAGGAAATAAAGGGCATTCAGATTAGTAAGGAAGAAGTAAAACTATTCCTATTCACAGATAGTATTATCCTATACAAAGAAAATCACAAAGATTCCACAAGAAAGTTACTGGAACTAAAAGAAGGATTCAGCAAAGTAGCAGGATACAAGCTCAACATACAAAAATCAGTTGGATTCCTCTACACTAACAAAGAGAACTTTGAAAACAATACCATTTACAACAGCCTCTCAAAAGATAAAATGTTGTTGTTGTTATTAGGTGCTGTTGAGTTGGTTCCAACGCATAGTGGCCCTATGTACAACAGAATGAAACACTGCCCAGTTCTGCTCCATCCTCACAATGGTTGTTATGCTTAAGTCCACTGTTGCTTAAGCCCAAAATTGCTTTAAGATAAAATACTCAGGAATAAATCTAACCAGGGATGTAAAAGACCTATACAAAAGTACTCCTACAAAAAACCAAAAGAGATCTACATAAGTGGAAAAACATACCATGCTCATGGATAGGAAGACTTAAAATTGTGAAAATGTCAATGCTACCCCAAGGAATCTATAGATATAATGCAATCCCAATTGAAATTCTAACATCATTCTTTAAAGAGATGGAAAAAATAATCACCAACTTTATATGGAAAGGAACAAGGCCCTGGATAAGTAAAGGCATTATCGAAGAAGAAGAACAAAGTAGGAGGCCTCACACTACCTGATCTCAGAATTTACTATACAGTCATGGTAGTCAAAACAGCCTGGTACTTGTACAACAAAAGACACATAGAACAATGGAACAGAATTGAGAACTCAGATGTAAATCTATCCACCTATGAGCAGGTGACCTTCGACAAAGGGCCAAAGTCCATTAAATGGGGAAGAGACAGTCTCCTTAACAAATGGTGCTGGCAAAACTGGATGTCTATCTGTAGAAAAATGAAACAGGTTCCATACCTCACACCATAAACAAAAACTAACTCAGAATGGATCAAAGACCCTAAATATGAAATCTAAAAAGATAAAGATCATGGAAGAAAAAATAGGGAAAACAATAGGGGTCCTAATACATGGCATAAATAGAATACCAAACATAACTAAAAATGCACAAACAGCAGAAAATGAACTAGATAAATGGGACCTCCTAAAAACTAAACACTTATGCTCCTCAAAAGACTTCTCCAAAAGAGTGAAAAGAGAACCTACGACTGGAAAAAAATTGGGGGCTATGACATATCTGCTAGAGTCTAATCTCTAAACTCTACAAAATACTTCTACACCTCAACAACATAAAGACAATCAAAAAATGGGCAGAGGATATGAACAGACTTTTCACCAAAGAAGACACTCATGTGGCTAACAAACACGTGAAGAAATGCTCTAGATCACTAGCCAATTGAGAGATGCAAATCAAAAGTACAATGAGATACCATCTCACCCTGACAATAATGCCACTAATCGAAAATAACAGTTGTTGTTGATGTTGTGAGGAGATTAAAACTCTTATGCACTGCTGGTGGGAATGTAAAATGGTACAACCACTGTGGAAAAGCATATGGCACTTCCTTAAAAAGCTAGAAATAGAAATACCATGATCCAGCAATCCCACTCCTAGCTGTATACCATAAAGAAATAAGAGCCGTGAAACAGATAGACATATGCACACCATATTCATTGCAGCATTATTCATAACAAAAAGATGGAAACAACCTAAGTGCCCATCTATAGATGAATGGATAAACAAATTATGGAACACACACACACAACAGAATAATGCACAACAATAAAGAACAATGATGAATCTGCAAAACATCTCACAACATGGGTGAATCTGGAGGGCATTATGGTGAGTGAAATAAGTCAATCACAAATGGATAAATATTGTACAAAACCACTATTAAAAAAAAAAGAAAAATTTACTCACAGAAAAAATTTTGTTTGATGTCACCAGGAATGGGAGGCTGTGGGAGAAAAAATTACTAACTAGATAGAAGACACCTGCTAATATTGGTGCCAGGAAAGGCAATACACAATATGGGGGAAGTCAGCACTACATGATCAAGGCAAAGGGAGACACTGAGAGGAACGCAAGACTAAAGGGTAACTACAGTAATTACTATAACATAGACAGTGCTGCAACAATCGTATTAACAAATAATTTTGAATGGATACATAGGTGGATAGGTATGCTAAAGAGGTGTGAGAGGGCATAATGGAGCACACTTGTAGATATAGGTTTGGTTGTGGATTTTTATACATACACAGTTGTAGGTGCTACATAATATTAATATAGACAATAGAGCACACAAGGGCACAGTCACGGAAACTTCTTAGACATAATCAAACACCTCCAAGGACGAAGTTCCTAGGCTTGAAGGTGAAGGATGAAGGACTTAGGGAATATCTACGTCAATTGGCACAGCATAGTTTATAAAGACAATGTCCTGCATCTGGCATCTTAAAAGCTTATGAGCATCCAAGATACAACTTTTGGTCTCTTCCCACCCAAAGCAAAGGAGAGTGAAGAAAACCAAAGACTCAAGGGAGCAATTAGTCCAAAGGACTACTAGACCACATGAACCACAATCTACACAAACTGAACACCTGAAGAGTTACATGGTGCCTGGCTACCACTGCTGACCACTTTGAGTCAGATCACAACAGAGGGTCCCAGACAGAGTGGGAGAAAAATACAGAACAAAAAATACAAATTCATAAAACAGACCAGATTTACTGGTCTGACAGAGACTGGAGGAACCCCCAAGACTACGGCTCTAAGACACCCTTCTGACCCGGAACTGAAGCTTTTCCTGGAGACTACCCTTTCGCCAAACAATAGACAAGCCCATAAAATAAACAATAACACCTGAGAGGACCGTGCTCCTTTAACAATCAATTACGTGAGATCAAAAGGACAATATTGTCTAAAAGGAAAGGTTAGAAAGCAGGATGGGGTAGAAAATCCAGATGAAAGAAAATGGGGAAGGCAGGGTAGAAATAGGGAGAGTGCCAATATATTGTGGGGAATGCAATCAATGTCACAGAGCATTTTATGCACAAGCTATCAAATGGGAAACTAATTTTCTCTGAAAACTTTCACCTAAAGCTCAATAAAAATTTTTAAAAATGATAAGTAAAATAAAATAATTAGCCAGTCATGTAGAAAGGCTGTTAAGGGACAACAGTCAGCACTAGTTAAGGTTTGGAGATGGAATGGAGGGCAAGCAGGAGTGAGGAGAGAGAGCAGCAGGTAAAGGGAATTCCAGCACGTTATTAACAAGGATGCCTTGGAGAGCAGAGGGGCACTGAGGCCCTGGGGGACTGCAAAGGGAGGGCCCAAGATTCAGGAGAGCAGCACAGAAACAACAGATGGAAGTACTCTGTGCATATACCACGTTTTTGCCAAAATCTTTAAAACACGAGACCTGTTTTTCCTGCTTGTTGATGCTTCACTTACTGGTTGAGATATAGGCTGGCTTCTATGCTTTCATAATCCAAACTAATTATTGTTCCTGGATTATATCCAATGCTTGTTCAGTTTTGGAGGGATCCCATCATCTGCTCACATTACTGGGGTCTGGCAAATATCATAATTTCCTATAGGATAGAAGTTCAATCTATATAAACAAAATGACCTGCATATCAACTTTTAAATATTATGTGTAGAAAGTTTATAGTACTTGCTGAATTTTGATAGCAGCTTTGGACATTAGAAATTATTTAGATATTTAGAGTTTACGTATTGTTTTGAACAAACTATTTTACTTCTCTGAGACAATGTTGTCATCTATAAAACGAGGGCATTAAAGTACACACATTTTTTAAAAATCCAATCTAAATTCTATGGCTTTGCACAGGACATAAAATCAGTGTCACTATAAAGACAGTAGGCTAGTTTCAGTGTTATGATGGTTCATTGATCATATCCATAAAACTTTGCTCTCTCCTGAAACCCCACTAAAACAACAAACATACATATACACACTCACAAGCTAACCCACGTACACATGAATGTAGAAAAAATGCAGTAAGAACCAATAGCAACAGATGGACAAGTGGTAATTGTCTTAGAAGCCCCAAAGAACCAAATCCAAAGCCTCTAGAAGAGAAAGCAGACATCCAACCCCATTTAAATTTCAGAATCCTTAAAAGATATAGACACTGGTGGCACCAGGACCTCCGGAACTCGAGCTAATAAGAGAGAGTAAGATAGAAGGAGGGAATGGAAGCCCTTGAGGCCATTAGAACTTGGGTCTCCTTTCTACTTAGTACTTTTTCTGGCAGCCAGTCTACCCTACCCTAGTAAAAGTTTAGAGACTTTTTCTCTAGAGAAGGTCAAACCAAGGGTGTCACCTCACAAATAAAAGAGATTATGTCCTACAGAGAAAGCAAGGAGAGAAAACGATTGTGTGTATAAAGAATGCCCAGTCTTCTGCCCTGTTTAGCTCCTAGGATGCTGAAAGCCAGACTTTGGACTTTAGACGTGAGATTTAAAGGGAAGGGTCTTTTCTAAAGAATTTTACCAACCCAAGAGGAACCACTAAGCAAATAAACCAAAAACCCATTGCCAGTGAGTAGATTCTAATTTATAGTGACCCTATAGGACAGAGTAGAACTGCCCCATAGGGTTTCCAAGGAGCAGATGGTGGATTTGAACTGCCAACCTTTTGGTTAGCAGCTGAGCTCTTAATCATGAGTTAACCTGAAATAAACTCAAAGTTAGTAAGTCATTGCCATATTGTCAGAGTTTCCAGGTAGCTTTTCAGTTCCCTCTAGATCATGGGCAGACAGACAAAAATTACCAGATTCTTGAAAAAAACTCTCTACATAGAAAGTAAAGTTGAAAACAAGCAGAGAAAAACAATCAGATGAAATATAGATTATGTAAGGGCAAGAGAACATCAATAAAAAATTATTAACATTATCAAGATATAAAGTAAGATACTGCATTCGTAAAACAAAAAAGGATACTATAAAAATAAATATTCAAGGAAAAATAAAAGCACTTTGAAAAACTCTTAAAAAAAACACTTATGAAGACATAATAAAAGAGTTGAATAATAAAGCTGATAAAGAGATGGAAAATTAAAAAAAAAAAGTGAGAAAACTAGAGGATCGGTCCAAGAGGTCCAATATACAAATAATAGGAGCTCCAGAGAAAACAGAGACTATACATTAGAAGAAATGGTGGATGAAATAATTCCAGAAAGTTCCCTATAACTGAAAGGGCCCACCCAGTGTTCAACAAAATGGATAAAACAAACTCACAACAAGAAACATTATATGAAATTTCAGAACATGAGTGCCAAGGAGGCCTGGGGGAACAATTTATATAGAAAGAATGAGGAATTGATACAGCTTTGGACTTCTCAGCAGCAATACTGGAAGCAAGAAAATAATGGGAAATTCATCAAAACACTGAAGGAAAATAATTTCTAACCTAGAATTCCATATACAAACTCTCAATGAAGTATAAGACTCTTATAAAGGTATTTTCAAACCTGCAAGATCTCAAAAATAAAGTATCTCCTTTGGATTTTTTCTTAAGAGGTCCTGGAAAAAGTACTTCACCAAAATGAGAGAAAACCCAAGAAAGGAAGACATCAGACAGAGGAAACAGGAGATTTGGCACGGGAGAGAGTCAAGGGAAATCCAGCAAGGTGGGGAGAAAGTACACCCAGTGTGATGAAGGACACAGGTTGGGGCAGTTGTCACAGGAGTGCACGCCCTGTTGCCTGGGTGGCCTGCAGACACTCCTTGGCTCTAAGAGCTCCCGAGAGGTGGAGGAGGCCCCGGTGACCCTGAAGCAGAATGTGCAGAGTAACCCCCTCCTCCTGACTATAGTCCACTCATTACCTGCCCACATTGCAGCCAGTAGAGTGCTCGCTGCAGGAGACTAGGACTCCAGGGTGCACTTAAGACCTTGTCTGCTGGCCTCCTGGCACAGGAGGTGGCACTCACAAACTCTCAGGAAAGCAGAGATCCTACTGCGTGCCAGAGACTGTCTGTGGTTTCTCTCCTCCTCAGAGCCGCCATCTGATCCTGGCAGCATTGCTCCTTTTTTACATTGCTTGTTGTTATTAGCTGCCATCCAGTAGGCCCTCAGCTCATGAAGACCTCATACTCAACTGATCTGACCATTGTGATCTACTGAGTTGTCATTGACTGATTTTTTGGAAGTAGATCACCAGGTCTTTCTTCCTAGTCTGTCTCAGTCTAAAAGTTCCACTGAAACCTGTTCAGCATCAAAACAACACAGTTGCCTCTGCCGACAGAAGGGTGGCTGCACATGAGGTGCATTGGCTGGGAATCAAACCTGGGTCTTCCACGAAAATTCTACCAATGAACAACAATTGCCCCCTCCTTACAAAGCTTGGTTTGTAATTATTACTTAGTTTTTCAGAATAAAACAAGATTCTATTCAGGGATACATACATAGGTGTTTAAATCATTTTTTTAAAAAGGAGTAATTGCATGTTGCTATGATGCTGAATGGGTTTCAGCAGAGTTATAGACTAAGACAGATTAGGAAGAATGGCCTGGCAATCTGCTTTTGAAAATCAGCTAATGCAAACCATGTGGATCACAATGGTCGGATCCACAGCTGATCATGGGATGACACAAGACTGGGCAGCGTTTCATTAGATTGTGCATGGGGTCACCATGAGTTGGCCTCACTCAAAGGCAGTGAGCAACAGCAACAAATTAAAACCAAAGATAGGATCTTCATTAACTAGTCAGGGGGAGGGTAGGATGCAATAGGGAGGGGCCTAGATGAAGAGGTCTATGCTGCTGGTGGGCACCCAGCTGCTGGTTTGATTTCCTTTTATACACTCTTCTTTATATGATATATTTTGTGACTTAAACTTTAAAAAACTGTTCTATTCTTCCTTGAGGTAGTGAAATTAATGTCTAATAGTCAATTACATACCAATCAAGTGGGAGTCAAAACTGGACATCACTGCAGGCTCATTTCAAGGAGATTTCTTCCAGCACACTTTCTGGTAAGAAATCTGATTAGGATTCTGCCACTGGAACAATGTTCTACTTTGAGATAATCATTAAGAACACGTCTTGCTTATTTCTGCCCCTGAAACTGTCATGTAGCTCACCTGCTTAATTACTGTATTACTGTAGTGGTAACAACAATGTCTTAGTTAGCTAGTGCTGCTGTAACAGAAATACCACAAGTGGGTGGTTTTAACAAACAAAAATTTATTTTCTCACAATTTAGGAGGCTAGAAGTCCAAATTCAGGGTTCTTGCTCTAGGGTAAGGCTTTCTCTCTCTCTACTGGCTCTGGGGGAAGACTGTTGTCCCTTTAGCTTCTGTTTCTTGGTTCCTTGGAGATCTCCATGTGGTGTGGCATCTCTTTTCCCCCAACTGTGCTTCCTTTGGGGCCCTGGTGGTGCAGTGGTTAAGAGCTACAGCTGCTAACCAAAAGGTCGGCAGTTCAAATCCATCAGCTGCTCCTTGGAAACTCTATGGAGCAGTTCTACTCTGTCCTATAGGGTCGCTGTGAGTCGGAATCCACTGGATGGCAACAGATTTGGTTTTTTATGCTTCTTTGCTTATCTGATCCTTTTATATCTCAAAAGAGATTGACTCGAGACACACTCTACACTAATGCTGCCTCATTAACATAACAAAACCATTCCCAAATGGGATTATAACCACAGGCATAGAGGTTAGGATTTACAACATATATTTTGGTGGGGCACAATTCAATCCATAACAAACAAGAACAACAAAAATTCCAACAAAGATTTGTACCAGGTAATGGCATGTGCTAAATGTGAAGAGATGATAGACTGAGTGGAAGGCCTAGCAGTGCAAGGAAAGCAATCTAAACAGTTAATTTATGGCCCTTAATTTTGCGATGATGGCAGAGCAACAAATTTCCATTTGAAATGCTGATTTTTCATTGTTATGAAAACCTTAGTGAACACCTTATTTTCATCAGATGGCTTAAGTGTCAGAAGGAAAAAAAGACTGTCAAAAAATAATAAATTTCATAGCACTGTCCCTATCAATAGAATTTTTTAAAAATAATTCATAATAACATCTGTGTATAATATATATCCTGGAGTCCTGGCGGCACAGTGGTTAAGAGCTCAGGCTGCTAACCAAAAGGTCAATAGTTCGAATCCACCATCTCCTCCTTAGAAACCCTATGGAGTAGTTCTTCTCTGTCCTATAGGGTCGCTACGAGTCAGAATTGACTCAACAGCAATCGCTTTTTTTTTTTTTTTTAATAATATATATTCACTGCTCATCTGTCAGTTTGTTGTACTATGATGGCTTGCCTGTTGCTGTGATGCTGGAAGCTATGCCACCAGCATTTCAAATACCAGCAGGGTCACCCTTGGTGGACAGGTTTCAGCAGAGCTTCCAGGCTAAGACACATAAGGAAGAAAGGCCTGGCAGTCTATTTCTGAAAATTAGCCCATTAAAACCTATGAATCACAACAGAATACTGCTGGGTGTAGTGCTGGAAGAGGGCCCCCTAGGTGGGAAGGCACTCAAAATACAGTAGCCACAACAATGGACTCAAGCATACCAATGATATAATCCAATTCCTTTAGACAATATGCTCTCTTGGAACCACAGCACCACATGATAGACGGGCTCCAAAAAGTTATCATCTTAGTGAAGGGACACTCAGGCCTGGAAAGATCTGGCTTGGGGTAAGTATGAAACTCTCTAAACATGAGGGACTTGCCACTTGTTGCCCATGCACTTCCTTCTTGAAGAATTAGAGAGACAGGCAAGAATAAGGAAGGGAGACAATGATGATAGTGAATATCTGTGCACGGAGATAGGGGGAACAGAGGACTCCATGTAAGTTACCTCTTAACCCTTTCTTACAAACAAGGTCTGCTCAGATACATTTTGCAGATGTTAAGGAAGTGAGTTGCTCCCGAGGTGTTAGGCCACGGGTAAGCAAGTAGCTGGGTCTCAGCTCCAGGCCACTTAGCTCTGTGGAAGGTGTTCAGTCTTCCCTGACACTAACATCACCTGACAAGGAGGCTTCAGGGCAGGTGACCTGTCACACTGGAAGGGTGTGGCTGGGAAAAAGCAACAGGTACAGCGCAAGAAGAGGACTGTCTGGGAACCATGCATAGGATCATGTAGCAGCCTGAGACTGAATTCTAAGGAGCTGACCCATTAACTAAAATCTGTTCCTTTCACTCTGCAGACTTTGCTCCTAGCTGTTTCGTTTTCTCCTAAATGTCAGGAGATGTTGGAGACAAATTTGTTTTCTCTAAATCTTCCAAGCTTCCTCTGACTTTTTCACATGCCGTGGCTCTTGCAAAACTGCTTCAAAACCCAAACAAGATAATCCAAGTCGGGTAAACATATCCTCTAACAGAATAATGTGGTTTCTCAGGAGACGTCCTTGTATGCCTTGCAGTTAAGTTCTGCTATTCTGAAATTGCTCTAATCAGATTACACAAAAGGAAAGTAATCATAAATTTTCCTTTAAATTAGTTTATATTTCCTTTGTCGACATGATCAAGTTTGTAAATCCAAGAAGGAAAATCATGCACGGGGTGAGTGAAAGATAATGAGAAGCATGAGAGAGGGGCAAGGGGGGCACACACTCATACAAGGTGGTGCATGGGCTCCCAATGATGTCAGCAAACTACAGAAATGAGCAGGGACCGAAACCATCATGCCTGCAGTTAGGACCCTTGGAGTGAAGAACAAATTGTGCTTGGGGTAAATATGGACTAATCAAGGGCAGGAAATACAGACCTAAGCGTCATGCTGACTCGACGTCACAAATGCACCGTCACAGTTTTCAAAAACAAACAACAGACACAATCCCAGGATATGTAGAGCAAAAGATGCCTAGAGAAACAGATGCCTGGAGAAGAGATGGGGTGATTGTCCATTTTTATTGAGTTAGAGCTAAGTACTTGGCTTCAAAAAGAATGTTAAGAATGTAGAAAGAATGTGTAGAGGAGGCACCAGAGTCAATGAAGGGTGGACGGAATGATGAAACACAAGCTGGAATCTGCCTCCAGGGCCTTCTACCCACCAGTGTTCAGCCGCCTCTGCAGCACGTTGAGTATTCTCTCAATTACCATCAAAAGTCTCTTAATGTTTATTATAATTAACATAATGCTTAATGTTTATTACAATTACAAAAGCATGTGATCATTTTAGAAAATTTTGTAGACATAAGAAATTATTAAAAAAATTAACATCATCACCAGCCCCACAAAGATGGCCATCCTTAACATTTTCCGAGTTATATTTTAGCATGAACAGATTCCCAGAATCCCATGTCATTAAATATTTTTTGAAAACATGCTTATTTGTGTGTGTGGTATTCTTCTCTGTGTGTTTCCCATGATGTATTTAACTAACACTTGCACATTTAGGTGACTTCAATTTTCCCCAAAGTGTTTTCACATATACTACTGTGGCTATTGGAGCCCTGGGAGCACAGTGGTTAAGAGTTTGGCTGATAACCAGAAGGTCAGCAGTTTGAATCCACCAGCTACTCCTTGGTTTGGTTTCTTTTGGTTTATAGTCACAGTAAATTTAAAAAAATCACACCCATTGCCATGGAGTTGATTCTGACTCATAGCCACCCTATAGGACAGAGCAGAACTGCCTCATAGGGTTTCCAAGGCTGTAAATCTTCACAAAGGAGACTGCCACAGCCACATCTTTCTCCCCTGAAGCGGCTGGTGGGCTCCAACTGTCGACATTTTGGTTAGCAGCCGAGTGCTTTAATCACTGCACCAAATCAACACCACAATGAGATACCACCTCACCACCATTAGAATGACTATGACTTAAACAAACAAACAAACAAAAAGAAAAACAACAACAGATGTTGGTGAGGATGTGGAGAAACTGGAACCCTCATCCACTGTTGGTAGGGATGTAAGATAGTACAGCTGCTGTGGAAAACATTTTGGCTGTTCCTGAAAAAGTTGAACATAGAACCACCATATGACCCAGCCACCCCAATTCTGGGTGTATAACCAAAAGGACTGAAAGCAGAAATGCAAACAGCAACCTGTAAAGGATTGATTAATATAAACTGTAATAAATTAAAAATGCACATTGTAATTCATAAGGTAACCACTGAAAAGAAAAAATAAATGGAATACATAAATTCCAAAGTAGTCGAAGAAAAAATGAAATGAATTTTAAAAAATAATCAGTCAATCTGAAAGAAGGCAAGAAGAGAAAAAGAAACATAGAATAAGAAAGAGAAATAGAAAACACAAAATAAAATGGGAAATTTAAACACAAATATAATGATAATTACTTTAAATATAAATACTTCAGTTAAAAGGCAAAGATTATTAGACCAGATTTCATGAAAGTAAAACAAAATCCAACTATATGCTGCTTACAAACCACTCATCTACAATACAACAATATAAAAAGTTTGAAGGGTAAAAATTGAAAATATATTCTATGCAACTACTTTATTAATATCTGGCAATTAATATGAGCAGCAGTATCAGACAATATGGTCTTAAATACAAAAGGTATTACTAGGGATTAATAGGGTCATTTATAATAAGAAGTTTCAATTAAACAGAAAAAATATAACTATCATATTTGTATGCACCTAATAACATGGTCTCAAAAATATGTAAAGCAAAAATTGACACAACTACAAGAGAAAATAGCCCATTCACAATCATAGTGAATTTAATATACCTCTCTGAGGAATAGAAACAACAAGCAGACAAAAATTAGCAAGGATATGAAAGTTTTTAATTATACAATAAACAAACTATACCACAGGCTTATATAAAACACTGCACTCAGAAATTTCAAAAATACATAATTTTTAAGCATACACAGAAAAAACTTGTCCATTCAAGCCATAAAGCAAATCTGCCACATTTCAAAAGATTAAAATGCTTTCTTTAATAAATTGATGTTAACATTCTATGAATATTTTACAGAGATTTCTTAAGCTTGCAAAGTACCCTGGCCTATGACTCAATGACTACTTTCTCAGTTCCGTACAGAGTTGACCGCGATACTATCAGCTGGCCCTTCTTAACTGTGACCTCGCCTCAGTTTCAACCTCCTTAACCTCAATTTTACCATTTGCAAAATGAAAATAATAGTAAGGTTACTATGAAGATTAGACATGACCTATATAAAGGATCTAGCACAATGTCTGACACATAGTGGACATTCAGTAAGTTGTAGTTATTGTTTTTGAAAGCAGCTTTTGGAAATACATATTCAAGGGGTTTGAAGAGCACTGTACAGCCCTTCAAATATCTTTCATATTGTTCTGCCGTGATACTCTCCTCTCCATCCTGGCCAGAACTGCCCATCACTAGAGGAACCCTGGTGGCTCAGCAGTTAAGAGTTTGGCTGCTAACCAAAAAGTTCAGTAGTTTGAATCCACCAGCTGCTCCTCGGAAACCCCATGGGGCAGTTCTACTCTGTCTATAGGGTTGCTGTGAGTTGGAATTGACTCAATGGCAATGGGTTTGGTTTTTGGTTTAGAATCACTAAAGGTCTAAGGAAGCATCATCTTCAAAAGTTAAAGTGATCAGTCTCAGAGATTCAGTCATATGAACAAGCATTTAAATGCATTCACAAAAGACAATGCTAGAGACACTATCTAGCATGGAGAAATAAATGCAAACCAATAATTACAAGATATGGCAGAAGATGAAAATTTCTATTACAAAGTTACAAGCTAAGCCCAAGAAGACAGAGAAAAATTAGATAATTTTGATCTTAGAAAAGTGACATTTGAAGTGAGGGCACAAAGTTCAGGAAATGGAGGATGGGCCCAGGTGGGTGGTTTTCACCAGGCCATGAGAAAGATGGGACTGTACCACCCCAGAGAAAGACTTTTGTCTTTACACAAAGACAGCATCACCCAGCTGTGGTCACTGGGCTACATGCCTGAGGATGGGAACATCATTGTCTAATGCACACATATCACCATTAGCTCACAAAACCACCTTGGGGGAGGACATGTTTCCCAATTAGTCCAAAGGTACCCTTTAGACTGATATTGGCCCTAGACAAAGACACTGGAAAAGATGATCCTTCTTCCTTTGCTGTGCATTGTTGGGTATGGGGGTGAAGTCTGAATTTATTGGAATTGTTCTTGTTATTAGCTCTCATCCAGTCAGAACAAAACTCTGCCCGTCTTGTGCAATAGGGTTATTATTGGCTGATTTTCAGAAGTAGATCACCAGGCCTTTTTTCCTAGTTCATCTTAGTCTGGAAGCTCTGCTGAAACCTGTTTAGCATCATAACAGCAAGCAAGCCTCCACTGACAGATGAGTGGTGACTGCACTTGAGGAGCATTGGCTGGGAATCGAACCAGGGTCTCCCAGATGGAGTTGAGAATTCTACAACAGAACTACCAATGCCCTAGGTGGGAGAATTACTGTAGTCAACTCTAACCATAAAATAACTAACTCATACAGCGTTTATTCCTTGTAGCAACCAAGTGGGCTAGGCTCTTTTTTTTTTCCTCCTATTTAGCATGAAGAGACTGAGGGTTAGCTTCTAAGTGGCAGAGCTAGGATTTGAGCTTTTAGCCACCTACATTCCCTGTCAGGAGGACCATAAAGGGAGCTGCTCAAGGACAAAGTCAGGACACCAAGGATGGAAGAATGGAGAGAACTCAGTCCTTGGTGACATTATACAGCCACTGAATCAACCTTGCCTGGACTCACCCCACCTTGGAAGTTCTTGGTTTGGAGATAGTCAGTGGTATTTTCTGTTACTTGTACTGAAAGCATAATAAATAGATACAAATAAGACAAAAAAGAAAGGTTGGTGTAAGATTATGGACAGTTCTACATGCTCCGTATAGTGGTATGGACTAGAGACATATTTAAAACGAGACGAGTAGACGGAAAGGTATAGGGTAGACCAAGAAGCCCTAGTGTTTCCGGTTTGAAAAAAAGCAGTTCAATAAACCCCACCTACCCACTCAGAAGAGATAGGATCTGAGGAGAGGTGGTTGACAACATGAGGAGGGAGTTCTATGAATAGATATTCACCATCTTACTCTTTTCTTGTTCTCCTTGACCACATAGATGCTGGACTACAGCCTTCAGTATGGGTTACACCTGAACATAAAGAAAACGAAAACCCTTAGAATGGAACCAATAAACAACATCATGATAAATGATGAAGAACTTGAAGTTGTCAAAGATTTCATTCTTCCTGGATGAACAATCAATGCATATGGAAGCAGCAGTCAAGAAATCAAAGGATGCATTTCATTGGGCAAATGCTTCAAAAGATCTCTTTAAAGTGTTAAAAAACAAAGATGTCACTTTGATGACTATGGTGCACCTAACCCAAGCCAGGATATTTTCAATTGCCTCATATGCATATGAAAGTTGGACAGTGAAAAAAAATGACTGAAGAAGAATTGACACATTCAAATTGTGGTGTCGGCAAAGAATATTGAATATGCCATGGACTGCCAGAAGAATGAACAAATCTGTCTTGGAGGAGTACATCCAGAACGCTCCTTAGAAGCAAGGATGGTGAAACTTTGTCTCACTTACTTTGGACATGTCATCAGGAGGAACCAATCACTGGAGGAAGACATCATGGTTGGTAAAGTACAGGGTCATTGAATGAGACGGATTAACACAGTGGCTACAACAATGAGCTCAAACAGCAACAATTTCGAGGATGACAAAGAACATGTGAGGATGACGAAGGACCAGGTAACGTTTTATTCTGTTATACATAAAGTCACTGTTGGAGTCGACTCAATGGCACCTAACAAAACAACAAACAGTATGCTAAATGCAGCTAATAATAATTACTCACAACACACCTCAGCCCAGTCCAGATAGCCTTAAGCTACACTTGTCATGTAACACAACAGTTGTCAAAATAATTTTCCCTACTACCTCTCCCATAAAAATTAAGCTCTCTGTAGTACGAGAGAGATGCTACCGAGATATGGATATCAGAGAGATGTTAACTAGTATTGGAGATTTAAGGTAAAGGCAGAAAAATCGTGGTTTGGGGAGAATTGCTTTTTTACTATTTACAAATTGCAGCTGCCAAGCCTTAAGAAAATAATTTAAAAAAAAACAACAAACTAGCACAGCCTTCCCACAAGTACCCCAAATAATTAGAGCACTCTAAAATTACACATGGAAGAGCCAGAAAAGGATGATCTAAGCCAATGACACAGTCCCAAACTCACCAAGTAGAAATTAGTTTCCTTAAGTTGAGAAACAAACAGGGTCAGGAACAAAGCATAAGAAAATGACAGGGGTCTGCTGTGGTTCTCAGTGATATCCCGATGGCACTGAGACAACAGTTTATCAGTAATTTTAGAGGAGGGAGAAGGTACATACTTTTCCCTAATCATTCAGGTAATAATTAGTATAATGAAAACGGAAAATGTTTACATTAAATTCACTGTGACAGCAAAGAAAGAGCATGAGATTAGGACTTGATTCTAAATACTGAAGGACATGAAATAAATTGGACATCATTTCTCCCCTAAGAGAGGCAACGACCTCTGACCGGAGAAAACTGGTGGTGAGTTCTTGCTCCAACCTCATGAGGCCTTGAGTGCTCAACCCGGGCATTAAGTGTGCCCTTTCTCCCTCTAACAAGCTAAGTGATGTGGGAAAAGTTGTCTAAATTCCTAGGGCTCCAGGATAAAGTGAGGGAATTGGAATGAATGAGCTCTTCATCAAACAGTATGGGAGGAAGTGAGGTGGCTCCCTTCTCTACTAATCTAATTTCTAACCTCCCGTGAGGCTCTCCACAAGATTCACTTCACTTTTCTGCCCCTCTCCAGCATGCTGTAGGAGCAGTGGCTAGAGATGGAACTGCAGTGTCCTATTTATTCGTCCATCCATCCATTCACGAATGGTTGGCTGCGTCTCATTGTACGCCCACCATCAACCAGGGCTGTGTGGGGCCCTGAGGATACAAAACACCACAAAAGACCTACTACTGCCCGGGAGCCTTCACACTCTGGTGCCTCCTCTGAACCTAGGGTCTGAGAGTGAACCCAACCTTGCCCGCCAAGGATGATTTTACTAGAAACATATGCTACTAGATTTGTAGCCCAGGACTAATGTTGGGCTATAACTTTTCCTAAAACAGAACTGCTGAGTTTTCCTTCTCACTTGTTTTTTGTTAAAAAAAAAAAAAAAGTTTCAATGCTCTAAATCATGTGAAACTCATGTTCCAGATTCTATTTGAAATTATGAGTTACCACTAAGGTGGTTATTATTATGCCTTGGAAGGAGCCAGAAGACTCTGAGAAAGAACTAAGCTTTATTTGATTGTGAAAATGGTAAAATACCTTCTCAACTTCACACACACCAGCCTCTGAAAGCAAATTTGATTCTTAATGGTAAAATTCAGTATGCAGAATTATTACTTTGATTTCCTAGTGGAAATAAGATAACCGACTCACAAACATAAATAAGCACAGGCTTCCTACTAAATGCTACTTTTCATATCAGTTGAGTATATTTTATTTGATCTTTTTTCCATCAATGGCTTCTTTATTTTAAAAAGTTAGATTTTATGACATGCATGATTATTTTCTTCTTGGTTAGGAACCACTCAGCCTGCAATCAAAAGACTCTTATAAACACAAAATGCAGTTTATAACTCACCTCAGTCAAGCTGGAGCTGTCACAGCTCACTGTCACTGAATTACAGACATCTCTCTCCACAGTCCATAGACGACAGAAGGCACAACAACACCCATGTTCCCATTCAGCACAACACCATGGTCTTCTTCATCACCAATACCAAAAACAACCAAACCCCTTGCCATCAAGTAGATTCTGAATCACAGCAACCCTACAGGACAGAACAGAACTGCTCCATAGTGTTTCCAACGGGCAGCTAGTGGGTTCGAACTGCTGACCTTTTCATTAGCAGCTGCAGCTCATCATAGCTTTTAACCACTGCACCACCAGGGCTCTGAATGGGGTAGCAAGTGCTGTTTCTTTCTCTTACTTTTTTTAAGACTTAATCTTTCTCAGTCAGATATATTTACTTACATATTTAGGAATATTCCATAGTGCTTAATTATGCAGTGTTACTTTGTGAAAAATAAAGGAGTCACTTCCCTCTTACAGTCAAAAATCTGGAAATTTTGACAGAGAAAAAAATGGAAACTAGCTAAGAGGTCAGGCCCTGCAACCTGTCAAAGTCTGAATCCTAGCTCTGACAGTACCTGGCAATGTGACAGTGAGCAATTTATAAACCTCTCTGTGCCTCAGTTTTCTCATCTAAGAAGTGGAGACAATGATAGCTCATGGAAGGTTGTGAAGATTCAATGAGCTAAGGCTTCTAAAGTGCTTAGAAGTGTGCGTTGTATAGCAGTGATAATAACTAACATTTTTATAGAGTTTTCTAGGAAGACCTTAAAAAGTGTTTCCTCTTAATATCTCTACTGGTAACATCCTAGACCAAACCACCATTATTTCTCAGCTGGATTTAGATTCCCCATTGGTCTTTTTCTACCCTCCTTAACTCTATTCTGCTATATAGCAGATCGGTATTTTCAAAACATCAATGGCTTGGAAATAAGTGGATTTTGTAAACCTAAATGCAAAAGAAACGTTTTATAATACTTTACTCTGATTGATAAAGTAGTTTCCCACTGGGATACAGGTTAACAATTTTGATACTGGCATACATGTATACTACGATAGAACAATTAACTAAATTGATGGTAGATGATGGGAGCCAGGTTTCTCCCTGTTGGAGTGGGAGTATAAGTATCTGTATAAGCAAGGGAAAGAGGCTAGCATGATCCGTGTGATAATGAATTAGAGGTGAAGTCATCAGTATGAACTCATGTTTAGCTTAATATAGCTAATATAGCTTAATATAAATACATATATTAATATAACCATTTCTAGATTGAAATGGCTACATATAGAAATGTGTTGTTTTTGTTAGTTGCCTTGGAGTCGGCTCTGACTCATAGTGATCTTAGGTATAACAGAACAAAACATTGCCCAGTCCTATGTCATCTTCATGATCATTGGTATGTCTGAGTTCATTGTTGCAGCTATGTGTCAATCCATCTCATTGAAGGCCTCCCTAATTTTTGCTGCCCTCTACTTTACCAACCATGATGTCCTTTTCAGTGATCGGTCTTTCCTGATGATGTCTCTAAAGTAAGCAAGACAAATTCTTGCCATCCTGGCTTCTAAGACTGATTTGTTCATTCTTCTGGCAGTCCACGGTATATTCAACAGTCCTTGTCAACATCACAATTCAAATGCATCAGTTCCTCTTTTGTCTTCCTTTTCAGTGTCCAGCTTGCACATACATATGAGGTGACTGAAAAGACCATGGTTTGGAGGTCTTTGGCAGCAGATTTGCCCAATGCAATATGTTCTTTGATTTCTTGACTGATGCTTGACAACGTTGATTGTTGATACAAGTAGAAAGAAATTATCAACAACTTCAGTTTCTTTGCTGTTCATTATGGTGTTGTTTATTGGCCCAGTTGTGAGGATTTTCACTTTCTTCATGTTCAAGTGTAATCCGTACTGAAAGCTGTAATCTTTGACTTTCATCAGTAAGTGCTTCAAGTCATCTTCATTTTTGGCAAGCAAGGTTGTGTCATCTGCATAATGCAGGCTGTTAATGAGTTTTCATTAACAGTCTTCCTCAAATCCTCATGCTGCATGCGTCTTCATATAGTCCAATTTCTCACCGTACAGATTGAATAAGTAAGGTGAAATGCTACAACCCTGCCGTACATCTTTTCCAGTTTTGAACCATGCAGTATCCCTTTGTTCTGTTGGAATGACTGCTTCTTGATCCATGTACAGTTTCCACATGAACACATTTATGTGTTCTGAAATTCCCGTTCTTCAAAAATGTTATCCATATTTTTTTTATCATCCACATGATTGAATACCTTGATACAGTTGATAAAACAAGTAATCATCTTTCTGGTATTCTCTGCTTTTAGCCAAGATCCATCTGACAACAGCAATGATAGCCCTTGTTCCACGTCCTCTTCTGAATCTTCTTATTCAGAAGAAGATAGAAATGTAGGTAAGTCTATATATAGACAGATTACTACAAACACATGAATTTTCTTGTTCCGTTATCCTAAAGTGCCTAGAGGCAACACCCCCAGTAGTAACAAGAATACTGAGCACCCAGATTTGTTTTCCAATACGATTTTCCAACAAAAGAACTACAGCTCCTTGGAGAAATAGCTGATTCTAGGACTGGGGCAGGAAATATACAAGATGGGAGTATCTTGTAGTGCCTGAGAGTAATGAAGTGCTCAAAATAAACAACAACAAAAACCCTACAATGATGGACATATGTCAAAGAGACACAGAAGCAAACTGGAAAAATTTTATCAAAAAATATAGTATTTTATTACACCTCAAGGTATGAAATAAATATCCATGAATCCAACTTAATCTAAATAAATGGTGAAATAAATAAATTGAGGAAAAGAGACAAATTTCCCATGCAGAAGAATTCCCCACTCAGACAATATTGTCGAGTTTTTATCAATACAGTAATTATGGTGGACATAGGTTGAATAATTAGCCCAGGGCTACTCCTTTTTGGTGACAGAGCTGGGACTTGGGTTCATATATTTCCTTCAATCACCCACATCGCTTTTGCATCCCTTATTGCCAAGTTTGTGGATGTTTTAAATCTTATTTTCTTTTCATTTCGCCATGGCCTTTGTGAAACTAAATATGTAGTTACTGATTGTTAAGGAATGCTTCAGGAGAGCCTTGCATTTTTCTCAGTAATCAAACAACATATGCTCTCAGAGTCTTATTCTCCTTTTTTCCATGAAAGTCTACCAGATGATCCCATCTACAAGAAGGCAGCAGAGGAGGCTTCCGTGAATTAATTCTTCCCAGACCAGCTGTCTGCACATCTCTCCCTGCCCCTGCCAGAGCTAATTTCCTTCGCCCTCTGTCTGCTCTGTAGTGGCACTGACTTTGCAGATGTTGCTTATGTTATGGACTCACAGCTATCTATCCTTTCTCTTTCTGTGGCAAAACCTGCAAGATTTCAATTACTTTCTGAAGAAAACTCTACAAAGATGAAACAAGTTGTCCAAAGTAGTGTTTGGAGCTACGATCCCTCCAGGTTTCAATATCAGTATTTTCACACAAGTGTAAATGATATAGTCTTTCTCCCACTCCCCTACAAACCTGGAAAACATAAGGGCCTTCCCAGTGGTCCTGGACAGGATTCATAATGAAAGCTTAAAGCTCCTTTGTCTTCATCAGGAGCCCTATTGTATCTCTGAAGAAACATGATGATCTTAATTGGCTGCAAATCTTGTAATTATTTCTATACTACAGTGTGCTCCGTGATGCTTTTCTTGTTGTCGCTCTTAATGAAAGCTACTTTTCCCAATGGGCTTCCATTCCTCTAGTCTAGCTCAAAACAAGTCAGTAGAATTAATCTTTGAAAACACGTCCCTTATATAGTAGTAAATAAGATAGGGAGGCAATGTTATACTCACTATTTTTTATGTTAGAGTGTTTATAAGCAAATGGTTTGAAGTCTGTGCAGAAAAAAAAAATTATTTTAAATGGACCCCAAATTAGTAAAAATGTCAATCTGCCCTCAGCTCCTAGCTTTTCCACATTTACTAATATTTTGGAATAAGTTTTTTATAGTTTATTTGTAGAGAAGTCTAAGTACATGTGCAAATACCACCCTAGAATTACAGAAAATGGTTTCAAAAGGTTAAACAATTCACCATCAGTATCAGTAAATACAGCTGCTAGATGATAGAAGACTATCTAGATAAAAGGATGGATGTTGAATTGTGTGAACTCAGGAGTCTCTTAAAAATGAAAGATTTGAAATTACTTTTTATAATAAACTTCAGTTAACCAGAATCTGAAGCCTTTAAGTACTTATAGCCCCAGACTAACTCTACCATTCTTCGGGAGAAATTATTTTTCTATTGCAACTGTTGAAATAAAAACTGGTTTTTAACTGCTTCTATGACAGCCATAAATTTCAATTAACCAAAATTAGTATTTCATTTAATTGCCCTTACCACCAATAGCAACAATGAACTCCATTCAAATGAGCAACTGTCAAAACAAAAATGCTAGCAAAATCTAGAAGATGACTGTACCAGTTAGGTGCAAGTGACCTAAAACCCAATTCAAACACGTAAGCAATGTAAAAAGAATTTATTGGCTCACATACTTAAAAAGTCCAGAAGCAAATATTTCTGGTTTCAGAATTAGGCTTAATCCGGCAGCTAAGATATATCCCCAATGGCTCTGGACTTCTCCCTCTTTCTGCTATGCCTTCTGAAATGTCAGGCTTGTCCTCAGGCTGTTCACAGTGCCCCTCCAGCAGCTCTTGAGGCTCCCTTACTAGTTGCAAACAGTGGATGCTACACTATCCAGGACAAAAAAGAGTCTCCCCTAATGGCTGCCCCAGAAGAAGAAACAAGTAGTTCCTCTTGACCTTAAAGCAATGTCTCATCACATCTCCATGATTATTGGCTTACAGGCCCATCTCTGAGTCAATCTCTGTGGCCAGGGAGATTGCACATGCAGTAGACTAAGCCAGCCACAGCTGGCTTTAGAATTGGAGTGGGATCGGGAGAAAGAGGCTTTTGGGAGGAAATGGAAACAGAGAAATTAATGCTGAGAAAACAGCAAAAAAATAAAATAAAAGTCTACTACAACAACAACAAACCAGAAAACTCACGTTTCCAAATCTTAGGAAGCACATCAAGGTCAGAGGATGGGGATGGGACCAGTGTGAATGTACAAGAACATGCAGACTCATTCTCAGCGAGCCATTAGCATTCTCTAGTTTTACAACTGAGTAACCAGGCAGAGACTTTTTGCCATATGTTGCTAAGAACTCTAGCTGGACCAAAAGTACCTGGGTTCTTGAAGACTGAGTGCTCGAGAGGATACTCAGAACTAGCAAAACTAAACTAAGCTTCAAAGCCCCAGGAAAGTGATCACATACACTGAGAGCTTAGTTCAGGCTCTGGAGGCAGACACAGCTGACTTGCCTTTCAGTCACACTACTTATTAGCTGTGTGGCTTTCGGTGGGTTACATACTCTCCTTGAGATCCCATTTTTTCATTTGTATAATAAAACTTTTTAATAATCCTTAATTCACACAGTCGTCATGAAAAATAAAGTAAGATTTTGTAGGCAAAACATCTGCCAATGCCTGGCCCCACATGGGGGCTCAGTCAATGCTGCTGTTGGGTCTAGGGTACCTAGCCCTCGAGGCAGTCCAGAGAGGAATGGAACATCTGTCCATCCTCTTGGCCACCGTGAAGGCACAACCAGTACCTCTGAGTTTGTTGGACAAGTCTATACTGCTGCCAAAAGGTCAGTCTTCTTGTTACTTGGTCAGAAAATTTTCCTGATGGTTGTTTTCTTTATGTATTCTTGAATAGCTCTTTTTGCACGTACAGAAATATTTCTGAGATCATTTCTTTTGTTTTATTTTAGAAAATAAGTTGCAAAAAGAACAATTCCTGTGATGATAAAGAGGAAGTGAAGGAAAATAAGGAGATGACATGGGCAGAAGAAGGTGAAGGAGGTAACCAACTGTTTCCATAAAAAAAATCACAGCATTTTAAGCTGCTTGCAACCATAAAACCAGCCCTGACCTTTCTAGTTCCTCCATTACTTCTAGCAAAAAAACTTGTTTTCAGTGAAAAGTAAATGTTTCTTTCTTCCCAGGCCCTTATTAACTATCATCACAAAGCAATTAAGAAGGTCAAAGCCCAGAAGAAATTTGCAAAAGTACCTGGAATGTCACTGTACCAAAAGGAATTGACTGACATTCAACCATTTCAGGAGATAGTATATGATTAAGAACCGATGGCACTGAAGGAAGAAGTCCAAGCTGCACTGAAGGGAATGGTGAAAAACAAGGCTCCAGGAATTGATGGAATAACAATTGAGATGTTTCAACAAATGGATGCAGCACTAAAGGTGCTCACTCATCTATATCAAGAAATTTGGAAGAAAACTTCCTGGCCAACCACCTACAAGAGATCCGTATTTGTGCCCATTCCAAAGAAAGGTATCCAACAGAATGTGGAAATTATCAAACAATATCATTAATATCACACACAAGCAAAATTTTGCTGAAGATCATTCAAAAGCAGTTGTAGCAGTACATCGAGAGGGAACTGCCATAAAATCAAGCCAGATTCAGAAGAGGATGTTGAAAAGGGATATCATTGCTGATGTCAGATGGATCTTAGCTGAAAGCAGAGAACACCAGAAAGATGTTTACCTGTGTTTTATTGACTATACAAAGGCATTCGACTGTGCGCATCATAACAAATTTGGATAACGTTGCGAAGAATGGGAATTCCAGAACACTTAATTGTGCTCTTGAGGAAACTGTACATAGACCAAGAGGCAGTCATTCAAACAGAATAACAGGATACTTCATGTTTTAAAGTCAGTAAAGGTGTGCATCAAGGTTGTATCTTTTCACCGTATGTATTAGTTATCTACATACATAAATGAAATACCACAAGTGGATAGCTTTAACAAACAGAAATGTATTCTCTCACAGTCTAGGAGGCCAGAAGTCTGAATTCAGGTCCCAGCTCCCAGGGAAGACTTTCTCTTTCTGTAGGTTCTGGGGGAAGGTCCTTGTTGTCAGTCTTCCCCTGGTCTAGGAGCTTCTCAGTGCAGGGACCCTGGGTCCAAAGGATGCTCTCTACTCCCTGTATTTCTTTCTTGGTGGTCCCTCTCTTCTCTGCTCACTTCTCTCTTTTATATCTCAAAAGAGATTGACTCAATACACAACATAATCCTGTAGATTGAGTCCTGCCTCATTAACGTAACTGCCTATAACCCTGCCTCATTAACATCATAGAGGTTAGGGTTTACAACACGTAGGATAATCACATCAGATCACAAAATGGTGGACAACCACACAGTATTGGGAATCATGGCCTAGCCAAGTTGATATACATTTTTTGGGGACACAATTCAATCCATAACATTCCACCACTTGGCCTCCCAAAATTCATGTCCTCGCCACATGTAAAACACATTCACCCCATCATATCATCCCAAAAGCCTTAAATCAACTCCAAGTGAAAATTCCATCCTGGGGTAAAATTCCTCTTCCTCTGTGAAATCTAGGATACAAGTTATCTGCTTCCAATGTACAATGATGAAATGGGCATAAGGTAGGCATTTCCGTTACAAATGGGAGAAATTGGAGGGAAAGAAGAGATAATGGGCACCATGTAAGTCAGCAAAACACATTACATTATCTCTCAAGGCTTAATAATAATAGTCTCATCTGGGCAGTGGCTCTGCCCTCCAGACTCTGGGTGTTGGCCACACACTCTGGATTCTGGATGAAGGCCCCTCAGCCCTGGGCTTCAGCTCTGCCAGGCCCACTGGGACGACTATTCTGTCCCCTCCGATTAGGGTGGTCCCATTCTCCTAGTCTGAGTGGCGACCCTATGCTCTTGACCCCAGCAGGCCTTGTTCTTCTGCCCCTTGGGCATGACAACCCCACCCCCTTAGCTTTGGACCGAGGACCTGGCCCCATACTTCTGGAACTCATGAAAGTCAGCCCCACACTCCAGAACCAAGCTGGAGAAGATCCAACTCTTTGAAACTCAGAAGGCTATCAACCCACCCTTTGAAATCCCAGAGGCCATGACCCACCATTTGAAATCCCAGAGGTTGTGGCCCTACCCTTTGAGACTGAAGCAGCTCTGCTTCCTGTGTTCCTTGACTCTTCGGCTTCTGCTTCCTCTTTCCTTGGCCTCTTGGCCTCTTGGGCCTCTTGGGCTAGTCTAGCATCTGCCCTTCTTGGGCAAGTGTTCTAAAGCTCTTCAGCTCTATCAATAAGTACCTGGAGGCACCCCCATTCTGCCAGTAAACCTTGGCCAGAAAGCACTCAGCTGTCTTGCTCCACAGGTTGGCGAGCCTAGCTCTGCTGATAAGTGCCCGGAGGCACCCCCCTCCACCAGGAAGCCTCCCACATAAAGGCACTCAGCTCTCTAGCTCCATGGGTCAACTCCCATGATGTCTGGCACCGGTCTCCTAGTTCTTCTGCTGCCATTTCTCTGCTGCTGGTTCCATCATCTGTACCATTTCTGGTGTTACAGCTCTCCTCACTTCCTTCTGAGTCCTCACCAGAGTTGTCTTTGACGTACATAATTCCACCAACAGTTTCTTCAAGGTAATCTAAGCTTTTGCTATTAGGCACTTTAAAACTCTTCAAGCTTCTACCCTTTACTCAATTCTAAAGCAGCTTCCACATTTTAGGTATCTGTTAGAGCAGCACCCCACTCCCGGTAACAAATTCTGTATTAGTTATCTAGTGCTGCTGTAACAGAAATGCCACAAGTGGATAGATTTAACAAACAGAAATTTATTCTCTCATAGTCTAGGAGGCTAGAAGTACAAATTCAGGGTGCCAGCTCCAGGTGAAGGCTTTCTCTCTCTGTTGGTTCTGAGGGAAGGTCCTTGTCATCAATCTTCCCCTGGTCTAGGAGCTTCTCAGTGCAGGGACCCCGAGTCCAAAGGATGCACTCCACTCTCGGTGATTCTTTCTTGGTGGCATGAGATCCCTCTCCTCTCTGCTCACCTTTCTTTTACATCTCAAAAAAGACTGACTCAATATTCAACCTAATCCTGTAGATTGAGTCCTGCCTCATTAACATAACCACCTCTAATCCTGCTTCATTAACATCCTAGAAGTTAGGATTTACAACACATAGAATAATCACATCAGGTCACAATATGGTGGACAACCACACACTACTGGGAATCATGGCCTAACCAAGTTGATACACATTTTTGGGGGACACAATTCAATTCATAACACCATACTTATTCAACCTGTATGCTGAGCAAATAATCTGAGAAGCTGGACTATATGAAGAAGAACACAGCATCAGGCTTGGAGGAAGACTCATTAACAACCTGCGGTACACAGATGACACAACCTTGCTTGCTGAAAGTGAAAGGGACCTGAAGCACTTTTGATGAAGATCAAAGACTACAGCCTTCAGTATGGATTGCACCTCAACATAAAGAAAATAAAAATCCCCACGACTGGACCAATAAAATAAGTAACATCATGATAAACAGAGAAAAGATTGAAGTTGTCAAGGATTTCATTTTAGTCAGATCTACAATCAATGCCCATGGAAGCACAGTCAAGAAGTCAAATGATGTATTGCTGTGATGGTTAAGACTGTGTGTCACATTGGCTGGGCCAGGATTCTCAGTGTTTTGGCAGTCGTATAATGCTGTGATCACTTCCCTGTTGGCATTTGATATGTGATCACCCCCATGCTTGGATCTGCTGAGTGCTACCAGTCGGGGAGGGGCCTGTGGTGGCTCAATGCCCCCTCAGCCTTCATATCCCCACCCTCCACTGCCTAGTCCTTCCTGCTGTCTTTACCGGGGCTTTTGCTTGCTCCAGATCCTGCAGCTGGCCCCTATTCGCCTGACCTCCTGGTTCTTGGGACTTGGGCTAGCAGTTTACTGGCGGTCTTGCCTACCGATCTTGAGATTAGTCAGTCTTCACAACCTACAGCAGCACTGCTCTCCGGCCTGCTGATCTTGGGTTCGCCAGCCCCTGCAGCTACATGAGTCTACAGAAGGCTGCAACAGCATTGCTTTCCAGCCTGCCGATCTTGGGTTTGCCAGCCTCTGCAGCTATGTGAATTCAGAGAATCCTCTTTCCTGTCGCACAGGCTTGGGACATTACAGCCTCTAAAAATCATGTGAGCCATTTTCTTGACATAAATCTCTCTCTCTATATATATATATACACATATATTTATACACTTTACTGGTTTTGCTTCTCTAGAGAACCCAGCCTAAGACTATTACATTGGGCAAATCGGCTGTAAAAGACCTCTTAAAAGTGTTAAAAAGCAAAGATGCCACTTTGAGAACTGAAGTGCACTTGATCCAAGCCATGGTATTTTCAACCACCTCACGTAAATGTGAAAGCTAGACAATGAATAAGGAAGGCAGAAGAAGAATTGATGCCTTTGAATTATGGTGTTGGCAAAGAATACTGAATATGCCACGAACTGGCAGAAGAATGAACAAATCTGTCTTGGAAGAAGTACTTCCTTAGACTACTCCTTAGAAGCAAGGATGGCGAGATCATGTCTTGTGTTCTTTGGACATGTTATCAGAAGGGCCCATTCCCTGGAGAAGGACATTATGGTTGGTAAAGTATAGGGTCAGCAAAAAAGAGGAAGACCTTCAATGAGATGGATTGACACAGTAGCTGCAACAATGAGCTCAAACATAGCAATGATCGTGAGGATGGCGCAGGACTGGGCAGTGTTCCATTCTGTGGTACACAGGGTCACTATGAGTTGGAACCGACTCAAAGGCCCCAATGACAAAAATCTCTTATATTGATGAAATTCTAATGCATGGAATAAGTGCTAGGAACAATGAGAGGAAATGCTTTTCCCATGAGATGATTCATGAGTGCCCTTTGAATGTGGTCAGTGTATCACACAGCATTGCTTGGCTTCCCCTGCTACCCAGGCTTGTTGCTAAATGATCATTCTCACCGGTTGGCTAATGAAACTTATCTGTCATTTGTGTCACCTACATAGACTCTTTGGGGCCTCACAAAGTCCAAAGGAGGCAACCATATAATCAGTAACGCTAGTGAGTGCTGTGTGCTAAGGGAAATCTGTATACCAAAGTTCATTGTAGCACTTTGCCAAATAGCCAAAATGTGGAAACAACCAAAATGTCCATCAATTGATGCATGGATAAACAATATGTAGTATATACATACAATGGAATATTACGTGACCATAAAGACAAATGAAGTTCAGATGCAGACCACTACATGGATAAACCTTGAAAACGTTATGCTGAGCAAAATAAGTCAGACACAAAAGAGCAATATTGTATGATCTCACTTACATGAAACAAGCAAATATATAGAAACCAAAGATTAATAGTGGTTACAAGGGGTATTAGGGAGGAGGAAAGGGGGAGTTTTGTTTAGGGGGTGTTAAGTTCATGTTAATTGTGGTGGAATGAGTTGGAAAAAGATAACAATAATATTGCATAAGAAAGTATATAATCAATGTCACTGAATTACATAGGCAGAAATTATTGAATTGACGAGTACTTTGTTGGGTATATTTTCCCCACAATTTTTTTAAAAAAACAGAAGTGAATAGTACTGTGATCACATGTGCTTCCATTTTTGTTTTATGTGACTAAAACAGAACAAAATACAGTTAATAGACAGCTAAATCAAAGTTGTTTCTTTTTCCTCATCTTCTCTGAACTATGTGCTCACTCTGTGTTGAAGTCTATGTGGTGTGCTCTGCTCCACATGGTGAATATTAAGTAGTATTAAGTATGCAAACAAGTAATAATGTATGTAATATATGTAAATAGTGTAACAATAATAATTTAAACAAGAATATTAAGTATGTAAATAAGAAAGTAGTTGAGGGTGTTGAAAGATCAATGTTGAAATATTTTTTTTAAACCAGAGTATCTTTTTCATGACAAAGTCATTCAAAGAATTAATCTTAAAGTAACAAGAGAACAAGCTGACAACTTCTGTTCTATTCTCATTATTTGATGGTGAAGATGTTTACCTACGTCATTCTTAAAGAATCTGCATCAAAAACAATCCAAAATTCCAATATTTTCACAGTAGATGTACCATAAAAACATTCAGGGACCTATGACTTTTAAATTAGGAAAATTATTACAGAAATATATCAACAGTCAGATGTTTTACTTGTTCAGAAATATGTTCCTCATAATAAAAACAAAATCACTAAAGTGTGAGGAAAGATGAAAGTCTGACACAAATGTTTACCTCTTATAAAAATCTTAGTTGGGACTCGGGCAGACATGGCTGTGGCAGCATGCTTGTCTGTTTTCCCATGCTTGCCCATTCTGTAATATTCTTTGGACTTGGGCAGACATGGCTCTGGCAGCATGCTTGTCCATTTTCCCACTTTTGTCTGTTCTGTGATTATTTCTTTGGACTCAGGTAGACATGGCTCTGGCAGCATGGTTGTCCATTTTCCCACCTCTGCCCTTTTGAATATATGCAGAATAAAACTTTCTCTTTGCTTTGCTAAGCTTTATGATGTTTTTCCTCTACAACAGTTAATGGTGAAGTCATCAAGAATTCTGAAGCTACGATTCCAGTCGACCTCTAGTACACCTGGACTTCGGAGCAGAAGCTAGCAAAGAGAGGTCCTATCTTCTGGACCCACGTGTTCCCCCTCCATGTCCCTTCAACACCGACGGTGTGAGGGCTCTCAGAAAACAAGCCTTTGCTTACTCTTTTTAATTCTCTTTCTCATGTTTTCTTAATCTTTGTTTGGCATATTTGTTTGAAAAACCAGTTGTTTGATTAAGGAAAATCATTCTTAGATTTTTGCTTGATCGTTTGGTTAAGAAAGTCATTTAGTGACTCTTTAAGTGAACTGCAGTTTAGGTTCGGGTTCGGACGTTTGAAACGTTAAAGAGGTAATTCTATTTTCAAAGAGTTTTGAGTCACTATAAGCTGCAAAATTCGGACCTTTTTGTGGCTCAGAGAAAACCTGGAAAATAGTGCTCTGCTTTGCCAAATTCGCAGGGAGAGGTGGCAGCTCTTGCCTGTTTTGCCAAATTCTCAGGGGGAGGTGGCAGCTCCTGACCTGTGTCATGAAATTTAAGGGAGAAATGATAGTTTTGTACTTTTTTTATGATACAGTTTCTCAATAAAGAATCACAATGTTAGAATTAAAATCATCAGTAGCTTTAAAGTACTTTCCAATTGGAAGAACTAGTATATTCAAGGTCTAAAATAAGAGACTAAGTCTCTAGCCAGCAGAATGAATTAAGTTCAAACAGAAGGAAACCAAAAGTTTGTAACTTAGAGCTTAACATCTTTGATAAATGTACCAAGTCACTGGTTTGGGGTTCATATTTAAAAACACTATAAACTGAGTATGCTAGAAGTAATTTGGAATTTCAGTGACCACTTTGGGAAAATGAGCTTTCGTTTGTGTTGTCCTTAGGGAACTTTGCTTGATGCTCAGGTTTTGTCAAAATGTCTAATATTCCTCCATCTGAGGCTCTGACAATAAGTTTTATCTAGAACCTGTTTTTTTCTGTTGAATTGAGTCGATCTTATAAAAAATTGCTATATACACTTTAAGAAACTAGGATCCCCGTATCCTTGTTTTGTGTGGTATTATCTGGTGAGATTATGTGGTCTTTCTGTCTCCTTTTCTTCTGACAGCTTGCTTCTGGTCTAAAGCATTGCGTCTAAGTCTGTCTTCTATTAGGTTGGAGGCTATGGCTAAGAACTGATGTTTTTTGTAAGGCTAGTCATGGAGCTTCAGTTCTTTCTTTGTCCAGAAAAAACTGCATCTTGTATCTATCTTATGATTTAGATTTTTAAAAGCTACTTGGAGAAACTTTAATATAAATTGGTCTATTTGAAAAGTACACTAAGATCTTCATGTTTTACACTATGTCAGTCTTAAAAGTGAAACCTTTCTAAGTAACTTAAGCTAGATATTATATGAAATGTGTTTTATTTAAGGAAAAAGGATAGTTTTGTCTTAAAGTAAAAGTACCTGCTCCAGAACAGCAAAAAAGAAATCAGTTTTCTTTTGTCCTTCAAAATTCCTAGGTCAATTTAAACATGTGTAAATGAATTGGGATGACACCCCCAGCCCCAGTCTTGCTAGCCAAGAATTGATGGATTCATTTACAAAATTGCTAAAGAGCTTTGGTATTTACAGGGTAGATAGCCTTTCAAAATGCCTCCATCAATTTAAACATATGTAAATGTCTTCCGTGAGTCAAGAGAGTGAGGGCAGGGCAAAATCAGGCCTCCACAGCTCCCAGTCTCCAAGGTCCTGTAGCTCAAGGGAAGCTTTTGAAAGACCCTTTCCAGCTAGGTGGAGACTCTTTTAAGACAAAAGATAAGAAAAATTGCTGCTGTGCTATAGTTATCAGAAATTGAGTGGATCCTGATCATAGAACTGTAAACAAGTTCTCTCTATTACAGGGGAACTCTAAGAAGTCAAACAAAAGAAATCACAATCAGACACACCTGAAGTGGCCTGGAAAAATGTTTCCACTCCTAGCCAGACACTCAAGGTTATATCTATTATCAATGAATTGGTCAAGTGAGCAGAGACTTTGTGATTTCCAAAGCCGATTGATATAGTCTTTAAGAGCTAAAATTAGATTCAGAAAAATATGAGAAGTAGTAACAGTTGAATGAAAACTTGGAATGTTTTAACAGACTGTCAACAACAGATTCATTTTATTATATACAGGCTTAAAATAATTCCAAAGACATTTTAGGTAACTTACTGATATTAAATTGAGTTAATAGTTATTTGCCATAATTTAAGTTCATATACTTTGGCTTTTTATGCCAGAAAAGGAAGAATATATATATATATTTAAGTCTGCTAATGAGTGTGTTCATTTTTGCCATTTAAAGGGATGCACTATAAGAGATATGCAAGAAAGGCAATGTTTAAGAGGTTTATTGAAAATGAAATTTATTTGATAATGGTCAAAATTTTATCTGTCTGACCAAAGTTTAACGGTTTAATTTATGAAATTTTTAGGAGCTTTAATGTTACATAGCATATAAAACAAAGAATTAGGTATCTCACTGTTAAAATAACAATTTTCTTTGATTTCTGAGTCGAAAACCAAGCTGCGTGGCTTATCGAAAAAGGAAAAAAAAAAAGCTAAGGTTTTTACTTCATTTGGTTAAATAAGTATTGTTTCATACTGACCTATAATATTATTATTTTTTTATTGTTAACTTGGTCACAACTTTATCTTTTTGAATCTAGCATCATCAAAGCCAATGGTTTGATTGGAGAATTCACATCATTTACCTATGAAGTTTTTTTTTTTTTTTTAATTACTATTCAGGTATTTGGATATTTCATAATCTTGGTTCTTGGTATATTCTTAATATATCCTAACTATATGGTATTTTTCTGAAAATTATGTATTATATCTGAAGCTCTTTGAAAATGGTTAATGGTTATGTTTAGAAATATTTTTTATCTAAAGTTTTTTTAACTAATTATTTGGCCTTTACATCGTGCTTATAATTAATTTCAATCAGGTCTTTCATTATTAAGAATATTATGTTTATGAATTAATCATGGCCGTATTAAGTTTTGTCATCTGCAGATAAGTTTTTACTTTGCTAGTTTGCTGAAAACGCTTGACGAAAATATCTCAACAAAAAGATGGACTATATTGGACTTGCAAAAAAGACTGACTAGATTCAGTCAAGATTTCCAGAACTCTTATGAAGAAGCTGATGAGTTCTCAGACTGCGGCTGATCCAGGATCACATGGAACAGAAACTGACTACATAAGACTGAGTAAACGAAAGGAAACTATAGGTTTTATGTGGGAATATTGCTGATGTTTTAAGGTTCTAATTTATGGATATGAGAAACTATTTTCCTTTCTCCTGAATTAGCTAACTAATGGGTTTAGATATTGTAACTGTTGAATTAGAAGTTCCTGTTGGTAAACTTAACAAAGTTGTAAATATAACCAGAGAAGTGTCTGAAATTTGAGCTATGATTTTACAAAATAGAATAGTATTAGCTTTCCTGTTAGTCTCACAAGAAACAGTTTGTGCCCTAATAGATAAATGTTGCTGTATTTATAGTAATACTCATCTGAGGTTTTGCAAAATGTAGTTGCTGTTGAAGCACATGAGAAAGTCACTACTGTTGCTTACGTATAAACAAGCACCTCATGAGATTTGTTTCCTTGGTTCAAAGACCTTACAGTCATGGTTTCATTGGTTATTCCAGACAATTGGCCTAACATTATTGTTAGTGTTTGTTTTACTTCCTAGTTTGCTGTATGGTGCCTGGGATCTTAAAAATCAGATGATGCCCAATTACCATTTGTTGAGCATTTTTGATCAACGATTCTATAGCAAGATCATGATCCAAAAGAAGGAACCGTGAAAAAGTTGTAATTCTCCTGGAATCCAGATTTCTGGTTTTCATGGAGGTTGAGGCAACCCACACAGGACATCGCCTTTGGGTGTCCTTTTGAACCTCGAGTTTTGAGGGGAAAAAAAAAGTTCCTGAAGCTACTTTGAGTCAAACAATGGTCCAGGTAAACTAGTGAGACTATTTTGCTCTGGGTATTGTACTTTTTTTTGAAGAATTCAGTCTGTTTTAGGAAACTAACTTCAAAGATCAGGCTGAGAGTTATGTTTAGGGTAAATCAGTAATTAGTGTAATCAGTCTTTAAGATAGTGTCGTATGAAATACCTGTAACGTCTGTAATCAAACTGTCACCCTCTTAAGATGCACCAAATTATGTATCTTAAAGAAACCAGTTTCTCAGAGGAGATCAACCTCATGGCTCAGATTCCATTTTGTCTTAGGTTCCATTTCTGCTTCTGAGAAAGTGACCCATGACTATTAATAGGTAGACCAAGAAGGGACACCTTGCCCTCAGGGAGGACACTTAGTATGTTTTAAACAGACTAACTGAAGGCCTCCAACAGGAGAGGTCCATCCTGTATAATCTTGCTAATCATTAGTTCTCTAATGAAAACTTGTTCATCACATGTAAATTTTTCTATACCTTCTGTTTTCTCTAGACAAATTTTGAGTGCTCTTTACGGATATATCCTTCTATGTGGTAGATCCAACTATACTAATTTAGATGATCCCTTTCAATCTGGTAGTGAATTTATGTGGACTATCATTTGTTTAGATTCCTGACAAATGTGTGGGCAATGCACTTTGAGAACTTTAGGATTATCTTTAGATATTCATAGTAATTATGCTAGTAAATACTGAAAGGGTAATGTTAAAATTATAAAATGAAAGTCAGAAGAAAACACACTGGTTCAGAACTCGGAATATGGTTAGTAGTTTTAATTCCTACTTATGATATATCTGAAGTGGAGAAATCTTTAAGAAAGTTTGTCAGTCACTATGGGACAAATAACAGGTGATATGGAAGCACAACAGTGATCTCTGATCTCATAAGCCAAGATGACATGAGATAACAAAATAACCTTAGTTTTTTTTTTTTATTAGTCCAAGAAAGTGTAGTCTGTGCTGTAGACAAGACATACATAGAATTGGACAGCAAGCTACTTGGTTACGCACTGTAACACTCTTACAAACACCAGATTTGTTTGGTTGGTTACCATCCGGAATAAATACGTGGGCTAAATCACTATTGCAAGGAGTAGTAATATTCTTAGTCTACATACTAAAAGTATTAGGCATAATAAAATTTATCCTCTATTGTCTTACACACTTAAAAGGCAAAGAAGGCCTCAGGCTGAAATGTTGATGTACACTGTGTCTGCTAACTCTGGCAATGTGATTGATGAGAACATTTCTGTTACTTAAGATCCTGGTGAAGAACCAGATGGTAGCTGGTGGAAAACCAGCACCATGAGTTTAAAGAACCTACAATTGTCGCCATCTAGGAGCTGGACTAAGTCCAGGCATTGATCATCGATGCATTACCTCCAATCTCTGATGAAAAGTAAGCAATGATTTAGAAAATAATATTGGAATCATTTATTCCCTGTCCTTGAACATAGAGAATGTGACCCAGCTGGAGCTGAGCTCACAAGGACTCACAAAGACACATCAACTGGGCCCTGAGGTGTAAAGACAATAGCTAAAATAATCTTGGAAAATATCTTTTAGGGAAACTTTCACATAAAGCCAATCAAGCAGAACACAAAAGACTTTCTACTCGTATCTTTTTCTATTAGCATTTAGTAAATAAAAATTTGTTGGACCAATGAAGACCCTCCTGACTCTCGTTACTGAACCCTGTACCAATGATTGTTAAGAGGGACAATTCAAAACGTAGGATCACACTTTCTAGCCAATCTGAAAAGGCTAAGTTTTCAATGGTTTTGCCCATTTGTAATGTTAATATATACTGATGATTCTGTAATGTTCTTGGGACTCAGGCAGACATGACTATGGCAGCATGCTTCTCCATCTTCCCATTTTCTTTTTTTTTTTAATATTTTATTGTACTTCAGGTGAAGGCTTACAGAACAGATAGTTTCTCATGTAACAGTAACACACATGCTGTTTTATGACATTGGTTAACAACCCC
>NW_004443974.1:3697614-3706955 GCF_000243295.1 Trichechus manatus latirostris
GTTCTCTTTCAGTATTCTTACTCCGTTTGGTGTTCGGCTGAGTTCTTTATCTCTTCATTTGATGTTCTAGGGTTTCAGGATTGTTGATTCTCTGTTTGGCGTAGTTTTTCGGATCTTTGTTGTGGAGGGACGGCGTGGTGTTTCTGCCGAGAGCACCATCTTGCCGGAAGTCCCATTTTCCCATTTTTGACTGTTCTGTGATGTTTCCTTAGACTCGGGCAGACATGGCTCTGGCAGCATAGTTGTCCCGTTTCCCACTTCTGCCCTTTTGAATATATGCCAAATAAAATTCTATTTTTGCTTTAAAAAAAATCTTAAGAAGTGAGAAAAAGGATATTTTAAATTTTAAAAAGCCATAGCAGTGATGGAAAACAGGAAACAGTATCATCAATGAATCAGAAATTGTGAAGGTTTCCTAAAAGATAGACAGCAAATAGGAATTGAAGATAAACATGAAGGAAAACACACAGTCAAAAACATGCACAAACAAAAACTACAATAAAAACATGAACACCCAAGGATAACTGACATTTCAAAAAACCAAAAGCATCAAGTGGGCCCAAATTCACAGGTGAAACGAATTACCTTGAAAGAAATAGAAATAACCTAGAGTATAGAAGAAAAAATTCATTATGTTCTAATTAGTATGTTATGAGATTTAAGAGAATATTACATCATATAATAAAAATAAATATTCCTAAGTAAAAATAAAGCTATATGAGAGCAAGAAATTGTTCTTAATCATTCAAATATGGTCACAAAAATTAAAATTTCAATAGAAGAGTTGAATACTAGAATGAGCATAGATTGAAGATCAAATTGGTTGTTAAGTAAATCTCCTAAAATATAGAACAAAAAGACAAAGAGATGAAAAAAAATAAAAAAGTTAAAAGCACAGAGGACCAATACGTGTGCTGCTACATACACCTGATGCAGCTCTAGAGAGAAAGAAGAGAATAACAATGGCAAAAATGATAAAAAGTACATTTTCCGAGACAGTTGAATTAAAACACACACACACACAACAACAACATATACCCAGACACATCTTGGAAAAATATTTGGAACTCCAATTAAAAAGCAAACTCTAAATGCTCTAAATGCCTTAAAAGACAAGAATCAGGTTGACAGCAAATTTCTTATACGTGTGTGTGTGTGTGTGTGTGTGTGTGTGTGTGTGTGTATTCTATTGAATGCCAGCAGACCAAAGATCTAACGGACAGTCCCCTACAAGGTAAATCTTCCATGGTTGATGGTCGGTCTTAGGTGGGCAGGGACTCTGATCTTTCTTGTTCACTGCTATAATTCCAGCACATAGAACAGCTCTGGAACTTAGTAAGTGTTCCGTATTTGTTGAATGAATAAAAATTAGAAGAAAAAATTATTTTGAAAATAGAATACTATGCTCAAACTAGCATTTAAATATGAAAATTTTGAAGATGCTGAATTTTAAATTTTACCATTCATACTATTTCTGAAGGAAGCATTCAAAGACAGAATGCAAAAAAGAAAGAGGAAGATGAGGAGAGGAAAATGGTGATGTGGAATACAAGAAAGAGTGGTAAACAAAGAGATAAGTAAAATGTATAATTAAAAGGGATCTTTCACATAATAAAGGAAGACAAGAGAGTCAACAAGATATGAGGCAAAATCTAGTAGAAACTAAAGAAGAAATCAACAAATTTACAAACATAATCACTAGCAGTGAGGGAAATTTAGTTACTTTGCCCAGAAACTCATCAATCAGGATTTAGTTAAAAGTTTGGTGCTAAGAAAATAAGCTACCCAAGAAATATTGCAACACTGCTAGTGTTATGGATTGAATTATGTCCCCCCAAAATTTTTATCATCTTGTCTAGGCCATGATTTCCAGTATTGTGTGGTTGTCCACCATTTTGTGATCTGATGTGATTGTTCTATGTGTTGTAAATCCTAACCTCTATACTGTTAATGATGCTGGATTAGAGGCAGTTATGTTAATGAGGCAGGATCAATCTACAGGATTAGATTGTATCTTGAGTCAATCTCTTCTGAGATATAAAAGAGAGAAGAGAGCAGAGAGGAGTGGGACCTCATTACCACCAAGCAAGAAGAGCCGGGAGCAGATGGTGTCCTTTGGACCCAGGGTCCCTGCACTAGGAAGCTCCTAGACCGGGGGAAGATTAATGATAAGGACCTTCCTCAAGAGCTGACAGAGACAGAAAGCTTTCCTCTGGAGCTGGTGCCCTGAATTCAGGCTTCTAGCCTCTTAGACATAAATTTCTGTTTGTTAAAGCCATGCACTTGTGGTATTTCTGTTATAGCAACACTCGATGACAAGACAGCTAGTGAAAGAAAAATCCAGGTGCCAAATCATACAATCCAATTAATTATTTATTAAAACATGCACTTGTGTAATTTATATAAATTCATAGAAATGTTTGGAATGATAAACACTAACCTGTTGACCTCTTAGGGCAAAAGTGGGAATGCCAAGGGCAAGAGATGGGTAGGTTGTAGGAAATGTTACTTCTCACACACTATGTATTTCTGTGCTGGCTGACATATTTACAACCAGATTGTTTTACTCTATTATTTGTGTGAAATATAATGAACAGGTGTGTTTAAATGTCACAAATACACATAAGAAAAAATAATTAACAAACTCAAACCCAAAATTTTAAGGTGGTAGCTAGCTAAGGGAAGAGTAAATAAAAAGCTTACATTTCTGGTACTGTTTTCTTACCCATTTTTAAAAAATAAACCAAGTAAACAAATAAAACGTGTATTTTTTTAATATAAAAGTAATTATAAAAATTTTTGAAAATGAAATTAGAAGAAAACTAATTATCAGGTTAGCATGTTAGGATAATCACTATTAGTGATCTGAAACTTTTTTATTTTCTGAACACATTCCCGATAATATTTTATGCAGTTTTAATAATTTGGTAAAAATAATTTATAACTTTTTTTCACTTTACATAAGCATCTTTGTAAGTATGATGCTTAATAATCAAATAATATTCCATTAGGAGACAACATGTCAAATCTGCATGGCGCCCCCAGGTTGTCCCTGATTGTTAAACAGCCAGGAGGCCATTAGAAAAAGGGAACTAATAACTAATATGGCTTGCTCTATGACTACCTTGTCTTTCTGATCAGAGCCTGGACACATGTTAGCACATGGAAAGTAGCCTTTATTACTTATGAAAAGAAGCAGACAACATACAACAGACGATCAGTACCCTGGCTTAAAAGCTGTCCAGGTGGAGGTAGACAACTTTTATACCCTGGAAAACTTACACACCTGCCTTCCTATGCACCACAGGTGAGGGACTCAAAAAGACAGGCAGTTATGCAACAGGCTGGTCCCCCTGGCTTCTGGAAACTGATCTGGTGAATATGGAAAACTCCTTCACAAAAGCCTCCACCTGGCATCATGGGTGACGAACTCGATGGGAGCCTTACCTTCTACTGGCCTCCCCCTGGCTAGGCAGGTCCTCCAGTTAGGTGGGCTGCAGGCTTAATGCTTATGCCTCCTGTGCCCACAGTCCCATAGCTTAGGAGATGGAGAAAAATCCCTCCCGCTACCTTCTTATACCCCGAGCTTATGTGAGGATTTTTCTTGCTTGACCACCTTAGGAGGAGGGGGTCAGATACCTTGGTACCAAGCCCAGGATTTTATCGCTTTAACCCTGCTGAAATTTGGACAAACTGTTAGGTTTGAGGGAGAGTGTAATGGTGGTTTTTCCTGAAACCTAAAGATGCCAGCAGGGGGAGGAATGGCTTGCCCAAAGGACTGCCTCCTCACATCTGTCTAAGGATGTGCCATAATTGTTTAAGTATTCCACTACTGTTGAATATTTTTATTTTTTCCTATTTTACACTTTTAACTTTTCCTCGATTTTGAATTACTATCTCAGGATAAATTTTCAGAGGTAAAATTAGTATGATAAATGGGCATGAATATTTGAATGACTCTCTATAAATTGTAAAACTGCTCTTCAAAAGAGTTGTATGACATTACAATGTCTCCGTGTTGCACTACCCCTATGGAAACCACAGAACGTACACCCTGCCCAAGCACCACTCAAGGGGTTGGAGGAGTGGTTAAGATTATGCCAAGGTACTTAGAGTGAGTTAAGGGAATTTGAAACTAATCAAGGAAAAAGATATGACCATGAGATAGCAGTATTGCACAACAAGCTATTTTTGGGAACCACACATTGACAGCTGCATACAGGGATGATCCCCATAGCCAGAGGTTTACAAAAGCAAGTGTTGCAGGGAGCCAGCAGAAGAGGAAAAGAGCATGAAAAAACCGTGGCCGGTTGAGGGGAAGGGGTTGTGTGCACCTTATGTGATGTCCTTCCGCAGCAAGATGGGAGTGTCTGGGTCAGAGAGCTCCAAAGGCTGTAGCACCTTACGGCACTTATTACTACAGGATTTTATCTTATCTACAGCTAGTAGATGTTGGGTACAATTTCATGGAGTAAGACTCTAAGTAGCTAAAAATCTGCTCATCTGGGTTATTTTGAAAACAATTGGATATGCACAAATTTGACTTTGACACTGAAGGGCTTTTTTCGGGCCAACAGCTTGGAGCGATACACAGAGGCAAGCTTTGGGTCATTTATATAATAATAGTTTTATGTATTGTTGCTACAATGAAGTTTCTATCCTCAATTTTTTAAATTTATTTTTTATTGTACTTTAGATGAAGGTTTACAGAACAAATAGTTTCTCAGTAAACAGTACACATATTGATTTATGACAATGGTTAACAACCGCACGACATGTCAACACCATCCCTTCTCAACATTGGGTTCCCTATTACCAGCTTTCCTGTCCTCTCCTTCCTTCTAGTCCTTGTCCCTGGACTGTTGCGCTCCATTAGTCTCGTTTTGTTTTATGGGGCTATCTAATCTTTGGCTGAACAGTGAACCTCGAGAGTGACTTCATTACTGAGCTAAAAGAGTGTCTGGGGGCCACAGTCTTGGGGTTTCTCCAGTCTCTGTCAGGCCAGTAAGTCTGGTCATTTTTTGTGGGTTAGAATGTTGTTCTACATTTCTCTCCAGCTCTGTCTGGGACCTTCTGTTGTCATCCCAGTCAGAACAGTCAGTGGTGGTAGCCAGGCACCGTCTAGTTGTACTGGACTCAGTCTGGTGGAGGCCATGGTAGTTGTGGTCCATTAGTCCTTTGGACTGATCTCTCCCTTGTATCTTGTTTTCTTCATTCTCCCTTGCTCCCAAAGGGGTGAGACCACTGGAGTATCTTAGATGGCTGCTCACAAGCTTTTAAGACCCCAGACGCTACTCACCAAGGTAGAATGTAGAACATTTTCTTTACAAACTGTGTTATGCCAATTGAGCTAGATGTTCCCAGAGACCATGGTCCCACAGCAGCCCTTCACCTAGCAATTCAGTCCCTCAGGGTATTTGGATGTGTCTATGGAGCTTCCATGACCTTTCCTTGCATAAGTTGTGCTGGCTTTCCCAGTATTGTATACTGTCTCACGCTTCACCAAAGTTACCACTTATCTATTGTCTATTTAGTTTCCCCCCTTTGCCCCTCCCATCCCTCGTAACCAACAAAGATTGCTTCTTTTTGTATGTAAACTTTTTCATAAGTTTTTTTCAGTAAAGGTCTCATACAATATTTGTCCTTTTCTGATTGACTTATTCCACTCAGCATAATGTTCTCCAGTTTCATCCATGTTATGAAATGCTTCACAGATTCATCATTGTTCTTTATCGTTGCATAATACTCCATTGTGTGTATGTACCATAGTTTGTTTATCCATTCATCTGTTGATGGCCATCTAAGTTGTTTCCATCTTTTTGCTATTGTGAACAATTCTGCAATGAACATGGGTGTGCGTATGTCTATTCGTGTGACGGCTCTTATTTCTCTAGGATATAGTCCTAGGAGTGGGATTGCTGGATCACACAGTATTTCTATTTCTAGCTTTCTAAGGAAGCGCCATATCATTTTCCAAAATGGTTGTATCATTATGCATTCCCACCAGCAATGCATGAGTTCCGATCTCCCTGCAGCCTCTCCAACCCTTGTTATTTCCAATATTTTGATTCGTGCCAGTAATGCCAGGGTGAGAGGGTATCTCATTGTGATTTTAATTTGCATTTCTATAATGGCTAGTGATCGCGAACATTTCCTCATGTGTCTGTTGGCCACTTGAATGTCTTCTTTGGTGAAGTGTCTGTTCATTTTCTTTGCCCATTTTTTAATTGGATTATTTGTCTTTTTGTTGTAGAGGTGTTGGATTTTCTTGTAGATAATGGAGATTAAAACTTTGTCTGACTTGTAATGTCCAAAAACTTTTTACCAGACTGTAGATTCTCTTTTTACTCTTTTGGTGAAGTCTTTTGAAGAGCATAGGTGTTTGATTTTTAGAAGATCCCAGTTATCTAGCTTATCTTCTGGGGTTTGTGTGTTGTTGCTTATGGTTTATATCCTCTTAATGCCGTGTATTAGGGCCCCTAGCTTTGATCCTATCTTTTCTTCTATGAACTTTATATTTTTTGGCTTTATATGTAGGTCTTTGATCCATTTTGAATTAGTTTTTGTATATGGTGTGAGGTATGGGTCCTGTTTCATTTTTTTGCAGATGGACATCCAGTTTTGCCAGCACCATTTGTTAAAAAGACTGTCTTTTCCCCGTTTAATGGCATTTGAGCCCTCTTTGAAGATCAGGTGACCGTAAGTGGATGGATTTATATCTGGGTTCTCAATTCTGTTCCATTGGTCAATGTATCTGTCGTTGTACCAGTACCAGGCTGTCTTGACTATGGTAGCTGTATAGTAGTTTCTGAGGTCAGGTAGTGTAAGTCCTATTACTTTATTCTTCTTCAATAGTGCTTTACTTATCTGGGGTTTCTTCCCTTTCCATAAAAAGCTAATGATTAGTTTTCCATCTCTTTAAAGAATGTTGTTGGTATTTGGATCGGGATTGCATTATACTTGTAAATTGCTTTGGGTAGAATTGTTATTTTCACAATGTTGAGTCTACCTATCCATGAGCATGGTATGTTTTTCCCTTTGGGTTTCTTGCAGTAGTGTTTTGTAGTTTTCTTTGTATAAGTCTTTTACATCCCTGGTTAGATTTATTCCCATGTATTTTATGTTTTTAGGGGCTACTATAAATGGTATTGTTTTCCTGATTTCCTTTTCATTATTCTCTTTATTGGTGTATCAGAGTTCAAATGATTCTTGTATGTTTATCTTGTATCCTGCTACTCTGCTGAATCTATCAATCCCAGTAGTTTTCTCATGGAGTCTTCAGGGTTTTCTACATATAGTATCATATCATCTGCGAACAGGGACAGTTTAACTTCTTCATTACAAATTTGGATGCCTTTTATTTCTTTTTCTTGCCTTATTGCTCTAGCTATCACTTCCAGAACAATGTTATACAGGAGTGCTGATAAAGGGCACCCTTGTCTTGTTTCCTGTCCTCAAGGGGAATATTTTCAGCTTCTCTTCATTAAGAATGATGTTGGCCGTTGATTTTGCATAGATGCCGTTTATTATGTTGAGAAATTTCCCTTCTATCCCTATTTTATTGAGAGTTTTTATCAGGAACCAGTGTTGTACTTTGTTGAATGCCTTTTCTGTGTCAATTGAGATGATCATGTGATTCTTTTCTTTCCTTTTATTTACGTGTGGATTATGTTGATTGATTTTCTAATGTTGAACCATCCTTGCATTACTGGTATGAATCCTACTTGGTCCTCATGTATTATTTTTTGATATGATGATGAATTCTGTTGGCAAGAATTTTGTTGAGATTTTTTGCATCTATATTCATGAGAGATATTGTTCTGTAATATTTTCCTTTTTTGCGGCATCTTTGCCTGGTTTTGGTATCAGAGTTATGCTGGCTTCATAGAATGAATTTGGAAGTCACTTCCTTTTCTATGTTCTCAAATAGTTTGAGTAGTACTGGTGTAAGCTCTTCTCTGAATGTTTAGTAGAATTCTGCAGTGAAGCCATCTGGGACAGGGCTCCTTTTTACTGGGAGTTTTTTTTTTTTTTTATTACCTTTTCAATCTCTTCTCTTATTATGGGTCTATTCAGATATTCAACATCACTTTGTGATAGTTTTGGTAGGTAGTGTGTTTCTAGAAATTTATCCAGTTCCTCCAGGTTTTCAAATTTGTTGGTGTATAGTTTTTCATAATACTCTGTTATGATCCTTTTTTATTTCAGTTGTGTCTGTTGTAATGTCCCCCATTTCATTTCTTATTAGGTTATTTGTGTCCTCTCCTGTTTTTCTTTTGTCAGTCTGGCCAGTGGTTTGTCGATTTTGTTGATCCTTTCAAAGAACCAACTTTTGGTTTTCTTGAAACTTTCTATTTGTTGAAAACTTTCTGCTGGTTTTCTGTTCTGTATTTCATTTCTCTCCTCTCTGATCTTTTTTATTTATTTTCTTCTAGTGGCTATGGGCTTTTTTTTTTTTGCTGTTCTCTTTCTATTTGTTCAAGTTGTGTAGTTAATGTTTTAATTTTGTCCCTTTTTACTTTTTTGACGTATGCATCTATTGCTATAAATTGTCCTCTGAGCACTGCCTTTGCTATGTCCCAAAGGTTTTGGTATGATGTGTTTTCATTCTTGTTTGATTCTTAGAATTTTTTGATTCCATCTCTGATTTCTTCTATTATCCAGTGGTTTGTAAGCAGGGTGTTATTCAGTTTCCATGCAAATGATTTTTTTCCTTGCTCTTTCCTGTTGTTAATTTCTACCTTGATGACATTGTGGTCAGAGAAGATACTTTGTATTATCTCAATGTTTTGGATCTTGTTGAGGGTTGATCTGTGGCCTAAGATATCGTCTATTTGGAGAATAGTCCATGTGCATTGGAAAAGAATGTGTACTTTACCCAGCTGTCGAGTGGAGTGTTTTATATATGTCTATGTGGTCAAGTTGGCTGATTGTGCCCTTTAGGTCTTCTGTATCTTTGCTGAGTTTCTTTCTAGATGTTCTGTCCCTTACAGAGAGTGGTGTGTTGAAGTCTCCTACTATTATTGTGGAACTGTCAATTTCCCTTTTCAGTGCTGTTAGAGTTTGTTTTATGTATTTTGGAGCCCTGTCATTGAGTGCGTAGATGTTTAGCATGGTTATGTCTTCATGATGGATCGTCCCTTTAATGATTATATAGTGTCCTTCTTTGTCTATTATGGTGGATTTTGTTTTAAAGTCTATTTTATCTGAGAGTAGAATTGCCACTCTTGCTCTTTTTTGGTAGCTGTTTGCTTGACATATTTTTTCCATCCTTTGATTTTTAATAAATTTTTGTCTTTGTTATTAAGGTGTGTCTCTTGTAGACAGCATATTGATGGATC
>NW_004443974.1:3707776-3720566 GCF_000243295.1 Trichechus manatus latirostris
CTATACAGGGTTTTTGAGCTTCTTGGATGGTCAGCTTTTCATCTTTCATGATATTGGGGAAGTTTTCTGTCAGCAGTTCTTCAATGATCCTCTTTGTGTTTTCTGTTTTCTCCCTCTGTTCTGGAACTCAATCACTCGAAAATTTTTGCTTTTGATTGTATCCACATAATTCTCAGGTTTTCTTCATTCTTTTTTGTGATTTTTACTCAGAGTTGTATCCAATGTTTGTCTTAAATTTCCCTGATCCTGTCTTCCATCATTTCAAACCTGCTCCTCAGCCCTTCTATGACACTGTCCATTTCTGAAATCTTGTTGTTTATATTTTGGAATTCTAAGTGTTGTTTTTGTATCATTTCTAGTTTGAATTAATTTTAGCATTTTGTTCCTGTATTATTTTCCTGAATTCTTCCATTTTTCTTTGTGTGTTTTCCATGAATTTGTCTGCCTTTTCCAGAATTTATCTATTTTTTCCTCTTTTTTGTCTGCTTTTTGCTTCAACTCTTGGAAAGCTCGGAATATTAGAGATTTGAATTCCCTATGAGGTAGGTCTAGTGCCTTTTCTCCTATTGGAAAGTCATCTGGTCTTTTATTTTGGACACCTACTGGAACTATCCTTTCCTGTTTTTGTATGTGTTTTGATATTGTCTGCAGTCTTCAGGACATTCAGTAGTTATTTTCCTCGTTTATTGGTTGCAGATTTGCTTGTTTCATCCTGCTTTTTTGTTTATTTTGTTATGTCTGAGAAGGCAGGCTCTGAGTTCTTTGTTGTTTGCTCATCTTTGGGCATGACATTTTCACGTCTTTCTCCAATGAACAGGGTCAGTTGCTTAGGTATGGTACAGCAGGGCAAGTCTGGCTGAAGAGGAGTTGCCGGTATGGGTTCTTTGTGGCAAGTACTAGGGCCAACAGGGTGGGCCAGAAATCAGTGCAGGGCAGGTCCCGATATGTTGTGCCTGTGCTGCTTGTGAGTGTGATGTTTAGCACACGGTGCAGGTAGGCAGGATGGAGGAGGGAGATTGTGATGTGTGCAGCTAAGATGTGTATGGGAAACAGGAGCGAGAAGAAAGAGGAACAGGAGCCAAAAACATACAAAGAAAGAAACAAAAAAGAGTGCTGAGGAAGCTTGCCTTTGGAGTTGAGAGAAGAGAGACTGAGAAATGGAGAAAAACAAAAAGGAAAGAAAAAGTTAAAATAAAAATAAATAAACAAAAATTAGAAATAAAGGTAAGAAAAGTCCTCAGGAATCCTACTGGTGTGGCTGTGAGGACCTGGGAAGTTGCTCACGGGCCATGAAGTATAGCCCGGCTAGAATGGGTAGAGGTGTCATACAGTACCTGGTGTTCAGGAGACTGGAAGACAAGGTAAGTATAGAGAGATGATAAACTGAGAAATGAAGAAAGACAAAAAGCAAAAACGAGAGAAAACAAAACAAAACAAAAACAGGAAAAAAGAAATGTCCTCAGGGATCCCACTGCACAACGGCACACAGGAAGGGAGTAGCTCCCAAGCTGCACAGAACTGCCCAGCTAGAAGGGGCTCCCAAGCTGAGAAAAGTAAAAGAAAACACACAAACAGACAAATCAAAACAAACCAAAAAAAAAGCCCCAGGGATCCCACCAGCACTGTGGCATGGGCTGGGAAGCAGTTTCACAGTTGAGCGATGTTTCGCAGCCTTTCAGGAAGAAGTGAAGATGGCACACAGAGCCAGGTATTTGAGAGAAAGGATGGGGAGGTAGTAAGCGCTATGGAAGAAACCAAAAGAAGCAGAAAAAAGCAAGACCAGCAGCCACTCAGGGAACCATCTAATACGGGCAGGTGGAATCCATGTGGCGCTGGGGCGAAGCCAGTGCCTCCTGGCCAGGAGACTGTGGCCGCAGGAAGCAGAGGAGGCCGAGTGGGGGTGAAGAAGAGTGGGAAAGCCTATATCACTGCTTACCAGTTGTTCTGTCTCCTGCTGGAAGCTCCATGAAGCTGCTTTCTCATACCCCTGTTCACCGATCTCCCAACAGGGGTCCAAGATAGCGAATCCATGCTGCAGTAGCTGATAGGGGACCTTTGCACGTATCTCTCCTCACTCTCTGTTCTCTGTCAGTTTCTTATTCCATTCAGTGCTTGGCTGAGTTATTTATCTCTTCGTTTGATGCTTAGGGTTTCAGGATTGACGTTTGCCTCTGTTGGACAGTTTTTCGGATCTTTGCAGTGGAGGGATGACTTGGTGCTTCTGTCTATAACGTCATGTTGTCCAGAAGTCCTCTCTTGTATTTTTTGTTCCATTTTCTAATAAGTTGCCTCAGACTTCTGGTAATGCATTTGATTTTCATATATTAAAAACTTTTTTCACCTCTCCTCCTAATTCTTTTCATTTTAGCTGTTTGTTTTGACGTTTTTAGTCATAAAATAATTTCATCTACAAAGTGATAGACTTTCTTCCTTAATATTTATATCCCATCTTATTGTTGGAGATAGATCTTTGAAGCTAATGTTTAAATAACAGTAATGATAGCAACCATCCTTGATTTGTTCCTGACTTTAATGATAATGTCTCCACAGATTCAGATTTGAATTGAATCTTGGCTTTGTTTACGAAGATACATTTCTGCTCTATGTTGGTGTAGTTTTTCTGTCAGGAATGGGTGTTGAATGCTAGAAATTAACATCTGTTTATTGACATTTTATGCTTTCCTTACATTCAATCATTGTTACACTCTTGTGTTCTCCATGTTTATAGGAGATTGTTTTGCTTTCTGATTTTAATACACAATGGTTTGATTATACAACATAGTTATAATAAACCAATAATCAATCAATCTCTCTCTCTTCCTGTCTCTATCTCTCTTACTTTCATCCTCTCTCTCTTCTTAATGTAGTTTGAGTTGAATTTTGGGTACGCTCAACAACTGGAAAACATTATAACTAATTATAATATATTATAATATGTGTATTAAATGATTTTAATACACATATTTACTAATAATTTACTTAGAGTTTCCCAGTATTTTTTCATGCATCAACATTGTGTTTGTTTTGTAGAATAAACTGTCATTTCCCATCTTTTTCTACATTATAAAATAGCTTTTATTCAGTGGGGCCAAGATGGTGGGGTACTCAAATGCTTCTGGTGGGCCCTCTTACAACAAAGACCCGAAAAAACAAGTGATTTGATTATATATGACAATCAAGGAGCCCTGAACAGCAAAGGCAAAGTTGAGGAATCAGACTGAGTGACAGGGGGAGTGAGAGACGGTTCAGAAACAGCGAGGAGTTGCCAGACCTGACCCGGCGGGAACAAGCATCCTTCAGTATCGGCTATATGGTGAAGTGGCAGGTTCGTGACATTTGACACTGCTCTGCCCATAAAGCATGTTGTTCACCTACCCACATCAGGGGCCTGAGGACTGGTGGCTCCACCCATGCCATCTTGCCACCCACAACAGGGGTCCAAGAATATGTGGTGACTTCCAGTCCTTACAGCTAACAGCATTGGGTACTCATAGTCCAGCTGCAAAACTGACCCACCTACACACTCTAGGGAACAAGGACATGCTTTCCACCCAGGCACTCAGGGGCAGCTGTCAGCCCCCTGCCTTGCTCAGCATGTGACCACCTACTGCAGCCAGATACCTGTGCCTACAATAACCTGCCTGCCTAGGACTGTAGGTGAGTGCCTGCACCACACACTTGGTGACTGACTACCTGGAAACCTGAGCTAAATACACACAAGAAAAGTAAACAGATTCCTGGGCTCACATACCTAGTAACAAATCTAACCACCTGGTGACAGGACGTTAGAGCTTCTAAGGCACCAGTCGAAATAGTTCACACAACCAGCCTATTTGGGCATATCAAAATGAAACAAAACAAGAAGCTAGGACACAGTAAGCAAACATAAAATAACTATAACTTATTGATAGCTTAGAAACAACAGTCAATATCAAATCACTTAAAGGAGCAGACCATGATGGCTTCAGTAAACTCCCACAACAAAGAATCAAGAAATTTGCTGGAGGAAGGGAACTTAGAATTACCAGAGGTGGAATACAAAAGATTAATATACAGAACTCTTCAAGATATCAGGAAGGAGATCAGGCAAAACCCAGAACAAGCCAAGGAACATACAAAGCAATAGAGGAACTTAAGAAGATTAGAGAAGAGCATAATGACAAATTTGACAGGCTGCAAGAATCCATAGAGACAGCAATCAGAAATCCAGAAGATTAACAATAAAATTTCAGAATTAGACAATTCAATAGAAAGTAATAGGAGCAGAATTGAGGCAATGGAAGTCAGAATTAGTGAGATTGAAGATAAAGCACTTGACACCAACTTCTTTGAGGAAAAAGTAGATAAAATGATTTAAAAAAATGAAGGAACCCTAAGAATTATGTGGGACTCTATCAAGAGGAATAACCTATCAGCGATTTGAGTACCACAATGGGGGTGAATAATAGAAAATACAGAGATAATTGTTGCAGATTTTTTGGCAGAAAACATCCCTGATATCATGAAAGATGACAAGATATCTATCCAAGATGCTCATCGAACCTCACATAAGGTAGATCGCAAAAGAAAGTCACCAAGACATAATCAAACTTGCCAAAACCAAAGATAAGGAGAGAATTTTAAGAGCAGCTAGGGATAAACAAAAAGTCATCTACAAAGAAGAATCAATAAGAATAAGCTCAGACTACTCAGCAGATATCATGAAGGCAAGAAGGCAATGGGATAATATATATAAAGCCTTGGAGGAAAAAAATTGCCAGCCAAGAATTATAAATCCAGCAAAACTGTCTCTCAAATACAGTGGCGAAATTAGGGCATTTCCAGCTAAACAGAAGTTGAGAGAATTTGCAAAAACCAAACCAAAATTACAAGAAATACTAAAGGGAGTCCTCCAGACAGAAAATCAATGACATCAGATAACAACCTAAGACTAGAACACAGGAAAGAGCAACCAGATATCAACCCAGATAGGGAAGTCACAAAAATAAATCAGGTAAAACACTGAAGATAGGGAAACAGAGACGTCAATATGTAAAATATGACATTAAAACAAAAAAGAGGGACTAAAAAATGTAGTCATAGATCTTTCATATGGAGAGGAAGTCAAAGCATTATAAAGAAAAAAAAGGAGTGGTTTAAACTTAGAAAAATAGGGGTAAATATTAAGGTAACCACAAAGGAAATTAACAATCCTACACATCAAAATAAAAAACAAGAGAAGCCAAGTTTGACAAAGGACAGTACTGACATGTCGTGGGGATGTTAACCATTGTTATAGGGCAATATATGTACTGTTTAATGAGAACTGTTCTGTAAACCTTCACCTAAAGTACAAAAAAAAAAAAAAATTATCTATGTGAGATCAAATAGACAACAGCAACTCTCAAAATGTTTGATGGGAAGCCTAGGGGGCAGTGAATTGAAGATAGTGGTGATGGAATAATTTAGAAAAGGATAGTGAGAATAGCAGCACAACTGGAAGAACATAATCAATGTCACTGAATTGTACATGTAGAAATTTTTGAACCGACATATCTTTGGCTATGTATATTTTCACCAAAAAAGAAAAAAGGTCCTCCAAGGTTGAGGAAGAAAGGTGTTCACATGTTGTGAGGTTGTTAACCAATGTCATAAAACAATATGCCTACTGACTGTGTAACGAGAAACTGTTCTGTAAACTTTCACGTAAGGAACAATAAAAATAAATAAATAACAAGAAAAACATAAAGACTCATAAATACAAAATCAACAACAATGAAAAAGATGAAAAAATATACATAAAGAAAAATGACTCAGCACAGAAAAGTCAGTGGAACAAAGAAACTGTGAACAACACACAAAAAAAGACATTAAAATGACAGCACTAAACTCATACCTATCAATAATTATGCTGAATGTAAATGGACTACATGCACGAATAAAGAGACAGAGAGTGGCAGAATGGGTTAAAAAAACATAATCCATCTATATCCTGCCTACAAGAGACACAACTTAGACTTAAAGACACAAACAAACTAAAGCTCAAAGGATGGAAAAAATACATCAAGCAAACAACACTCAAAAAAGAGCAAGAGTGGAAATATTAATGTCTGACAAAATAGACTTTAAAGTAAAATCCTCCACAAAGAATAAAGAAGGACACTATGTAATGATTAAAGGGTCAATACACCAGGAGAACATAACCACAATAAATATTTACACACCCAAAGACAGGGCTCCAAAATTGTAAAACAAACTCTAACAGCATTGAAAAGAGAGACAGACAGCTCCACAGTAATAGAAGGAGGCATCAACACATCACTTTCAGTGAAGGACAGAACATCCAGAAAGAAGCTCAATAAAGAGATGGAAGATCTAAATGCCACCATCAACCAACTTGATCTCATAGACATATACAGAACACTCTACCCAACAGCAGCCAAGTATACTTTCTTTTCCAACACGCATGGAACATACTCCAGAAGAGACCACATATTAGGCCATAAAGCAAACCTTAACAGAATCCAAAGCATTGAAATATTACAAAGCATCTTTTCTAAACATAAAACCATAAAAGTAGAAATCAATAATAGAAAAAGCAATGAAAAAATCAAACACATGGAAACTAAATGACACCTTGCTCAAAAACTGCTGGGTTATATAAGAAATTAAGGATGGGATAAAGAAATTCACAGAATCAAATGAGAATGAAAATACATCCTACTAGAACCTTTGGGACATAGTAAAAGCAGTGCTCAGAGGTCAGTTTATAGCAATAAATGCACATATCTAAAAAAGAAGGGCCAAAATCAAAACATTAACCCTACAACTTGAAAAAAGAGAAAGAGAGCAGCAAAAGAAGCCCTTGGGTGCCAAAAGAAAGGAAATAATAAGAATTAGAGCAGAATTAAATGAAATTGAGAAGAGAAAAACAATCGAAAGAGTTAACAAGACCAAAAGCTGGTTCTTTGAAAAGATCAACAACATTGATAAACCATTGGTCAAACTGACAAAAGAAAAACAGGAGAGGAAGCAAATAACTCGAATAAGAAATGAGATCGGTGATGTCACAACAGACTCAACTGAAATTAAAAGAATACTAACAGAATACTATGAAAAATTGTACTCTAACAAATTTGAAAACTTAGAGGAAATGGAAAAATTTCTAGAAACTCACTATTTACCTAAACTAACACAAACAGAGGTAGAACAACTAAATCAACCCATAACAAAAGAATATATTGAAAAGGTAATTAAAAAACTCCCAACAAAAAAAAACCATGGCCTGGACGGCTTCACTGGAGAATTCTACGTAACCTTCAGAGAAGAGTTAACACCACTACTACTAAAGGTATTTCAGAGCATAGTAAAGGATGGAATACTCCAAAACTCATTCTATGAAGTCAGCGTAACCCTGATACCAAAACCAGGTAAAGACATCACAAAAAAAAGAAAATTACAGACCAATATCCCTCATGAACATTGACCCAAAAATCCTAAACAAAATTCTAGCCAATAGTATTCAGCAACGTATCAAAAAAATAATTCACCATGATCAAGTGGGATTTATACCAGGTATGCAGGGATGATTCAACATTAGAAAAACAATCAGTGAAATCCATCACATTAATAAAACAAAAGACAAGAACCACATGATCTTATCAATTGATGCAGAAGAGGCATTTGACAAAGTCCAACACTCATTCATCCTAAAAACTCTCAAGAAAATAGGAATAGAAGGGAAATTACTCAACATAATTAAGGGCATTTTTACAAAGCCAACAGCCAACATCATCCTCAATGGAGAGACTTTGAAAGTATTCCCCTTGAGAACAAGAACCAGACAAGGATGCCCTTTATCACCACTCTTATTCAACATTGTGCTGGAGGTCCTAGCCAGAGCAATTAGGGTAGAAAAAGAAATAAAGGGCATCCCAATTGGCAGGGAAGAAGTCAAAGTATCTCTATTTGCAGACTATATGATTTTATATGCCAAAAGACCCCTAAAAAATCTATTAGAAAACTACTGGAACTAACAGAAGATTTCCTCAAAGCATCAGGATGCAATATAAACATACAAAAATCAGTTGGATCCCTTTACACCAACAAAGAGAACTTCAAACAGTAAATCACCGAATCAATACCATTACAATAGCCCCCAAGAAGATAAAATACTTAGGAATAAATCTAACCAGAGACGTAAAAGACCTACACAATGAAAGCTACAAGACACTACTGCAAGAAACCAAAAGAGACCTGCATAAGTGGAAAAACATAACTTGCTCATGGATAGGAAGACTCAACATTGTGAAAATGTCAATTCTACCCAAAGTGATTTATAGATACAATGCAATACTGATCCAAATTCCAATGGTATTTTTTAATGGGATGGAGAAACAAATCACCAACTTCATATGGAAAGGGAAGAGGCCCTGAATAAGTAAAGCATTACTCAAGAGGAGGAACAAAGTGGGAGGCCTCACACTACCTGATTTTAGAACCTATTATACTGCCATGGTAGTCAAAGCAGCCTGGTACTGGTACAACAACAGATACATAGAGCAATGGAAGAGAACTGAGAATCCAGACATAAATTCATCCACCTATGAGCAGCTGATATTTGACAAAGGCCCGAAGTCCATTAATTGGGGAAAAGACAGTCTCTTTAACAACTAGTGCTGGCATAACTGGATATCCATCTTCAAAAAACTGAAACAAGACCCATACCTCACAGTGTGCACGAAAACTAACTCAAAATAGACGAAAGACCTAAATACAAAATTGAAAACGATAAAGATCATGGGACATAAAGAGGGACAATGCTAGGAACCCTAATATAAGGCTTAAATTGAATACGAACCATAAGTAACAATGCAAAAGCACCAGAAGAGAGACTAGAGAAATGGGAGCTCCCAAAGACCAAACACTTCTGCTCATCAAAAGACTTCACCAAAAGAGTCAAAAGACAACCTACAGACTGGGAAAAAAATTTTGGCTATGACAAATCCGATCAGAGTCTAATCTGTAAAATCTGCAAGATACAGCAAAACCTCAACAACAAAAAGACAAATAACCCAACTAAAAAATGGGCAAAGGATATGAACAGACACTTTGCCAAAGAAGATATTCAGGCAGATAACAGACACATAAAGAAATGCTTATGATCATTAGCCATTAGAGAAATGCAGATCAGAACTACAATGAGATATCATCTCACCCCAACAAGACTAGCAATAATCCAAAAAACACAAAATAATAAATGTTGGAGAGGTCGTGGAGAGACTGGAACACTTATACACTGTTGGTGGGAATGTAAAATGGTACAACCACTTTGGAAATCGATTTGGTTCTTCCTTAAAAAGCTTGAAATAGAAGCACCATACAATCCAGAAATCCCACTCCTTGGAATATATCCTAGACAAATAAGAGTCATCACAGGAATAGATATGTGCACACCCATGTTCATTGCAGCACTGTTCACGGTAGCAAAATATGGGAGGAACCTAGGTGCCCATCAATGGACGAATGGATAAACAAATTATGGTATATTCACACAATGGAATGCTATGCAACAATAAAGAAGAAGGATGACTCTGTGAAACATAACATGGAGGAATCTGGAAGGCATTATGCTGAGTGAGTTTAGTCAGTAGCAGAAGAACAAAGATTGTATAAGACCAGTATTATAAGAACTCAAGAAAAGATTTAAACACAGAAAAAAATGTTCTATGATGATTACAATGGTGGGGAAGGAGGGAGAGGGTTACTCACTAATTAGACAGTAGACAAGAATTATCTTAGATGAAGGGAAGGACAAAATACACTATATGGGAAGTCAGCACAAATGGACTAAACCAAAAGCTAAGAAGTTTCCTGAATACAACCAAACACTTAGAGAGACTGAGTAGCAGGGGCAGGGATATGGGGAGCATGGTTTCAGGGGACATCTAGGTCAATTGGCATAACAAAGTTTATTAAGAAAATGGTCTGCATCCCCCTTTGGTGAGTGGTGTCTGGGGTCTTAAAAGCTAGCAAACAGCCATCTAAGATGCATCAATTGGTCCCAACCCACCTGGAGCAAAGGAGAATGAAAAACACCAAAGACACAAGGAAAATATTAGCCCAAGAGACAAAAGGGACACAAGACTTCATCAGCCTGAGACGAGAACTAGATGGTGCCTGACTACCACCAATGACCACCCTGACAGGGAACACAACAGAGAGATCCTGATGGAGCAGGAGAAAAGTAGGGTGCAGAACTCAAATTCTAGTAAAAAGACTTAATGGTTTGACTGAGACTGGAGGGAACCTGGAAGACATGGCCCCTGGACTCTCTGGGAGCCCAAAACTAAAACCATTCCCAAAGCCAACTCTTCAGACAAAGATTAGAATGGACTATGGGATTTAAAATGATACGAGTGAAGAGTGTGCTTCTTAGCTCAAGTAGATACATGAGACTAAAGGAGCAGCTCCGAGATGAGAAGGCAGAGAGTGTCAGCAGCTGTTTGAATGGACACGGGAAATCCAGGGTGGAAAGGAGGAGCGTGCTGTCACAGTATAAGGAGAGCAACTAGGTTCGCATAACAACGTGTGTATACATTTTTGTATAAGAAACTAACTTGAATTGTAAACTTTCATTTAAAGCACAATAAAGAATAAAAAATAATGCTTTCAAACTGTAAGAAAAAATAGTTTTTATAGCACGGGAATTATCTCTCCTGTAAATGCCTGAAATAATTTACTAAGAAAACTTTCTGGCCCAAGAGGGTTTTGAGGGATAACTCCTTGCTAACTTAGCTTCAAGGAGGCCTGGTTGCACAGTAGTTAAAGCACTTGGCTGCTAACTGAAATGTTGGCAGTTCGAATCCACCAGCCGCTCCACGGGAGAAAGACATGGCAGTCTGTTTTTGTAAAGATTACAGCCTTAGAAACCCTATGGGGCAGTTCTACTCCACCGCATAGGCTCTCTATGAGTTGGAATGGACTCGACCACCATAGGTTTACCTTGACTTCATCTGTGATTTCTGGTATATTCAGAGTTTCTTCTGTTTAAGTTTTTTCTTATTTATACATTTTCATCCAGTTTATTAATATTTTTAATTTATTAGCATACATTGAGAGATATTCTAGGTATTCTAAGACAAGTAGAACTATCGAGGTGAGAGAGATAAGGAAGATAAGTGAAAACCCAAAAGACTTAGGAATGGAAAATTTCACGTGACAAGAAATAGATGGAGATAGGAGTGAGGTAATCTGCTTTATGTGTCTGTGATCCTGAGTCCAGGCTTCAGTTTTCCAAGTACCAAACTCAATTAGCAATTAACATTGTTTATTCTCCTATTAAGTTGCACAGTGATAAGGAAAGTTACCAGAAATCAATTAACTCTGTCAAATCTAACCTGTTTGCTTCCCTAAATATTTACAGCCTTGGAAACCTTATGGGGGTAGTTCTGTTCTGCCTCTATGAGGCAGAATAAACTCAACGGGAATGGTTTGGTTTGTTTGGTTTCAGTTTTATTATTTCCTTCCTTTACACATTAGTTATAATGTTTGTCAGTTGTTGAGAGTACCCAAAACAACTCAGGCTACTTCCGGGCAACATGGCACTACAGTCGGAAGCACCACGCCATCCCTCTACAGCAAAGATCAGAAAAACTAAGTCAAACAGAGTCACACATCAATCTTGAAACCCTAAGCATCAGAGGTAGAGATAAAGAATTCAGCCAAGCACTGAATGGAATAAGAAACTGACCAAGAACAGATAGCAAGGAGAGATACATGCAGAGGTCCCCTATCAGCTACCCCAGCACGGATCTGCCATCTTGGACTTCTATCAGAGATCGGCAAAAAGGGGGATTGAGAAAGCAGCCTCACAGAGCTTCCAGCAGGAGACAGAATAACCAGAACCAGTGGTATAGGCTTTCAAACCCCCCACCCTTCTTCACCCCCACTTTGCCTCCTCTGCTTCCTGCAACCACAGTCTCTTGGACACGAAGCAGTGCGGTGGTCGCTTGGATTCCACCCGCCCACACTGGCCGGTTCCCTGAGTGCCTTTTGTTGGCTGCTGGTGTTGCTTTTTTCTGCTTCTTTAGATTTCTTCCTTACCTTTCACCACCTCCCCCTCCTTTCTCTTAAATACCTGGCTCTGTGCGCCATCTTTGCTTCTTCTTAAAAGGCTGGAAAACACCGATTGACTGTGAAACTGCTTCCTGGCCCGTGCAGCCACACTGGTAGGACCCCCTGGGGCTTTTTTGTTTGTTTGTTTCCTCTGATTTGTTCTGTTTTGATTTGTTTGTTAGTTTTCTTTTTCTTTTCTCGGCTTGGGAGCCTCTTCTAGCTGGGCAGTACCGTGCGGCTTGGAAGCTACTCCCCTAATCTGCGCAGAAGCACAGAGACATCCCTGGGGACATTTCGTTTTTCTTTTTGTTTTTTTGTTTGTTTGTTTCATTGTTTTGTTTTCTTCTCTCTCTTATTCTCTTTTTCTCTTTCATCATTTCTAGTCTCTCGATTTATTCATTTTTTTTTCTTTTACTCTTTTTTTTTAATTTTATTTTTTATTGTACTTCAGGTGAAGGCTTACAGAACAAATAGCTTCTCATGAAATGGTAGTACACATATTGCTTTATGACATTGGTTAACAACCCCACAATATGTCAACCCTCTAACTTCTTAACCTTTTTTTTTTTTGGTGAAAAAACACATACCCAAAGATACACTATTTCAAAAATTTCTACATGCACAGTTCAGTGACATTGACTACACTCTTCCAAAAGCTTACAGAAAATAATAATTTCTCATTCAACAGTTGCTA
>NW_004443974.1:3720987-3728763 GCF_000243295.1 Trichechus manatus latirostris
GTAGCCGGGCACCATCTAGCTGTACTGGACTCAGTCCAGTGGAGGCCTTGGTAGCTGTGGACAATTAGTCCTTCAGACTAATCTTTTCCTTGTATCCTGTTCTCTTCATTCTCCCTTGCTCCCGAAGGGGTGAGACCACTGTTTTTCTCATTTCTCAGTGTCTCATCTCTCCACTCCAATAGTAAGCTACCTTAGCACTCTTTGTTGTTTCTGTGTATGTTTTTGGCTTCTGTTCCTCTCTTCTCTCTCTCCTCTTTCCCATACCCATCTTAGCTCCACACATCACAAGCTACCCCCTCTTTCCTGCGTACCTGCACCATGCGCTGAACATCATACTCCAAGCAGCACAGGCACAGCCTACTGGAACATGGCCTGCACTGATTCTTGGTCCGCACTGTAAGCTCTGGTGTGTGCAACAAACAACTCATCCCAGCAACTCCCCTTCAGTTGGACTGCCCTGCTGTACCATACCTGAGAGATTGACTCTGTGCATTGAAGAAGGAAGTGAAAAGTATCATGCCCACAGATGAGCAAACAACAAAGAATGCACAGCCTGCCTGCTCTGACATAATCAAATAAAACAAAAAAGCAGGATGAAACAAACAAATCCACAATCAATAAAAGAGGAAAATAACCACTGAATGCCCTGAAGACAGAAGACAATACCAAAACATTTGCAAAAACAGGACAGGATGGTTCCAGTAGGCATCCAAATAAAACACCAGATGATCTTCCAGTAAAAAAAAAGGCACTAGACCTAACTGATACAGAATTCAAATCCCTAATATTTAGAATTATCCAAGAGTTGAAGGAAAAATTGGACAAAAATGAGGAAAAAATAGACAAATTCATGGAAAAGGCAGACAAATTCATGGAAAATACAGACAAAAAAATGGAAGCATTCAAGAAAATAATACAGAAACAAAATGCTAAAATAAATTCACAACTAGAAATCATACAAAAACAACAGTTAGAAAACCAAAAGATAAACAACAAGATTTCAGAAATGGACAGTGTCATAGAAGGGCTGAGGAGCAGGTTTGAAACGATTGAATATAGGATCAGCGAAATTGAAGACAAACACTGGGATACAAAGCTGTTTGAGGAAAAATCAGACAAAAATGAAGAAATCCTGAGAATTATGTGGGATACAATCAAAAGCAAAATCTTCGAGTGATTGGAGTTCCAGAACAGGAGGAGAAAACAGAAAACACAGAGAGGATCATTGAAGAACTGCTGGCAGAAAACTTCCCCAATATCATGAAAGATGAAAAGCTGACCATCCAAGAAACTCAATGAACCCCATATAGGATAGACCCCAAAAGAAAATCACCAAGGCATATCATAATTACACTTGCTAAAACCAAAGACAAACAAAGAATCCTGAGAGCAGCTCAAGAAAAACAAAAAGTCACATACAGAGGAGAAACAATAAGACTAAGCTCGTATTATTCGGCAGAAATCATGCAGGCAAGAAGGCAATGGGATGACATATATAAAACCTTAAAAGAAAAAATTGCCAGCCAAGAATAATATATCCAGAAAAACTCTCATTCAAATACGATGGTGAAATTAGGTCATTTCCAGATAAACAGACATTAAGAGACTATGTAAAAACCAAACCAAACTTACAAGACTTATTAAAGGGAGTCCTTTGATCTGAGAACAAACAACACCAGACCACAGGCTGAATATAGGACACAGGATGGTAGTAGACAGATATCAACCTAGGAAATGAACTCTTAAGGCCTATGCAAAACCACAAGATTTACAACAGGGAACCAGAGAGGTTAATCTGTAAATGACAACAGCATCAGAACAATAAAAGAGGGAATAAATGGTGTAGATATAGAACCTTCTGATGGAGAAGAAGGCAAGGTGATACCAAGTAATAATAGACTGGTTCAAATCTAGGAAAAGGGTAAATTCCAAGGTAACCACAAAGAAAGTTAACAAATCTACTCATGAAAATGAAGAAAAACATAAAGTCTCAGTAAAAACAAAACCTACAAAAACAGAAGAAATGAAAAAAAAAATCCACGGAACAAAAGGAACTCAGCACAGGAGAGTAAGAGGAACAAACAAAACGTCAGCACCACAAAAAAAAAAAAAAAAAGCACTACAAAATGCAATCCCACTCCTAGGAATATATCCTAGAGAAGTAAGAGCCGTCACATTAATAGACATATGTGCACCCATATTCATTGCAGCACTGCTCACAATAGCAAGAAGATGGAAACAACCTAGATGCCCATCAACAGAAGAATGGATAAACAAACTATGGTACATACACACAATGGAGTATTATGCAATGATAAAGGACAATGATGAATCTGTGAAGCATCTCATAACATGGATCAAACTGGAGGACATTATGCTGAGTGAAATAAGTCAGTCACAAAAGGGCAAATATTGTATGAATCCTCTACTGTAAAAACTCATGTAAAAGTTGACACACAAAAAGAAACATTCTTGGTTGGTTACGAGGGATGGAAGGGGTGAGGGGGAACTAAATGGACAATAGATAAGTGATAACTTTGGTGAAGGGCACGACAGTACACAATACTGGGGAAGCCAGCACAACTTGTACAAGGGAAGGTTAAGGAAGCTCCATAGACACTTCCAAACTCCCTGAGGGACTGAATTGCTGGGCGGAGGGCTTTGGGGACCGTGGTCTCAGGGAACATCTAGATCAATCGGCATAACACACTTTATAAATGCAATGTTCTACATTCTACCTTGGTGAGTAGCATCTGGGGTCTTAAAAGCTTGTGAGCAGCCATCTAAGATACTCCAATGGTCTCACCCCTTCGGGAGCAAGGGAGGATGAAGAGAACAGGATACAAGGAAAAGATTAGTCCAAAGGACTAATGGACCACAGCTACCAAGGCCTCCACCAGACTGAGTCCAGTACAGCTAGATGGTGCTCAGCTACCACCACCGACTGCTCTGACCGGGATCACAACAGAAGGTCCTGAACAGAGCTGGAGAAGGATGTAAAAATTCCAACTCGCAAAGAAAGACCAGATTTACTGGCCTGACAGACTGGAGAAACCCCAAGAGCATGGCCCCCAGACACCCTTTTAGCTCAGTGCTGAAGTCACTCCCGAAGTTCACCGTTCAGCCGGGCATTGGACAGCCTCATAAAACAAAACGGGACTAATGAGGCAGAGCAGTCCAGGGACAAGGACTAGAAGGCAGGAGGGGGCAGGAAAGCTGCTGATAGGGAACCCAAGAATGAGAAAGGACAGTGTTAACAGGTCGTGGGGTTGTTAACCATTTTCATAGGGCAATATGTGTACTAACTGTTCAATGAGAAAGTATTTGTTCTGCAAACCTTCATCTAAGGTGCAAAAAAACAAAAATTATCTATGTGAGATCAAATAGAAAAAAGCAACTCAAAAGGTTTGATGGGATGCCTAGGGGGCAGTGAGTTGAAGATAATAGTAATGGAATAATTTGGAAAAGGATGGTGAGAATGGCAGCACAACGGGAAGAATGTAATTGATGTTACTGAATTGTACATGTAGAAATTTTTGAAATGATATGACTTTGGCTATGTGTATTTTCACCAAAAAAAAAGGTCCCCCAAGGTCAAGAAGGGAGAGTGTTGACATGTCATGAGGTTGTTAACCAAGGTCATAAAACAATATGTGTACTGACTGTTTAATGAGAAACTATTTGTTCTGTAAACCTTCATCTCAGGTATAATAAAAAAAATTAAAAGAAAAAAACTCAACTCAGAGTACTTTAAGAAGAGAGAAAGGGTGACAGCAAGAGAGACAGAGAGAGATTGATTGTTGGTTGGTTTATACAACTATGTTGTGTAAGGATAGAAGCAAGCTGCAGGCAAGAATGAATCCAATTGTTTTAGACAATGTCATCAGGACTGTTTGCATCTCACAGTCCATCTATCTGTCAACTCATCTTTCCTGTTTTGACAGTGCCAGAAGATTTCTATGTGTCAGCAAAGATGGACCGAGCAGCTCCAGACACATTTTCCTTAGAGCTCCTGATCTCAGAAAGGACCCTCTTTTCCCAGTGTCTACACCAACCCTCCTAACAGGTGTGGTTAACTCTGCTTGGAGTATATTCCTACCCCACATTAGTCCTTGTACCTATGAGCATTTGTCACTCCTATGGGCCAGCATACATCACCAACTTCCTCTGCAGTGGCAAGGAAGGCAGCTGCAGGTGACTAACAGCTCCACCAGAAGGAGCACAACGCCTCCAAGAGCGCAAGACTCCTACATCAACTCTGTCAATGCCTCTTGTGCATTCTGCTTTTCTTCTTTTGGAATGTACTTTTTTCTCACTATAAAAGCAATAAAGTTTTCTGGTAAAGATGTGAATTCAGGCATTAAAATAGAACCTTGCACTACAAAGACATAACAATGAGGGATGAAGTTTATTTTAATATATTAAAAAAACACAGTCATCCTCAAAAACAAAGTAAACATATAGTGTACCAGAAACAGAGCCAAGCATGCAGCAGTAAGTGGGAGCAGAAGCAGTGCATCCTCCAGGCCCAGGGTCAGAGGCAAGAAAATCAACCCTTGTAGAGCAGCAAGGATTGAAGACCAGAGCCAGGCTCATGGTGTGGAAGCAGTGAATGAAGGTAAAACCCCAAGCAATAGAGCAATCTTTCAAAAAAGACTTTAAAATAAGATTGTTGAAAATCTTACATAAAATGGAAGGGAAAACATCCTTAAAGCTAGAATAAGAAGTAGTGAAGCAAAAACAAACAGGTATATAAAAAAAAGGAGTTTTTTTTTTTTTTTAAAAAAAAAGAACAAATTGGGAATTTGGAAGTTACAGTTTTAGTGTTAAAATAAGGAACAAATAGACAGTCAAGGCTATACTGGACACAGTAAAAGAAAAATCAGTTAATTAGAAGTTAATAATGAATAACTGACTCAAAACACAGCATGGAAAGTTAAAGAGACAGATAATACACAAGAGAAATTAAGAGACCTGGAAGATAGGTTGGGAGTATTCCCAGGGTTCTGGCTCTGAGCTCCTGCTTCCTCTAGTTGTCCTGTCTCTCCCTCATTCCATCGCATCATTGTGCTATCCCTTTCCTCACCTTTCTGTTTCTCGGCAGGAATTTCACTTCTCCAAGCACCAAACTCAAGACTCATAGGAAGTGAACCTGACTGAATACTTGGGAAACAGAACAGCCCAGCAAAAGCTTGAAAGTTAATCTTAGATAACTCCATCTGAAAAATCCTCAATAATTCAGGCCGTCAAGGAATTTTTACTTGCAGTGTTTTCTACACAGCTTCCAGCTTCCAGCTTCCTGATATATTGCTGGGCCTCCTCTCTTCCCCTCTAAATTTCTCTCTCTTCTTCTTAGCTCCCTACTCCCCAACTTCTCAAATTCCTGTTTAGCTATCACATCCCTTCCCAGGTCATCCAGACTATACAGAGGGGTTTATCTTCAAAACCAAACATACTCGTTAAGAACTTCTCAACATAAAAAGAGAGGGAGAGAGTTATCAATACAATAAGATTTGTGTGGAAAACTCTGAAGGCAACACTTTGGTTTTCCTATGACAGATTTCTTTTTGCTTTTTCTGGTATCTTAGACATCTCCAGAATAATATTCACAATCCCACCCTTTGACTAATCCCGTTCACCTTATCTAACCTTGGGCTTCTTTCCAGTATGTACTCTCTTTTTTCCAGTATGTACTCTCTTTTGTGCATTGTCAATATCTCTGTTGAATTCTTCTGTAACCTGAGACTAAAACAAACTTTCCTAATCATGAGTCAAAATCCATATTATTAAGAAAATGGTTGCATTTGATTTTATAAAATTACAAAAGCATGGCAAAATAAATAAAACACCATAGGCCAAGGAAAATGTGGGAGAAATATTTGAAACTTGTATTAAAGATAAAGTATTAATACCCTTGATATATAAGGAGACTTTCCTTTTTTTTTTTTTGTACTTTAGGCGAAAGTTTACAGCTCAAGTTAATCTCTCATACAAAATTTTATAAACATATTGTCATATGACACTAGTTGTAATCCCTACAATGTGACAGCACACCCCCCCTTTCCAGCCCGGGTTTCCTGCGTCCATCCAACCAGCTCCTGTCCCTTCCTGCCTTCTCATCCTGCCTCCAGACAGGAGTCACCCGTTTGGTCTTGTGTATCTGCTTAAACTAAGAATCACACTCTTCAAGAGTATTATTTTATGTTTTATAGTCCAGTCTAATCTTTGTCTGAAGAGTGGTCTTCAGAAATGGTTTTAGTTCTGTGTGAACATAGCATCCGAGAGCCATAGGCTTGGGGGGTTCCTCCAGTCTCAGACCATTAAGTCTGATATTTTTACTAGAATTTGATTTCTGTTCCACGCTTTTCTCCTGCTCCATCAGGGACTCTCTGTTCTGTTCCCTGTCAGGGCAGTCATTGGTGGTAGTTGGGCACCATCTAGTTCTTCTGATCTCAAGCTGATGGAGTCTCTGGTTTATGTGGCCCTTTTGTCTCTTGGGCTAATATATTCCTTTTGTCTTTAGTGTTCTTCATTCTCCTTTGCTCCAAGTGGGTTGAGTCCAATTGATGTATCTTAGATGGCCGCTCCCAAGCTTTTATATAAGACCCTAGATACCACTCACCAAAGTGGGATTCAGACCATTTTCTTAATAAACTTTTTTATGCCAATTGACCTAGCTGTCCTCTGAAACCATGGTCCCCAGACTCCAGCCCCAGCTACTGTCCCTTGAAGTGTTTGGTTGTGTTCAGGAAACTTCTTAGCTTCTGGTTTAGTCCAGGTGTGCTTACTTCCTCTGTGTTGTGTTTTGTCCTTTCCTTCACCCAAGATGATTCTTGTCTACTATCTAGTTAGTGAATTCCCCTCTCCTGCTCTCCCCACTCGCACAATCATCAGAGAATGTTTTCTTCTGTGTTTAAACCTTTTCTTCAGTTCTTATAATAGTGGTCTCATACAGTATTTGTCCTTTTGTGACTGACTAATTTCACTCAGCATAACGCCCTCCAGATTCATCCATGCTGTGAGATGTTTCACAGATTCTTCATTGTTCTTTATGCTTGTGTAGTATTCCGTTGTGTGTATGTACCATAATTTGTTTATCCATTCATCTGTCGATGGGCACCTAGGTTGTTTCCATCTTTTTGCTATTGTGAACAGTGCTGCAATGAACATGGGTGTGCCTATATTTATTCCTGTGACAACTCTTATTTCTCTAGGATGTATTCCTAGGAGTGAGATTTGCTGGATCATATGGTACTTCTATTTCTAGCTTTTTAAGGAAGTGCCAAATCGATTTCCTAAGTGGTTGTACCATTTTACATTCCCACCAGCAGTGTATTAGTGTTCCACTCTCTCCACAACTTCTCCAACATTTATTTGTGTTTTTTTGGATTAGTGCCAGCCTTGCTGGGGTGAGATGGTATCTCGTTGTAGTTTTGATTTCCATTTCTCTAATGGCTAATGCTTGTGAGCATTTCCTCATGTGTCTGTTGGCTGTCTGAAAGTCTCCTTTGGTGAAGTGCCTGTTCATATCCTTTGCCCATTTTTTAATTGGGTTATTTGACTTTTTGTTGTTGAGGTTTTGCAGTATCTTGTAGATTTTATAGATTAGACCTGTATCTGATATGTCATAGCCAAAATTTTTTTCCCAGTCTATAGGTTGTCTTTTTACTCTTTTGGTGAAGTCTTTTTTTTTTAATATTTTATTGTACTTCAGGTGAAGGCTTACAGAACAGATAGTTTCCCATGTAACAGTAACACACATGCTGTTTTATGACA